>NC_074716.1:32571512-33171512 GCF_947242115.1 Biomphalaria glabrata
AATAATATGTCATTCAGATATACTAATGTAAGGAATTTCCTTAAAAATTATAAAGTTAAGATCATTGATATAATTTCATTACATTTATTCTTAGAGTGATGATTTTTTTAACAACATATATAAGAGCACTAGAAAGACATCTAGACCTCTTGTCTGGGAAAGTACAATCCAAGCCTTCCACTCTTATTGGTCTTTAACAAAATGGAAATGGAAGAGGCAAATGGGGTTATTTTTACCCTTGGTAAATTTCCAACACCCTGATACACACAATAGGAATATCACCACAAAGTGAAGATTTAGAGTCTTTTCTTTCACTAAGATGGGTTGTATTATTAAGGCAGATGTGCTTTTCAGCACAAAACAAAATCATTTTAAAAGCATAAACTTTAAACAATAAGTGCAAAATGCATACTTTCTAATGTTATCTTTTAACTTTCACCATCAAAGAAGCAATGGTATAGTAGGTACATGTATGATGAATAAATGTTTACATAATATGAATATAATGTCCTATTTATCAACAGTTTGATTGAATACTTTAATATTATACATAATCACTTTGACACTATATTACCTCAAAGATTTTGAAAAAATCTTTTGCACTGGGCAATTCCAGGAGCTTTTGTGAAATAGGATGTGGATACTGATGGCTTATCAAAAACTAGAAAAAAAAAATTCATAAAAAAACAAAACAATTAAAATGTATTTTTTATAATACTATTATTTATACAGCATAACAGCAATACAAATATATTTTATCTGACTTGCATTATAGCCAAAAAGAAAACTAGGAAATTTTTTATATTTTTAAAATAACATTTGAACTCTTTTTTTTTAACCTATGAAATAGATGGAAAAATCTTAAAGAACAATTGTGTCAGTTCAAATACAATTGGTGCATTCAATGAGTTTCCTGTGGTCTGGCTAAAGAAAGTGAACTACAAGTATATTCCCTCCATATATACATGAGTCCTTTCATGTGTCTTATGAGCCGAAAATACAATATATTTATTTTTTGTACAAAGCTTATATCAAACATATATCTGTCTGGCAAAAAGTTTGAACATGTTTTTTCTCCCACTTCCCATTCTTGGAACAAGTTGAAAATTTGCAAAATTATTCATTGCACCTGACAAGACATGAGAAATTAACATCAATTAGTTAATTAATTATTGGTGTTTAATTATTTTGTTTTTAATATCAAAATAAGGGGAATAAATGCTACTTGCTACTTAATGAGAGATGTGGATGTATATATATATGGATTTAATCTCCTTATTACATTAATTAATACATTAGTCTTAATCATTACACTATATAAGAACAAAGGTGACAGAAGTGACTGCAACAATTACAGTGGAATCACCCTCTTAAGTATTGTAGGCAAAGTCTTTGCTCGAGTGATACTTCCCAGGCTACAAAAACTCGCTGATCGGGTCTATCCAGAATCACAATGCGGCTTTCGCTCAGGGAGATCCACGATTGACATGATTTTCTCCATCCGCCAACTCCAGGAAAAGTGCAGAGAACAAAGGATACCTTTGTACATTGCGTTTATTGACCTGACAAAGGCCTTCGATCTAGTTAGCAGAGATGGCCTCTTTAAAATTTTACAGTTAATAGGCTGTCCACCCAAGCTACTAAATGTAATCATATCTTTCCACCAAAATATGATGGGTACAGTGCAATTCAACGGTGCCAGCTCTGAAAGTTTCAGTATAAACAGCGGAGTTAAACAAGGATGTGTCCTGGCCCAAACCCTCTTTGGAATACTATTTTCACTGCTAATCCACAACGCGTTTGACAAATCCACTGAAGGCATCTATCTCCATTCCAGATTTGATGGCAAACTCCTAAATATTGCCAGACTGAGGGCCAAAACTAAAATCAGAGCCACCCTCATAAGAGATATGCTATTCGCGGATGACACAGCGGTAGTGGCACACACGCAAGAGGAACTTCAGTCACTAATGTCCCGCTTTTCTCAGGCCTGTAAAGAATATGGCTTGACTATTAGCATGAAGAAAACAAATGTTATGGGACCACCTGCTACAGCACCACCCTCCATCCTCATAGACGATAACAAGCTGGACGCCGTAAATGAATTCTGCTATCTGGGATCCACAGATGACCTGTCTCTAGAAGAGGAGATGAAAAAACGCTTAGGGAAGGCTGCTTCGACATTCCCTAGACTTAGACCAAGAGTTTGGGAAAACCATAAGCTAACTACGGTGACCAAAATGGAAGTCTACAAGGCATGCGTTATGAGTACACTGCTGTATGGCAGTGAATCATGGACCACCTACGCAAAGCAAGAGAGAAAACTGAACTCATTCCATTTGAGATGTCTCCGTAGGATCTTGAATGTCACATGGAAAGAAAAGGTGTGCAATACTGAGATCCTTGCCCGATCAGGTATTCCCAGCATCTTTACAGCCCTCAGACAACGCCGTTTGCGCTGGCTTGGAAATGTTCGCCGGATGGAGGACAAGCGCATCCCGAAAGTCATCCTCTATGGTCAACTCGCGACTGGCACAAGAAAAACTGGTCGCCCCCACCTCCGTTACATAGATGTAATAAAACGTGACCTCAAATCAGTGAACATCAATACTGACAATTGGGAAGACATAGCTCTAGACCGCAACAGGTGGAGAGTGACAGTGACCAAGAAAGCTATGGACAGTGAAAGTACATGGGTCTCAACCCAGGAAGAAAAACGCACAATCCGAAAAACGGCCAGCTCCTCTATCACCGAAGCAAAAGCCACCTTAACCTGCGCTATCTGTTGACAGGAGTGTCTCTCCAAAATAGGGCTCCACAGCCACATGAGGAAGTGTGCTCTGAGATGAACCATAGTCGTTCTACGACTGAAGGAGGCCAATGAGTCTTTACAGCCTGTGGGTCGCGACCCCCTTGGAGGTTGATTGACGATTTGCCAGGGGTCGCCTAAGACCATCAAAAATAAGGATTGTTATTGTCTATTCTTCTATTGCTGTACGTCTGTGTATGGGGTGGGGAGGTTGCGGCAGAGTGGGATATTGTAAAAAGGGGTCGTCGAGCTTAAAAGGTTGAAAACCGCTGCTTTACAGTCTCCATTACATTACTGAATCTAAAATATTTCTGTTAGTGTGTAGTCAGGCAGCTCAGTTTTCTTACTGCACTTTTGGTAAGTAAAGTCAAATGCAGAGCACATCACTGATATTATTAGAGCTTTTAGAGAACTAAAAATATGTTGCTTTATTAACAGGACTTAAGGTGTATGACAAAAAAACTAAGTACATCTTATATTGACAAGAGTTGAACAGAGGAACAAAATATTAAAATTATTTACCATTTTTTTTTGTCAAAGTAGAAACTTCTAAATGTCAAGGATACATTTCCCTAATCACATAATCATACAAGTAAAGAAGAGGATACCTTCAGGTAACACAGCGTTCAATAGCACTCACCACATACTTAAAAGCAAAATATTCTCAAGGAAAGCACACAAAAAAAAACAAAAAAAAAACATTTACATAACTATCATACAGCCAAAAGTTATGTATGCTAGTGAGACCATCCTACTTTCGTGGCATACAGCTGCCTGACAAATGTTATTTTTAAATTAAAACTTGTTAATACTGTATTTTACAATGTTGCATAACTTATCATTAGTAAAAACATGTTCTTAATAAATTTGTCTTGAGTTCATGTTATAAACCATGACCATGTGTAAATGTTTTAATTTATTTAAATATTTTTTTTAATTCATAAGAAAGCATTTTTTACAAAAGGTCAAGTACCATTAATTGTAAATAATCAATGGCACTGAGTAAAAAAAATTTAGCCATTTCCAGTACCTCTAAAAGCTGTCTGATGCACTGAGCTTGATACTTTTTATCATAAATTGGTCTTGTGTCTTTTATAACATCTGTTCTCCCTCTGACACCAATACCACTTGATGGACGCCTAAATCAATTACATATATTAGTGCATGAATAAGTTAGGTTATAATTAATTTGCTTACAATTAATTTGCATAATCTTTTGAACACAACTACAACACAAAAATGGAACACCTTAAATCCATCATACAAAAGACTTTCCTTGACATCTTTTGAAGAAAAATTACAAAATGACACCTGTCATCAGAGCAAAGAGGGATGCACTCGATATATACAAACAAGACAAAGCCTACTCAATGAAACCTGTTAACTCTGAAAGAAGCTAGAGACACAGTGTAGAGGACAGCATAGATCTGAGCCAACGAATACTAGGTAAAGCTCAGTGAAAGTATTAAGTTTGCAGCCCAAACAGGCAACATCAGAATCAAATGTCGGAATCAAAAAGGCTCTTGGACCCTACCAAAACAAGTCAGCACCTCTTAAATCAACCACTGAGGAAATCATCACGGACAAGTGCTTACAAATGCACAGATGGGTTGAAAGCTACTCCAAACTCTACGCAACAACAATTTTAGTCTCTACCTCAGCCCTCAACACTAACAATGAATTACCCACAATGGATGAGCTAGATGAAGTACCCAACATAGTAGAACTCAACCAAACCGTAGACAAGATGGGTGTATGCAAAAGCCTAGTAAAAAGCTACATTACGCCAATCTCTACAAGAACTGCTCTGTGAATGTTCGCAAGATGGTGCTGTGACACAGGACCTGCGGGATGCTAAATTCGTCACCCTGTACAAGAACAAAGGGGCCAGAAGCGACAGCTTCGTAAGTATTGTAAGCAAAGTCTTTACCCAAGTGACACTGATTACTTCCAAGACTACAAAAACTCGCTAATCAGGTCTATCCACAATTTACATGATATTCTCCATTTGTCAGCTGCAGGAAAAGTACAGAAAACAAAGGATGCCATTGTACATTTGCGTTTAATGAACTGAATTATATAGATAAGGGACCTTCGATCTAGTCAGCAAGACAGCCTCTTTAAAACTTTGCAAGCTGTCCACCCAAGCTGCTAAATTATGCATAATTTGTATATTACTGCCCCAAAAAAAAGCATATCTAATTGATATAAAATTTATTTATAAATATTTATCTTTACCCCAGTTTTGGAATAGCTGAAAACTGGTTTACTGAAGATTGTCGCTGGTTCCCATAACTGGAAAGTCTTGAATTTCCATATCCAGAAATGGAGGGTCGTCCGATCAATGATGGCCTCTCTCTAGATGGATTTCTTGAATGAGTTGTATTATCAGCACGTACCCTTTGAGGAGGCCCCCCAATGGATGATTTCCTCATTTTCTTTTAGATTTTTCAACCTGGCTCAGTGAAGCTTTAAGTAAATATTGTGAAAAACGTACAATACAAATATTTTGTAATTAAAAGTCTCTATAAAATTTAAAAGATTGCATTTCATGCTTGAGTAAAGAGCAAGTAATGCTAAATAAAAGTCTAGTAATTCAATAAAAAAAAATATATATATATATATACTATAGATACATTAACTAAATATTTAACTACTAAACATATATATATATATATATATATATATATATATATATATATATATATATATATATATATATATATATATATATAATATATATATATATATATATAGGACTGTTAAGAATTGTAACTTCAATTATTACTTGAAAATAGTCCTCCATTGAGCTCATACTCACTTTCAATTAAATTAGCTTTAATTGAATCTAAATTTACTAAAATGTTTACAAAATGTTTTGTTACATTGTATGTTTCTGATGTTTCATCAAATTAGAAGATAATAACATCCTTGCCCAAACCTTACATAGGATGATGGGGGATCGTAACAGTCAGGGTTCAAACCACAGAAAGACAGTCCAGAATGCATACACAAATGCACATGACTGTCATGACCAGGTAGTCAACCAGAAGTAGAAGAATAGTCTGAACAGTGAATATTTATCTCAACTTGATCTAGATCTATTAATAATATATTCTGGATCAGGGGTTCTCAACCTGTGGGTCATGACCCCCTTGGGGGTCAATTGACGATTTGCCAGAAGTCATCTAAGACCATGGAAAATATGGATTGGTTTTGTCTATTCTAACATGTAAAACTTTATATTGTACAAACTTTTTTTTCCATTTTAAGTTACTTTTTTTATTGTCATTCTAGGAAAGATGTTTTAGACAAAAAACAGAATGATCTCAAACATTTGAATTGTCGCAGCTTAACTATTTTTAACAGTTTAAATTAATGTAGAATGTAAAATAATGCAGACCACATCGTTACAATATCTATATTATTTCAATGGTTACGTCCTGGCGAAATTAAAAAGCAATTTCGTTAAAGTTATTAATACGCCATCGTTTAGTAATAGGCCTACATGTTATTGAAGGTAATATTTTCATTATGGAAAACCCCCATGACAGTGGTTCTTGCACAAAAGAACACTAAGAAAAGAAAATATAAAGTTGATATGGTTTTACTTCAATAGTTTAAACAGAAATTGAAAAATCCCAGTGCGTTAGTTGTAACAAGGCTCTATAAGCTGAATCAATGAAGCCGAAATAAATGCAATTTCATTTGATACTCAACATCCGAGCTTTGTCGACAGGATATCCATTACTTTATGGTAAAGACAGATATTTAAAAAGACTGTGATTTTAAAGCTGAGTTTCTCTTTTGCAAACAACTGGAAACAATTACAGAAAATCTGATTTTTTGGTCAAGTAAAAAATGTTATTGAAAAACATTAATGGTGTCAACACAGATGGTGTTTCAATTTTACAAGTATGTTGGTCTTGATTTCAAAGTTTGGTAAAGAATGAGTTATAAAAAGTCACCAGAACTCACTGCATGATTCATTAACGAATATTAGTAAGAAAGACACTGCCACAAGAATTACAAATAATTAAAAGGGTAACTGTCTGGATGAAATGTAACATGGCTCAATTTGTCTGAAACAATCAGATCCTTATTAATGAAAGTTCAAATTGGCAAACTAAGATAGCATTTTAGAAAAATAGTTGCATGTTGCCAATCTTAACTACTCTTTATGAGGAAATTGAGAGTGAGCCCGACAAACAGAAAATCTGAATAAACATTTGTTAATTTCATGCGCATGAAATTTCATCCTACTTTCCAAATCTACCTGACAACCCGTTTGTTGCTTACACTTTCCATAAGTTCATTTACAGTCAAAGATGAAGATGTTCCAGAGACAGCTTATTGAGCTCATTAATAGAGATGTTGAGAAAAAATATTTCTCTTTAATATCAATTACATAATCTGAATCAAAAGCGTTTGCAGTCATATCGCAATAGGTCTGTATGGCGATTTTTCTCCATTTCAAATAAGTATTTTTGCAAAACATGCTTTTCCAGTTTTTTAGTTTTCAAATCTAAATTAAGTAGTAGACTTGATGCAGAAGATAACAGTAGTTGTGATCTTGCAAAGACTGTTCAGAGAATCCCTAATCTGATAAAACAGAAATAAACTCAGACAATCGCAACAATATTGTAGCAATGTAGTTTACTATTGTCCTGCTCACTTCCCGTGCTCCAACATGTATCTCACATTTTCATATAAATATGCAAAGTGAAATATCTATTTGTAATTTAATTATAAGAAGAGATATATTTGAAGAATATAATTTCCTTCTATCAGATTTCAATTTTATAACATAAGGAAAAGTTATTACATCTTTAATGCTTTTAAACCAAAATAGTTTTGCATTGGGGGGGGGGGTGGGGGGGGGTGCCGCAGAGAGTAGGGAAATGTAGAAAAGGGTCGACAAGCTAAAAAGGTTGAGAACTGCTGTTCTAGATTATTATAGACAAATACAGAGAGATTCTAAAATTAAATACTAAATTCAGATCAAAATCTAGACTAGGAGTAAGACTAGATAGGAGATTACCATAAAAATGACTTTAACGTTGAGCATTTAAAGTGAAATAATTGTAGATTCTAGAATCTAACTATAGATATAAATAATATATTAAATTAATATATATATCTATATATATATAATTCTCTTCATGGCTCAAGAGTTTGGACACCACGTAATGGAAAGATCATTCTTTTATTTTCGCAAGTCGGACAGACTACAGTTACCCTACACGTAATTTAAGAGGCGAAAAAAAAAAAAAGAGGGGTGGAGAACAAGTAGTATTCACCCGTCACTAAATAGCTAGGCCGGACTTAACCATTATGATCAAGAAGTCATGGAAAGAGAACAAGTAATCTACTCTGTATTCACCCTTCACTAAATAGCAGGGCGGGACTAACCATTGTGACCAAGAAGTCATGGAAAGAGAACAAGTAATCTACTCTGTATTCACCCTTCACTAAATAGCAGGGCCAGACTTAACCATTGTGACCAAGAAGTCATGGAAAGAGAACAAGTAATCTACACTGTATTTACCCGTCACTAAATAGCAGTGGCGGACTTAACCATTGTGGAGCCCTATGCGAAACGGATTTCGCGGGGCCAGGTTTGGGTAGGGATACAGATAATAAGTGAAAATTAAGAGTTTGTATCAGAAAATAAATGCGTCTTTGCATTTTATTTTAGGTTGCAGTGGCTTAAGACCAGCCCTGCAAAATAGCGGCGTAGCGCCGGTCGACTAGTATATAAAATTATAAGTTTCTCTAAGACAACTAAGATCTAGAGCTAAATCTACTATGAACTAGAAGTAAAATCTAGAATTTAATCTCTAGAGATTAATCTAGAATTAGATGCTATAGTCTATAGTACAAAATATATAGCCAGCTTCTAGTAGCTATACTTTTTAAAACTATACTAATAAAAATAAATAATACTTGATCTCTAGATTTAGTAGATATATTCTATCTAGAATCTTAATCTAGACTAGTGACTTGTCTTCTACTTCTCCAGATTCTAGATCTAGATTCTAGTGACTTTTCAATTTTACTTTTTGTATGAATTAAAAATAAAGACTCTAGTCACTCTAGATCTAGATACATCATACATGTAACATTGTTACTCATAAGACTCATTCCGAATGTACTCTCTACTAGACTAGATTTAGAGTACACTAGATCTAGAGTAGAAAGAGTTATGATCTTCTCTAGATTCTAGTCTGCTAGACTGTGGGTACTTTCATACTTTGACATCCTTACTCTACTAACCTATAAACTGCTACTGCTAGACTGGCAGCTAGACTAGCTGCTGTGTGCTATCTAGAATGTTTATAAGACTTATTACTACTCTAGACATACTCATGATATTATTGATATAGATCTAGTTTTGAAAAGCATGGCTACTAAGCTAGACTTCCAAACCCAAGGACATGGTGTTAGTACTGTTACTGTTAACTGTTTGTTGATTTATTGTTCATTGTTTTTAAATTTTGTTTTTGCTTCGTTTTTTAAAAACACTTGCTTGTCAGAATATCACGTGTGAAGTTGTCTTGTGTGTAGTTGAAGTAGTACTAGAGAATCTACTACTAGATCTAGATCTACTCTAGTCACTAGTCATTCTATAAGTCTATCTAGAGTCTAGATCTAGATCTCTAGATCTAGACTAGAGTCTAGAGTACTCTAGACTCTAGAGTATCTTGATTCTTGAATCATACAGTGATACAGTTACAGTGTAACACACATGACGTGACATGACACACATAACCGGGCGTAGCAGGAGTAGGACTCAGAGTTACGAGTAGGAGGATTCCTAAGCCTTTGCCTTTCTCTTTATTTACTAAAAACTAAAAGTAAGTAAAAGTAAAAGAAGCTTTTTGACATTTTGTTGAATAATGAATGTAAACAGTAAAGTCATACTCATACTGATCATACTCCATTGCCATAGGCCATAGCTAGGAGTAGGAGGCATGATTGATCATGATAGGGCTAGGGCATATCTGAATGATATCTGTCATAATACTCATATCATACTAATCATAGGGTAAGAATGATTTTGCATTTAGATCTAGTCTAGATCTAGTTTAGTAAAGTTTAGTTAGAGGATCTAGATTATACTTACAGTTAGATCTACAGTTTTAGGTAGAATCTAAAGCTAGATATCTAGATTATGTCACTCATTGTATTGTTTTGATTTTTAGCAATATTTGTAAACACAGCGCTTTGGGAAAAACAAAAATCGCGGCCGGAAGCTTTAAACTATGCACGAATATCACTAACCTAGATCTAAGCCTTAGGTTAAAATTTTGTATTATATTATATTATATTATATTATATTATATTATATTATATTATATTATATTATATTATATTATATTATATTATATTATATTATATTATATTATATTATATTATATTATATTATATTATATTATATTATATTATATTATATTATATTATATTATATTATATTATATCACTGACCTAGATCTAAGCCTTAGGTTAAAATATTATAAAAGACGCGTAATTAAAAAAAAATATATTTATGCCCTAATAGATATAGATTTATATTATTCTATATTATAAATATATTTATAATATAGAATATATATATAAATAGGCCTATAGTGTAGCCTATAGACAGAATAGGCCTATAGATGTAACTTAATCTAAGTTGTTTAAAATTCAGAGAACCTATACATGTAGGCTCCAGAGGAAGAGAAAGGATAATCGTTTCATCTCAGCAGATTTTATGCCCTTAAAATGACCAAATAAACCACACACATTTGTCCGCAAGTAGCTCCACTATGCTTATAGTTTGACAAATGCTGTCTTAAAACTTAAAAAGGACACTAAAAGAAGAAAACAGCAGACAATATAAACTCTATCTAGAGTCTCTAGACTTTATTTCTAGACCTAGGTGACACCTACGAATAGTACTATTTAAATATTGTCCATAATTTTATTGAGCACTTTTATAAAAATTTCTTTTCTTGTTAATACTCGGTCGTTGATTTGTAGCTTCTTACAGCTAGTAGATCTACCATGGAACTACAAGTTACTGATGTTGGGGAATTAAATTATTATAGCATATGTAGAGTAATGGAGGGATAACTCTATCTCGCTCAGATCAAGGATTGGCCTCTTTAGTCACACAAGAAGCTGCAAAGGGAAAAGATCGTCTCTCGAAACGTAAAATGCCATGCCACAGAATATTTAACAAATAGATATATGTAGAAACAAATGAAAGGATAACTAAAACAGTATAGGCCTATACTCACTAAAATACACATATAGCCTATACTTTCTGTCTCCTCACGTCTCTTATTGTACCCCCTTCTAAATGTTTACATCAAATTTATAATCGACTGAAGAAGACATAGCTACTTTGTCCTCTGCATTTTAAATAATGCCAAGAATCTGTAAGAAGTCAGATGACTTTTATAAATGATATATATATATATATATATATATATATATATATATATATATATGTGTGTGTATATATATATATATATCATGGGCGTAGCCAGGGGGAGGGGTTTGGGGGCTCAACCCCCCCCCCCCCCGAAATGAAATCCCCCCTCAGGGGGTGTCGGACTTAACTAGACTGATCTTTTGCTTTAATTTTGTTTATTTTAGGTGAAATTGTAATAATAAACCATCACTTGCCCTAGCACAGCCAAGGGGGTTTTTAGTTTAAAACCCCCTACCAAGGGGTTTTGAGTTTGAAACCCCATATCAGGGGTTTTGAGTTTAAACCCCCCTTCCATGGGATTTGAGTTTAAAAATCCCTACCAGGGGGTTTTGAGTTTAAAACCCCCTACCAGGGGTTTTGCATTTAAATCCCCCCTCTTCTATAAAACAAAAAAAAAATGCAAACGACAATCCCCAAATTCCAAGAGCACATCTAAGGAAGATTTTTTTTTTATTTTAAACCTCTCTCCAAAATTTACGATAAACCCGTCTTCAATATAAAAAAGCAAATTACACACTCAAAATTGTATGAGCGTAGCCAAAAGGGTTTTGAATTTAAACCCCTCTTCAGCTGGGTTTGAATCTAAAAATACCTCTTCAATATATTAAAAAAATGCAAATTACGCCTTCAAAATGCTATGAGCATAGCCAGAGTGGTTTTTAGTTTAAACCCTCCGCCAGCGGGGTTTGAAGCTAAAAAATAAATCTTAAAAAAAATTTTTTGTTTAAATTTCGCAATCAAAATGCTTTGAGCGTTGCCAAGCCTATTGGGTGTTTTGAGTTTAAATTTCCCTTCAGAGGGGCTTGATGCTAAAAAAATATCTCTTCAATATAAAAAAAAAAGCAAATTACACACTAAAATTCTTTGAGCGTAGCCAAGCCAATGGGGGGTTTTGAGTTTCAAATCCTCTCCTCCAGATGACTTTTTTAAAAGTTTAAAACCCCTCAAGGGTTTGAGTTTAAAATCCCCCTACAGAGCGTTTAAAGGTTGAAAGCCTCTCTCTTCAATGTTATTTCTAAAGCAAACTACAGTCACCAAATTCTATGACCGTAGCTAAATGTGGTTTTGAATAAAAAAAAAAAAAAAAAACTCCAGGTATATTTTAGTTTAAAACCCCCCAACAGATGATTTTGACGATAAAACTTCCCTTTTCTATATAACATATAAAGCAAAATAGTCACCTAATTCCAAAATCGTAGTCAAGAGAAGTTACACATGTCTACCAGTGGCTGCGCTCCATTAATAAAGTGCAATGAAACTGAAAAGCACTAAATGTGGCTTTACAAAGATGGCTAAGACGGATTATAGGAGTCATTTATAGAGATCGGGTCTAAATCAAGGAAATCCTATGCCGAAGTGGGACCCCTATTAGTAAGGTTGTGACAGAGCGTCGCATGAGGTTTGCGGGACATGTTCTTCGACAAAATGAATTACGCATAATAAAAGTTGCGATGACATCCTAGTACAACTTGGCGCCACACGTTCATGGAGGTTCTCAGAGCAGGTGGGAAGAGGCTTCGGACATTGCCAGTGACAGATTTTTGTGTGGAAACAGCTTGCCAGCAAATGCGCCGAACGGCGCGGGAGGGGGGGATTTCATTTCGGGGGGGGGGGGGGCTGGCTACGCCCATGATGCAGTGCAGTAGAAGTAGAATTTTTTTTAAAAGCATATGTTATTGTTTGTTTTAATAACATTTGTTTTAACAAAGCAAATCAAAGTCACTACCATCCAATCTTATGCCCCTACAGAGGATGCAGAAGATACCATCAAAGATAATTTCTATAATCAACTACAAACCACTCTTGATTAAACACCTACTCACAACCTAATTCTACTGATGGGAGACTTTAACGCCAAAATCAATCCCAACCGAACTGGCTTTGAATATTTAAAGGGACCATATGGCTCTGCAGAAAACATCAGTGATAATGGCGAGCGCTTGATTTCTCTCTGCGCATCCAACAGCCTTTCAATTGGATACACATATTTTAAGCACAAACAAATACACACAAAACATGGCGATCACCAAATGGAGAAACCTTCAACGAGATAGATTACATTTGCATCTCCAAACGATGGAGGTCATCTCTGATAGACGTGCGGACCCGCAGAGGAGCGGATATCGGCTCAGACCACTACCTTGTCAGTGGCAAATGTAAGCTCCGATTGAAACGCCAACCAAAACGAGCCACACGACCCCGCCCATTTAATGTAGAGAAACTTAAAGACGGCAATACTGCAGCACAGTTCCAATTGAAACTAACGAACCGCTTTGAGGCTCTTGTAGATATATTGACCCTTGAAGCAGAGTGGGCCAACTTCAAAGATACCACTATTGGGTGCGCGGAAGAAGTTATCGGAAGGAGGCGAGGTTCATACAAGGAACGGTGAATACAAGACAGAACATGGAAATTGATAGATGAGAGGAAAGAGGCCAAACGTAGACGAGATCAGAAAAATAAAACACAGGATCGCAGCCTAGCGGAAGAAGCCTATAGGGAAGCAGATCTGAAAGTAAAGAGAAGCTGTCGGCGAGATAAATGGGACTGGAGTGAGCAGAAGGGACAAGAGGCACAAGCAGCTGCAAGCAGAAATGACACAAAACCCCTCCATCGCATTGTCCGAGATCTCACTGGAGCAAAGAGTGGACATGGGGCACCAATAAAAGACAAGCAAGGCAAAACTTTGTTAACGAAAGAAGAACAGGATGCAAGATGGGTAGAGCACTTTAGAGACCCTAAACCAACTGTCGCCAGACCTAACTTACATATTCAAGGACCCCTCTCCAGACAATGATCTCAGGTCAAGACAGACGCAATAACTGCTGAGGAGGTTACCATGGCCATTGCAGTGCTAAAGAATAACAAAGCACCAGGACTAGACATGATATCAGCAGAATAGCTAAAATATGGGGGATAGTGCATTGTTAACAGAATGACTGATCTCTTAAATCTCTGTTGGCGAACTTCAAAAGTCCCAGAGGACTGGCAAAAGGGAGTGATTGTAAAGCTTCCAAAAAAAAAAAGGGCAACTTGGCAGACTGCAACAACTGGAGGGGCATTACTCTCCTCTCTGTCCCAGGCAAAGTTTTCAGCACTGTTTTGTTGAGACGGCTTCAACAGTCTGTAGATGAAAGGCTCAGAGAAGAACAAGCAGGTTTCCGAAGAGGCAGATCATGTACAGAGCAGATTTTCGTTTTACGAAATATCATAGAACAAAGTCTTGAGTACCAATAACGGCTAACGATCAGTTTCGTGGACTTCAAAAAAGCGTTTGATAGTGTCCACCGAGAATCACTATGGAAAATAGTTAGAGAATACGGTATCCCAGAAAAATTCGTCCAGATCCTACGACACCTTTACAGTCAGTCTAGTTGCTGCATTAAAACAGAAGAGGGAACAACAGAGTTTTTTTTACAATCGAGACAGGTGTGAGACAGGGGTGCATCCTATCACCTTTCCTTTTCCTCCTAGCCATCGACTACATAATGAGGAGAGCAATGAACCAGACTGCCTTTGGTATTCCATGGCATGAACAACTCCGATTGACGGACTTGGACTTTGCTGATGATGTTGCACTACTCGGGGCTACAAATAAATGCATTCAAGAAATGATGGAGAGCCTAGACAGAGAGGCACCCAAAATTGGCCTCCGCATAAACTTGGATAAGACTAAAATTATGCGAGTGGGATATAAGGCAAAGGGTGTCCCCGTCAGACTTGGCGAGTCAAAGCTTGAAGAGCTGGACAAGTTCACGTACCTTGGCAGCATCATAACAAATGATGGAGATGCTTACCATGATGTAGCGTGCCAAATAGGAAAGGCAGGGAGCATTTTCCAAAGGATGCAGCCTATTTGGACTAGTCAAGCCATTAGACAAAAACACTTCTCAACACAATCGTCATTCCAACTGCTACATATGCATCATATGCATGCATTGTTTGTTTTACATATTTCGGATGTTCCTTCAGAGTTTGAAGATAATCTACGTCCTAGCTCAAAACTACCACAGGACGACGGGGGATGGCAGCGGGAAGGATATGAATCCTGGACCATCGAGACGTCTGAACGACAATTTTAATCCAGCGTGCATATAGGCCTACGTACCGCAGCCATCTAAAAACGAAGTAATTATATGACAATGATTGTTAATTTAGAATATTTATATTTAAAATATTTTTTCCAGAACACATTTTTTAAAAAGAAAATCTTGTTTTCTTGAATATCTTTTGGCGCTCTTATTTGGCGCCCCGGTCATGATGCACCCCCTTGCCTGTAGGCATACCTCGCTGCGCATCTGTTCAACTCTTATGAAAAGAAAATGAAGAATGTTTGTGGTAGAAAACGAAACAAGATAAGACACTTCCGTTTCTAGATTCACATCTAGACCCTCTGGCCTCTAATCTAGCTAATGCCTTTGGCCTTGGCTAGGTAGATTAGTTAGACAATAGACTGTCCCTAAGTTAGAGATTATTAATAGAATAATAGGTCTAGATGATATAGACCTCGAGGTAATCTATTCTTAGTCTTAGACGTCTTATTAGTTATTCTAATCTTTAACTTTAAGACTTATTTCAATATTTGTGACTTAACTTCTAGATGACTAAGTCTAAGATGTAGATCTACTTTAACTTTAACTTGTTTAAGACAGTTAACGGGCCTAGACTAAAACTTAAGAATAAGTTAGTTAGAGTAGAGAATAGACCTTTTCTTCTTATTAGACTTATTTTCTTCTTATTAGACTTATTATACAATTTCAATTACAATACTTACCTAATACTAATATATATAGTCTGTGACTATACAGTATACATATTACATATGATATTATATATTATAGAATCTAGCTAGTATTATTAGTATAACTAGATCTATAAGTTAATAAGTATAGTGTTGTATACTAAGTAATGTATTATATATAGGATCCATAGGTATAGAGTTAATAGAGTATACATATATAGGGTACATACTTTTTATAGGCATAGGCCATGATACATTTATGTCTATATTTATAGATTAACTCTATCATCTATGATATTCAATGTCTATAAAACTATATAGATCTGTTATTATAAAATAATATAGTTACTTATAGTACCATTACTAACAATCTAGTTTTCTAGAATTCTAGATCTATTATCTTGTTATAAGTATATTATGTAAATAATGTTTAAATCTTTAATTTTAATAAAATTACACCTCCAATGAAATGGATCTAATAGTCTGTAAAGTCTGATTATGTTTTCATCTGTTCTTAAAATTTTGTCCCATAAAATGGCTGTAGACTCTGATTATGTTTTCATCAGCTCTGTACACTCCTCTCTCTCTCTCTCTCTCACCCCCCCCCCCCCTAATGAAATGATAGATTTAGATCATGTTTGTTTCAGTTTTTTTTTAATTTGTTGAATGTGCCTTTTTCTATTTTCTTGATCAGTGGATATATCTAAAATTGCGATGCTAGCGAAAAATGTATCAAATACAAAATAGATATAGTATTGTCCATGGTGTGCCTGCATAAGTGCCTCACTGAAATGCAGGGTAACAGGTGCCTAGACATAATCACTGGACATTTGAAACCAGCAATTGTAGCCCATTCGAGTGGCACCCAACCAAAAGCTCGAAGCCGAAATGAATGGTCTGCATAAAAAAGTTAGCAAAACCCATGATGACCAAAATAAGGAACTTTAGACTGATTGATCAAAACTAAAATTATATGTTTCATTTGAAATATGTAAAAAATCACATTTCTGCACTGGCCATGATCAATATATGATATAAACAACTACCATAAGGTTGGTGTTCCAGTAAAGGAAGACTCTGCATAAATGGGTTAAAACCTTATTTCCATTGGCACATCTTCTTCTTAATTTTGGTGAAAATTTTTTCTTTATTTTAAATAATACAAGAATCATTGAAGATGAATTTCATCACCCATTAGAAATATGTTTTGTTTTTGTTTACTTCAGGTTTAATTTCTTATGAGTGTCTAAACTAGCTTTTAACATGATTTAATGTTTTAAACTCTTTTTTTTTTTCAGACTCTAAATTAAAAAAAATGACTTCTTCGTCAGTGTGCAAACGTTTTCTTAACTTTAAAAGAATTATGAATCAGAAATATTTGACAGAATGCTCTTCTTCATTCAAGTTTTATAATGTAGTCAAGGTCAATTGTCGACTGTGCAATACTTCACCATGCCAAAATGTTTTTGAGGATAAAATTTCAAAGACTAATGAAAAATCATCAAACTTATTTAGAAATATTCAGGAGGGACCTTCATTATCAGATTTCATTTCAAAGCCAGCTAGTGGACTGAAGTCACATAATTATGACAGTACTGAAGATGTTTCTTACCTGGAACCCCATCTATTTCATGGAAATAATAGACAGGGTAAGCGAATTGAATGTGAATCTGACCTTTTTGACTTAACAGAAGTGGTAATTATAATATTCAATACTTTGTGACTTATATCAGTCACTATCAAGTTTTACTCAGAATTACCTTAAATTTCTCTTTTTCTAATACCAGTATTTCATAACTAACCAGTAACCATATGTTAGACACTTAGTCTATAGTATAGAGACACACCTTACCTGACGGACTATCAATGCGACATTTAGTGATTTCAAGGTTTAGTGGATTCTAGTTTGTTTAAATGTTATTATTAGTAAGTTTGTGTTAGGACATCAAGGGTATAACTTCATACATGTGTATGCCTTGTTTCTTAGTAATATATATGCATCTAATACACCTGTACAAGAAACACAGACATCTCCAGAGTAATCTATTGAAGTCAGACAGCCATCAACAATTACAAGATCAAGGCCTATCACACATAACAGGAAATTTTTCTCTATAAATAAAATTTAAAAATAGTTTTTGCCATTGTCCGCATTATGTAAGAAAACAATTCAACAGTCAGCCATCATTCTACTTCATAAAGGCTCTGTGGGAGTCCCATTTTTAGCTTACATTATACACCATTCATCAACATTAGTTAAGTCTTCTATTAACAACTATATTAGGCAGAAATGTTAGTAATTTTGTTTAAATGAATGATGAAATAGAGTTTGTTTCTTATTCACATTTCAGTTTTTATTGAAACATATGGCTGCCAGATGAATGTCAATGATACAGAGATCATTTGGTCAATATTACTCAAAAATGGTTTTCACAAAGCCTTAAGTATAGCAGAGGTTTGTTCAACTTCAATGTTGTGCCATAATTTGTTTGTTAATCTGCTGCAATAAATTACTTAAGTTTGTTTTTTAATAAATATGTTGATATCTTTTGGCTGATTTTGTATTCACTCTAGGCTGATGTGGTTTTACTTGTCACCTGTTCAATAAGAGAAGGTGCAGAAGAGAAAATTTGGTCAAAACTTCATACTCTGAAAGGCCTCAAAAGAAAAAGGGGTAAAAGGAATCCTCTGAAATTGGGAATTCTAGGTACAAATACATGTTGTGAATAATAAAAAAAAAATCAACTCATATCATAAGTTTCTGTTTTGGTTGACTCTGTGGAACCATGGGCAGATGATCTAAATTGTACTGGATTAAATGTGACCAGACTATATCAATGCCTTAACCTCTCCCAATCAGGTTGACTCTAAGGATCCATGGGCAGATGATGTAATTATACTTGTTTAAATGTGGCCAGACAATTTCAATGCCTTAACTTCTCCCAATCAAATTTCATTTGTACAAAAATCTGGCTAGATAAAAGCTTTTGCTAGGTATTGCAGCTGATTCCTTTACAATTCAAAATACCACATTCTGTCTTTTGTGATTTTCTATATATTTATTTATTACAAGCTTATATTAACTCATTATGTCTGTCTATCTGTCTGGTAATAAGTTTGAACATGTTTTTTCTCTCATTTCCCAATCTCGGATCAAGTGGATGCTTTGCACAATTATTCATTGTACCTGACAATAAATGAATCAATAAAAAAAAATAACCAATAAGTTAATTAATTATTTGTGATTAATTATTTTGTTTGATATTTGTAAATGTATGTATGGATTTAATCCCCATATTGACAAATTTGACAAATTTTTATCTCCTTGTTCCCATTCTTGGATCTATGGTAATTTTACATAATTGTTCATAGTCGATGATAATACAGGAATCGATCCAAAAATTAACTAATTAGTTAATCAATTGGTACTGATTAATTTTTTTTTATATAGCAGAAAGGATGGGAAACCCTGCCATTTTCAGATAAATGACAGTAATTAGCAGTTTTTTCCCTTAGATAAGCTTTGTATTTAATAAAGTAACCTTTTTTAATTGCTTGTTTTTTATTTGCATTTGGTGACAGTTTAGAAAGCATTCATGGCACATTTAGGAGCTGATTCTATGAAGTGACTTTCTTTAATCTTGATTTCTGCAACTAGTACATTCTCACAGTTACATTATATCTGTATCTCAAAATGTCTAGGACAGGCCATCTTCTGAAATACTATAATACTATGTATAAGAGACACTAGCCATCTGTCAAGGCTCATTTGTCATTGATTTTTTTTTTTCTTCTTCATCGTTCTCATTGTTATGTTGGAGTGTTCATATGACTAGACCAATACATGAGATGAACTGCGCAGTGGTTTCCAAATCAGGGAGCTCTCCATATAGTTTTCTTTCTATTGGGGTGATTTGGGGCCAATGTCTTATACGGGCCTCTTGGTAGAGAGAGCAGTTTTGGAGGACGTGGTCGGCATTTTCTGGTGATACTCCACATGGGCAGATTTCACTGGTTCCAATTTTGAGCTTCCGGAACATGTGTTGTCGCATTCTGTTGTGTCCGGTCCTGAGTCGAAAGATTAGACGTTGGTCTTGTCGGGATAGCTTATAGTAAGCATCATCTTTCTTGTGATTTGGATGGGAGCTCGTCCATTTCTCATTTATTTTATCTACAATTAATTTCTTCATTTCTTCTGGATAGAGTGCAGAGTTTACTTGTGAGTTTGTTCTCCCACTCTTGGCGAGTGTGTCAGCCTTCTCATTTCCTGCTAGTTGTATGTGAGCTGGTATCCATTGAATAACAGTTTTTTTGCTGTTGTGGTTGAGCTTTGTGAGTGCTGTTCTGAGGTTTTTAATATAAGGGGAATCAGAGTTTTGCAGGCTTTGGAGGGTTGTTTTTGCATCTGTTAGAAAGACAATCTGACTGTGAGGGGAACTTGGATGATTTGCTAGCATGGTAGCAGCTAGTGCTAGTGCTTCCCTTTCTGCTCTGTGACTGTCAGAGAGCTCTCCAGTTGCAAAGGATTTTTCTAGTTTTCCTCCATCTGGCCATTCGATAAGTATTCCAGCTCCTCCATTTGTGGTGGCTTTATGGGATGAGCCATCCGTGTAAACTCTGATCCACTGATTGCTAGGGTAATTGGTATGTAGAAAACAGTTCACTATTTCCTTGAGATCTGTTGGTCTGTAATCAGATTTTCTTTTTATGTTTTCAATATGGTCCCTTATAGTAGGAAGAGGGCTTTCGTCCCAGGGTGGAGATTCATTATAGTGTATCGAGGATTCCAGAGTAATTTTTTCAAGTTGGTGTTTCTTTTTTAGGTTTAGAGATTCCTGTATGAAATTGGTCCTTTTGAGACGTTTTTTTGTGCCAGTTTTGTGGATTTTTGTTCTGAGTGGATGCCTCTCCAAGGTTTCCAATTTAGTGAATTGGGAAAGGATTTTTATTTCTCTTCTTTCATCCAGAGAGATCAGGGCAGCGGTTTCCTCCATAGCTCTTATGGGTGTTGTTTTGATTGCTCCTGTTATTATCCTTAGACCAATATTTTGAACCTTGTCTATTTTTCTTAGGTTGGTTTGGGCTGCTGAGCCCCATGCTGTGGCACCATATTCTAGTACAGGTCTTACATAACTGGTATAGGTCTTTTTCAGGATGTTGTGATTAGCTCCCCAATCTGTGCCAGCTAATTTTTTCAAGAGGGATAGTCTCTGGATGCCTTTACTCTGTGTTTTATCTATTTGGTTTTTCCAGGTTAGTCTCGGGTCATAGGTGACTCCAAGATAAGTAGGGCTGTCATTTTTTTCTAAAGCTTCCTTATCTAATGTTAATTTTATTGTTTGTTGTTTTGTTGACAGTGAGAATATGGTATATGTTGTCTTTTTTGTGTTAATGGACATGCCCCAGTCTTTGGACCAATTATTGAGTTTATCAAGAGCATCTTGTAACGAAATTTCGATGTTCCTACATATTCTTCTGTGCTAATTAAGGCAAGGTCATCTGCATACATGCTGCTCTTAACTTTTTTGGGTAGGTTTTGATTTAGATCGTTTATGAATATTAGGAAAAGTGTTGGGGATAGGACTCCTCCTTGGGGGACACCATTTTTTATACCCACTGTGTGGCTTCTTTGTCCTTGCATGCAAACTAAGGCTTTTCTATTATTTAGGTATTCCTTTATCCAGTTGTACATTCTGTGGGATATGTGATGCTGGATTAGCTTTGATTCAATTGGTACATTTAAGTAAACAACTTAAATTTGCTTAGCAAATCTATTTTATGTGATTTAAGTATTATGATAAAACATGTGATTTTGTTTTATTCTTTAAAAATCTTTGCATTTTACTTTTGGATATTTCTTATGTCAATAAGTTCTTTATTTATTATAAATATATTGTGCTAAATAAAGACAGAGAATCTGCTAAAATCTATCATTGCAACCGAGAATATACGCTATCAAGAAAAACGCAACAATTAAATTTCACTGCCAGATAGAAAGTGGGAAATATTTATCATTTTGTTTCAAAAGTATTGGTACTTAAACTTGAGTACATAATTAAAATTGATCTATTAAAAAAGATTGGAAATAATGTTTAGCTCTTTGGATTGTTAATTAAATATAAGTAGAATACAGCAACAGTACAAAATGACATAAAAGTCTATTCTGTATTGTGAAACCTTCCCCACATCTAGCTCAGACATGCTGCATGCATCAGCTGCATGGAGAGGGGGGAACTGATGTGATGATGACATCATTCCGACCACAACTAATGCCCAGGCATTCATCTCATTTCCATTAGATGTTCCATAATCGATTCACGACTGAAATAGGCTGTAATTTTATCTATATTTGTTAAATTATTTTTATAATTAATTAAATTTCAAAAAGTGAGAGGTCTCAAGCGAAGCATTACCAGAACTTAAAATGAAAACATGAATTTTGTATTAGTGTCATGATATAAGTGAATATACTACTTGTTGATACATGGCTGTTAATACCTTACAAAGTTACCACTAGGTTTTTATTTCAGTCACAGTACATTTTCTACGGAAATAATTTTTTCTCTCAATTGCACTGCATATTTTATAATTTCTTTAGCAATACTATTTTCTATGTTGTCAAACTAGGATGCATGGCAGAGAGATTAAAAACTAAAATACTGGAAAAGGAGAAAATGGTCGATATTATATGTGGACCAGATGCTTATCGAGATCTACCTCGTTTGCTGTCAAATACTTCTGCTACAGATGAAGCCAGTGGTATTTTTATTTTCTTTGCATTTTTTTAGTATCTGGAAGTATATAATTTTAATTACACATTAAAAATTTTTTTTTTGTCTTTTTTTTTTTTTTTTTAATTCAGTAAATGTTCAGCTGTCAATGGAAGAAACATATGCCGATGTTATTCCTGTTCGGTTAAACCCAGGAAGTGTATCAGCCTTTGTGTGAGTTCATTTGAATCTTATAATTTTTTCAAGTTACATTGCTCATTCTAGAAATAACTGTTGCCTGAATTGTTTAGATATTATTGACATAACCGTATAAGTGAATGTGTATGAATTTAAACATAATCCAGAAAAACAATTTTTATCGTCACAAATAAAAGAAATTTTAAAATATTCCTAAACTTTGAGGGGACATTCTTAAAATAATTTTGTTTTTGGAGGATAATATCAAAGTCTTTGAAAACACACAACATGAATGCTTATTACGGCCACCATTTTTTAGTTTTTGAGTAATATCAATTTTAATTCTAAACAATTCTTTTGGATTGCATTTTCTTATGTTTGAATGTGTGTGGTCAAGTCAAATATACTATAAATCATCACAGTAACTAATCCTCTTTTTCCAGAGAGTCTTCATCTAATATTTAGAATTACAGTATGGCATATATGTATATAATTCAGATAAATCAATTTAATATATATTATATCTGTATTCTATTTAGTTCTATCATGAGAGGTTGTGACAATATGTGCACCTACTGTATAGTTCCCTTCACTCGAGGTCGTGAGAGAAGTCGTCCCATTACTTCTATCTTGGAAGAGATCCACACTCTTGCAGATCAGGTATATCTCATTGCAACAAACTAAATAATGCTTCATGTTTTGATTAAACCATTACATGGGAGTTAACTTTTCACTGATTGTTACATGGCTGAGTGTTTTGAAAGCCATACTGGGTATTAAGTTTGAATCCTGTTGGATGCTGGGATTTTTAGCCTTAATATTTGGAAAGCTGATTTTATTTAGCTCTGAAGTTTAGACTACATTTAATAATAATAATAATAATCTTTATTGTCTGTAAAGAAATTTGTCTTACAATTTGTGCATTACAACAAACAAAACATTGTAACTAGAAAAAAACAAAATGTACATTCACACTAGAGATGGGAAACGAACTGAACTCGAACCTCACTTATGACCGAACCGAACTTTGAAACTGCTCGGTACGAACCGAACGAACCCTCCTTTTCTTAACCGAACTAATTTTGCAAATTTGTACATCCTTTTTTATATATTTTTGGATTAATAATAAAAAAAATTACTTATTTTATTTAAATTCTAATGATTCCATTATACTTTGAAAACGTGGGAGGGGGGGTATTTTGAAAACATTAAAAAGAAAAAAAAACGGCGAGCTTGGATTCCCATGGGTTTTTCCGTAAGTGCCGACTCTCCCCTGGCCTTGGATTTTCGCGGGCTGTTTGCAATATTGGTTTTGAGTCGAATAGGTCGGCTCTAATTAGATCTAGATATAGACTCTAGTTCCTAGTAAGTAGAAAGTCAACATTAAAATATTGTCACTTTTATTTGAGATGGCTGTTAGTTGAGAGTAGAATATTTGTGGCGGATTAGAGAGTGTAGATATAAATCTACAATAAGTTCATTTGTGTTCTAGTTTAAAATAAATTTTAATTATCTTCTATTTAGTTATTTATTTTTTACAAAATTGTGAAGTATTCCATATTGGAATATTATCAGTGGCGTAGCAAGGGTGGGGAGGAGGGGGAGAAATGGGAAATCCCCCTGGGTCCCCACTTGAGGGGGGCCCAAAATGAGTGGATTTTACAATAAATATTCAATATTACCCAAAATGCAGGGGCCCCCAAAGAGGTCAAGGCCCTCTCGGGCCCCCAAATGATGAAAAATTTCCTACCTAAGCCCCTGAATATTTTTACTATTATTCTGTTTTGTATTATTGATCATCAGTATTTTTAATGCAGCGTTTCTCAAATTTTGGGTCTTCCCCCGTGGGTGGGGATGGCGAATACCTTGAATTGGGGGATGGGGAGACACAACTTCCTGTCAAAAAGAGTGTGTGTTTCCTGGTGGCGGTAAGAAGATGTTAAGAGATTGATTGGTGTTTATGCATTGAAGATGATGAAATTAGCGTAATGCAAATGTGAAACGGCAGACAATCTTGAGACATGAAAGAGTAAAGACGTTGTTTTGTGGTGACCTAGATTTTGTTTAAATATTAGTATATTTCATAATATTACATCTCTATCTCAAGTTCAATATGTGAATATCGTAATAACAGTTAGGCTATATTGAGTTGTTCACATAAGAAATGTATTTTAAACTTTATTAATTAACAAGGTTACAAAGACAGTTTGTGTGGAAACACAAACTTAAAATCGGCCCCCGAATTGGTCCACCCAGGCAGGCTTCAATATTTTCAGAAAGAACATCCAAATAAAATTATATCAAAGACAAATGAGAGATAAGAATGGAGGAAGAAGGTTAACAGATCTTGTGTAGTGCCCCAACGGTCCAGCAGATCAAAGGATAGGTGAAAGTGAATGTAAAGTTAGATGTGAACCTGGCCTAACTAGTTCCCCTTTCAGACCCTGTGGTCTATAGGGCAGATGATGTAGGGTTCATCTGTTTTTGTGGCCTACGGTTAACGAGGGTGTCATGTAGCCAGCACAATGACCAACCGCATTTACTTTTCCCCAACTAATGTCAGGTACCCATTAAAGCTGGGTAGACTCAGAGGCGCCCAAGGATTCCGAAGTTGAAAATCCCAGTCTTCACCAGTATTCGAACCCGGGACCCTCGGTTCGGAAGCTAAGCGCTTTACTGAGCCTCTCCTGGTCTTTACATAATGTAATTATTTTGAAAACGCTTAATCTTTAATTCAAATTCTCAAAAGAAATACATAAAAAAAAATGTTCAAGAAAATGAAGTTTATAAGATTACTATTCGTTCTAAATTAGGTTTAACTTAAAATGCATACTAATTAGCTTTTTCTCTTTAAAAAACTGCTTGCATAACTGATTTAAAAAATTAGATTTTTCGCTTTCAGGAAAAAAAAAAGTAGCTGTTGCATCAGAACTTTGAATGGTCTAAAATATTGTGATGTTGGATTTTCAATATCTTTCCTAGTTTACGAGATCTAAACGGGACGGACGGACAGGCATTTCGCACAAAACTAATAGCGTCTTTTCCCCTTTCGGGGGCCGCTAAAAATATAATAATAAAGCTTGTCTTCGAGTCCGAAGATTAGTGAGGAATGCAGTTTTTCCTATGGCTGCGCAGTCCCAGCTGTGACCTACATATTTGGCCACATTTAGGGCAAGCATAACCACTGTCCGCAGGTGGTCGATTTAGTTTTTCTTTTCGTGTCTGCGTCTGTCCTCGGCATTGATTTTTTTAGGTCTCAAATGTGTATCCAGCGGCCTTCGGGAGTAAACTCCAACTGACTCGTTCTGAGACCGTATGCAACCAGGTGCTATCTTCTATGTCAGCTAAGGAAAGTTGAAGCCTGAGCTGGTCTTTGAAGCGTTTCCGTGGGGCGCCTCTATTATGTCGACCACCTTTTAGCTCACCAAATAAGACTGCCTTTGGCATACGTTCGTCTCCCATACGAGATACGTGACCTGCCCAGCGTAACTGTCAGACCATAAGAAGTCCTTCTATACTATCCTTACCGGTAAAAATATAAAACGCCTTTATTGGTTCAATTGTACTAGCTGTTTGTAAGCGACAAACCAACGGCCAACTAACAAGGAGAGGGGGCGTCGAAAAAAATGTTTTATTTTCAGTGTAACTTATCTGAATATTAGTATAATTACATGTTTAAAAATTAAAATATATTAAGTAGGAGATGTCATTTTATCTTCTAATAAGACCTTGTCAACTGTAGACTGCTTTTTGCGAGGCACGTATGCACAATATGGGACAAAACATTTTGAAGAAAATATTTTAAAATATCTCTGCTAGTGTGATTCTTCTGCATTTTTTGTCTCAGAATAGTTGAATTTCTTCCGTATATTGCAATTTATTATATAGTGACGACTTATGTGTGAAAAAAAAATCCTCGATAGAGATGTTTTTACACGAAGAATATTTATTTAAAAAAGATCATGCACATTATAGAAGTATGTGCGCAATATGTAGGCCTACCTAGAATGTCCCTTACATAATTCTATTGGCCAGGTCTGCCTCTTTATTATTAGATTAAATATGGCCCTCGACTTTTTTTTTTATTATGATGAATAGTGCATTCTGAAAGAAAGCACAGCGATATTAGCCTTTTTAAGAAATTCTCTCTTCTTACCAAGAGAAAAAAGTTAGAATACGCTTAGCGCCGAGTCACGCCCGGAATTAAACCACTTGCCGACTTGAGCGAAAACCTGCAGCATCTTCAATTCTATCTCCATTAAGAAATTTTTACAACACTTAAAATGTATGTAGGCAACATTATTTTGGAAAAAGTATTGCCCATAGGCCTATTATATATTGCAAAGTATTTGTTTTATGTAAAAATTCAAAAGAAATTGTTTTAACTAATAAATTGTTCACTTAAACCTTAAAACTTAATTTTACTATTACATAATTTTATAACATTGAACCGAGCCAAACCCGTACTTTAGACCTAACCGAACCCGAACTATACTCGCCATCGAACTGAACCGAACTCAAACTTAAATCTGACCGAACCTGAACTTTAAAAGTTGGGTTCTTTTCCCATCTCTAATTCACACCAGACTGACTCATAATTTACATTTAAAAAGTTTATATCAGATTGTTTCTATTTAATGATTTGATTGCTAAGGGAACAAAAGAGTGTTTGTGTCTGTTTGTCTTTACTATCAGTGTCTTGTGATGGTAAAATCACAAAATCCTGACCAAAAGGGTGATTTTTATTTCTAGAATCTTTTTAGCTTTTTTATGGATGTTTGTCTCAAACAGCTGCCCAAATGGGATTTGTTTTTTGCCAATGACTTTACCAGCAGTATTTAGGATTCTATGGAGTTTATTTTTATTTGCTGAGTGGATTACCACCAATCACTGAGCTAGCTCCTAAACCAATATCTGCTTCAGCATTTAAACTCACAAGCCCTGCTGACCTCTAGGTCTTAAAAAAAACGTTTAAAAATACTATTACTTTACATTGTTTCATGATAAAATCTCACAGGGTGTGAAAGATGTGACACTACTGGGCCAAAATGTGAACAGCTACAGGGACATAACATCTGGACATTCAGAAGATGTAACCCAGTTAAGTACAGGTGAGCTCATTATCTGGCTTTTTTTCCCTTTCACTGTTAGTCAGTAATTTATCATTATTGTTACGATCCTCTCTCCTAATCAGGCCTTCTGTAAACACTGCTAAACACAACACAACACATCAACACATCAAGAACTTAACAACAAGGCTCCAAATAATCTGGTACTTTACTAAGGGTAAAATAAAACAGCCAATATGACACAATTGGCAACACAATCAACTGCTACAACGTTAGACCGTATATCACTGTACTAAACTCATAACTCTACTGTCTCTTTCTGGACTTGTACGTTTCACTGGAGGACTGCACCAGGACCGACTTCATGGCTGACTAACAGTCCCGGTCTTCACGCTCTCCAGTCTTGAACTTCCGCTTTCCTACACACTGTGTCTCTGGTCTGCGCAGGCTTATGATTAGATGACCATAACATGTGCAAAGTTCATGCCAGTACTGTCCCTTGCCTTTCAATATAGCACGCTAAAATGTATTACTGGCCTGTGTCACATATGTCAGCTGATCAAACACAGTTAACCCTTTTGCGTCGCGAATAGGGTTATAACATTATCAAAAAAACTTTATAATGTATCTCAATCAGGTTTTTCTACTGTGTATAAACCCAAAATGGGTGGCCAAAGATTTGCTGCATTGTTAAAAGCTGTTGCACAAATAAACCCAGAAATGAGGATACGATTTACATCTCCACACCCAAAAGACTTTCCAGATGAGGTAGAAATTTTAAAAATTTGCTTCATTCTAATACTTAATGTTTTGTTGACATTAAATATTTTTTTGGCTAATTTAATAATAATTCTTGAAAGTCTAGAAACATAATATCTGGTGTCATAATCCGCTGAGTTTTTGTTTCTGATGGATTCCTTTAGGTATTAGAAACCATTTTGAACTACCCCAACATTTGTAAACAAATTCACCTTCCTGCACAAAGTGGTAACTCACAAGTTCTCTCTGCAATGGGAAGAGGCTACACCAGAGAAGCATACCTGAAACTGGTGGAAAATGTTAGAAAAATATTGCCAGGTGAGCTTGTTTGCTATGATTCAAATGATAAAGACCATTTTTTTTCCCTCAGAAAAAGATGGCCCAAAAAATAAAGGTTTCGTTTGATTTTTTTTTTCTGAACAGAATTTTAAAAAGTATGTTAAGTCACTTTTTCCACCTACACTATGGTAAATATTATTGTGAATGTTAATGCTTTCAAAAATTTTCATTGGACAAACATAGGTTACATTTTATGTGTGTGTTTAAAGCTAGATGGTTGTGTTTTTTTTAATTTTAATTATCTTAAATTTTCTTACCAGATGTGGGCTTGTCAAGTGATTTTATTGCTGGATTTTGTGGTGAGACAGAAGAAGCCCACCAAGACACTTTGTCTCTGATGGATATAGTCAAATATAATTATGCCTTCTGTTTCCCTTATAGTATGAGAGAGGTATGTTCTGGGTTTATTCTTAGTCATTTGTATTGTTTGATTTTCTTTTTGCTTAAGACAAGTGGCGGCCCTATAGTCAGCAGTCTGCTTCACATCTTGTGCAGAACATGTTAGCTTATTGTATAGGCAGCAGCAAAGTTTGTGTTGATTAATGTGGTCAATTTGAAAAGTAGCCATTATATAGAGAAATTATAGATTTAGATAGAAATTATAGATTATGATAATTATATTGATAATTATAGATAGAAGATTAACCATTAGGCCACCTGACTTTCTTAACTCTTTCTCTCCCTAATTATTCTCCAGGTACCAAAGAAATTATTCATTTTGCCCATTTGTAGCTTACTACCCTGTTATGATCAAACTTCAGTAACTTTTTGTTATCAAAAATTTTATATATAGTATAGAATTATAGGGAAATACATGTTCTTTTTTGAAAAGCTCACTATGTCTATCTGGTAAAAAGTTTGAACATGTTTTTTCTCCCATTTCCCATTCCCATATCAAGTTGAAACTTTGCATAATTATTCATTGTACCTGACAAGACATGAATCAATAAAAAAATTAGTTAATTAATTATTGGTGATTAATTATTTTGTATCATATTGAAATAAAGGGAATAAATGCTACTTAAAGAAGATGTGGATGTAAATATGGATTTATTCCCCTTATTACATTTTGACACGCTTTTTCTCCCACTTCCCTTTCTCTGATCAAGTTGAAATATTGCCTAATTATTCATAGTCAATGACAATACACCAGTGATCTTCTACCTTTTTTGGCCTACCGCCCCCTTTTCGATTTTTTTCTTTAAAAAAATCCGCCAGCGCCCCCCTCTAAGAAAAACAGTTATAAAGAAGAGTGAGAAGACAAATTTGAACAAAATATCATCTATCTATTAATTTTTATGCTGTCAATAACACTTATCCCGCTTGGGAGACGACCGCATGACAAAGGCGATTGTTGTGAACTCCTGACGAGCTTTGAGGAGGACTGAGTTACAGAGGTGCCCCCCTCCCCGTGAGCACTATAAAGATTTATTCCGGTGCCATTTCGCTCTCACTGGCATAGAGGAAAGTACCTGGCAGCATTCTCTGGCAGCAGATAGCCTCTGAGAGAAACAGTTCGAGAGCTCTTACAAAAACTGCGGGACAAATATTTGATACTCAAAGCAAAGCCAGCATACAACGGCTTTGTCTGCAAAAAATTCGGGAAAATATGTAGGTCGCAGTTGGGTTTGCGTAGTTATGTGAAACACTGGACTCAGCCGTAATCTTCGGAATTAAAGGCAAACACAGTCAATATTATCATTATGCAAAAATTATGTCAAATAATTTACAGGGATTACACTCGAAAATTAATTGTAAAGACTTTCTTTCAAATCCTAAGAATAGTCTTCGTTTACATTTTTTAATATTAGGGTGTACTGTTTTTAGGTTTAATTGTAAATTTAGTTTTATTTTTTAATATAAATATTATTATTGCTGAATTCACTGCAAAATGATATTAAGCTAATGGTAACCTTGTGCCTCCTGCAGTCTGACAATATTAAAAATTTCAAGCTTTAAATTAGCCAAGGCAAGGTGAAGGTCTCCTCTATTTGCTACATCCAGTCTATTTCTTTGCTTATTCATTAACTTTGTTACGCACTAAATCTAGGTTAACCATGTATGTTTACTGAAAAGCTAAAACATAATTCCAATTTTGACCACAGTTTTGGGATTTTACTGAAACATTGCAATGCAGCCACATCTCTGTTGTGCCTCCAGGGGCGTAGCTAGGAATTTCCATCGTTTGGGGTCCAAAGTGCTTGACATCTTTGGGGGCCGCTGCATTTTGCGTAATATTTAATTTAATTAATTAAAAAAGCACTAATTTGCCCCCCCCCCCTTTTAAATAGGGGCCCGGGTGATTTTCAAATTTCCACCTCTCCCCCCCCACCCCCCCCCCCACCCCCCCACCCTAGCTACGCCACTGTGTGCCTCCTATGTTTACATTCTTTTTACTGAAAACATAGTTTTGTAAATCTATTTTTTTCATGCAACTCAATTTGAACGCCAGTAACAGATGTTTAATAATTGTCATTTATACATATATTTTTTTAATTTTAGAAGTGAATCTTAATTTCTTCATAGAGCATTGTTATGTGAATTGCATATATATCGGTGTCCTTGGGCAGTAATTCATTTGTCAACAAACAAGTTATGTGAGATTGTAAAACTCTTTTAAAATAGATTTAAAATTTCGATAAAAGAGAAAATGATATTATCAATAAAAGTCAATCTCTTTCCTAGCAGTCGGAGGTTCGTTTCATTCATTTGTGTTAGATGCCTACCATGTAAAACCAATGTTTTTTTAGCCTGCTTTAAGTCATCGCCAATTGTTGAATCTTCCCGTTTCTCAAAAAAAATAAAATTATTTAAGAGCTTAAAAAACGAGCCATAAAATTAACAAACCCTTTTCGAAATCCAGCGAACTTCAGTTTACAACAAGAGTCTAACACCTTTTTCATCATTTGTTTCATAAAACTATTGAAAGATGCGCTTATTTTCGGCTTGGGTTTGTATTTTATTTAAAGTTTTATAATTAGATTCAAATAGAAATGAAATTGCGGGCTAAACTTTTCTTGTGTATCATAACTCACAATGTGAATAGTGAATAGATTTGTTCTTTATTCTATATTACCTATGAAGTCATTGTAGCTTCCTACCACTGATGGTTTCCTATATGTCCCCATAAGCTACATAACGAGAGAATTTTGAAATAATATTTCATCTCTAACAGAAAAAAAGTCTTTTTGTGTTACACATGTTTTAAAATAAATTTAGTTTTAATCAATTTTTCAACAATATCATAAGAGTTTTTAAAAGCTATGCATTTTTCTAAGAAGCCATTAAAACATATCCTGCTTTGCCGTTTTTTGTTTTTATAATTGTTTTAATTGTAGATTTTTATAATTGTTCATGAATATTCTTAAATTATTTTTGGATATCGCTATATGTTCGTGAAGCCGACTTGGTTTCATAACCTCATCTGAAAATGCCATCAAAGTAGAACTTACTATTTTTCTAGTGGCAATTCCCTAAATCTCAAGGAAATATTACATGACATACCAGTGAGTTTTCGTAACATTTTATCAATGTTTTTTGTTTTTTAAAAAAAGTTAAATTATTCTATTAAATGTTACCTTTAATGTTTTTTGCAATTAACATTTACAGATCAATATATTAACATATGTAGATAAAATAAACTATGATCTAAAAGCCGTATCACCTAGTTTGTTTATCAAATCTTAAATTATACGCGCGAGTTCCAAGGACAATAAATACTCTTTGGTAACGGTAAAAGAGTAAGAATTTTAAAAGAAAATGGGATTCCCGAACTCAATTTCTAACACTGTTTCTGTTCTTGTATTAGAAGCAAGTTAACTTTAATTTGTCTATATTTAGTTTTTAAAATTTGTTTTGTTTCAGAGCACCTTTAGATTCTTCTTTCCGCCTTTATGCCCAGCGCCCCCCTACCGCCCCTTTGGCTCTCATCGCCCCCCAAAATCTCGAAAACGCCCCCTAGGGGGCGATATCCCCCACCGTTGAAGACCACTGCAATACACTAATCAATTCAACAATTAACCAAATTATTACTAATTAATTAATTTTGTATTTTACAGCAGAAAGGGATCTTACTTACTTACAGCCTGTCATCCCTATTAGAGAATTGGCCACCAAAATAGATCTCCATAGTCCCCTGTCCTGGGCCATCCTTTCCATCTTGTTCCAGGTGTAACCAAACTTGAATATGTCTATCTCTAGTTACGCCCTTTCTTTCTCTTGGCTTACATGGTCCTCAAATTTTATGTTTCTATATGCATTGGTTTCCTGGTCACTAGAAGGATCCTCAGCTTAGCGACTTCCTTTTGGTTTTACCACTTTGCTTCATGATTCTTTGGGTAGACTAGCCTTCTTCTGTTCTCAGGACAAAGTTTTCAGCTATCTTTTGTTGGCTATCTGTAGCTATTTACTTTCCAGGCTGGGGTTGCTAGACCTATGCCCAGTCCTCCTCCTTTATCCTGACTTGGGACAGGCAGAGAGGTCTTTATGGAGCTAAACCCTGACATTTTAAGATAAATGGTAGAAATTAGTGGTTCTTTCCCTTAGATAAGCTTTGCTTTTTTTTTTAAGTAATATTTTTCCTTTTGCTTGTGATATAACACAAATTAATGTTTATAAAACCAAAAATTAATTAAATTTTGGATTATGGAAATTAAAAGTGAAAACTTACTGACTCTGGTCTAGTCTCAATGTATTTAAACTAGATCTATGTAGTATTTAATGTTTCAAATTGAAATAAAAGTATTTTTTAGTATATTTATTTAAATTTTCACAAAAAGTTATATATATATATATATGGAAATCTTGAGCTTATTATCCATGTCAATACTATCATAAAAAAGAAAACTTACAGACTGTCAAGTCAACTAGCTTTAGCTCTAAACTAGATTAAAATTAGTTAAGATTATTTTTTATATATATTACATTTATTTATGTTTATATAAACATCACAATTTAAAACATTTAAAACACAGAAAATGATAGTCTTGAGCTCATTATCCTATGTTCATTTTGTATTCAGTACATTCTACATAAATGGCACCTGCCTGTCTTTGGCAAACTTTGTGAACAGGTTTTTTTTACACATTAAACTGACACTAGATACTTTGAACATGTATTAATCACACTCTATTGTATTACAGAAAACAAGGGCATATCACCGTTTGGAAGACAATGTTCCATCAGATGTTAAATCTAGAAGACATATTGAGCTGTATGACAGACATTTGCTACATGCTAGGGAACTTCATGAATCTCAGGTTGGACAAAAACAACTGGTACTTATTGAAGGGGTGAGTTCCATTCCTCTGTCAGATCTGTTCTTTTTTTTTATAATTATTAATAGGTTTTTATAAGAAGCATTTTTTTTAATAAATATTTTTTTTACTTTTACATATTTTTGAGTCCATCCTTGTTTTATTGAAGCAGGAGTGCATTTAAACTCCCATTACTGATATATATTTAATATTGTATTTAATTTGATAATTACTGTATTAATTTGTAATGAACAAATTAAATTTCTTTTTTAATTAGCTTGGAATTTGTCAGTTTACATTATTTTATAAAATGTTTATCAGTGCATGGACATAGATTGTGAAAGTCACCAAATACAATATTGCTAACACTATATCTCGGTGTTTCCCAAACTGTGTTCCATGGAACACTAGGGTTTGACGAGGCCTGACTAGGTTTCCATGAACTATTGGGGTAATTCACTAGTAAGCCTTTAGAAGAATTAATTTCACAGTAAATGCAGACCAAAAAATCGATTTTATTAGCTCATCTCGGCAATGGAAATAATTCTATAACAACACACTATGAACTTTGAACTGTTCTCGATTTTACTCTAATTTGAAACAAAGATAGGTCTACATAGATCAACCGTTAAATGATTTCTAGTCTAGTTTGTCTAAGAGTTGCCTACCACAATATTTTAGAATAGAATATCATTCTTTTACTTCCATTTCCTAAAATCTATTTGTGCAAAGCAGCATTTTTGTATTCTGTTGAAACAAGAGACCAAATATCAGGTTTGATGCTACACTAGATATTGGAACTCAGCTTATCAATATCTTGCCTGATACCAAGCAGCTGTGTTTTTCTAAGACTCAATGTCATGATCACCATCAAAGTGATTAAACCCTAAATTGTCTTTTATCAGTCTTATATGTGAAAATAAATAGTAATGCTAAATTTAGAATAAGTTTTATTTACTTTCTTCTTATCTTTTATTTAAACAAATAGTGTTCCGCTCAATTCTCAGAATGTGGGAAGTGTTCCGTTAAAGAAAAAGTTCGGGAAGCACTGCTATAACTGATCGAAACTGTTTTTAGACAGTCATAATTTATTTCCTTTTTTAGCCTTTTAGGCATACATTTAGTTGATAAATCATTTTTTATGGTTTGAGTACAGGAACAAGGTCATGAGTTGACCTGGCCATGCCTCCCCATGCTGGTGGTTGAGTCACTGTCTTGTTGGTTTATATTTCAGATGGTTGTGTCCGAATTTCAATTCTGGGTGCCCCTGCTGTGGGGAGAAAGAGGAAACTCTGTCATTCTTTTTGACTGCCCAGACTTGCTGATCTCTGTCTCAACAAGGTCTGGGAAGCCAAATATTTTTGACCTTTATGGTGACAAATATGCATGCACATCAGTAAAGGTTTCTGTCCCAAGAAATGATTTGAGCCTCTCTAGCTCTCAATCAGTGGAATTTGATGATGATTATTATTATTATTGTTCTTTTTTAAAATGGCACTTTACTTTCAAATAACACAATTATTTTATCTAGGAAAGTAAAAGATCTTCAGAAGATTTAGTTGGCAGGAATGAAGTGAACACAAAAGTTGTCTTTCCTAAAACACCAGAATCTTTATTTCAGCCTGGAGACTATGTTGTTGTAGAAGTAAGTAGAAAACTCAACTAGTGTATCAATGGTCACTGGTGTATCAATGGTCACTGGGATATCATCTTCCACAATTCTACATGTATCAATGGTCACTGGGATATATCATCTTCCACAGTTCTACATTTATCAATCACATCACAATTTGTAATGAATCATTAGCATGCAGAGGGAAGGAGGCAGGCAAGGCAATAGTCTAGGCATCCATTCTCAAGGGGGGCATCAAATATGTATTGCTTGTTCTAATAAAATCAAAGGCCATTGGATAGGGAGCTCTGGTGTAGGTAAATACAATGCTATTTATTAATTGCCCTGTAAACATTTGTTTTCACATGGGACTCGTGAGTATGGAAATCTTATTGTAATATCCTTTCCATGTGTTTGTGGATGTCTCTCTTCATGTGTTTGGTGCAATGGCTTTGGTGTTCTTTTAGCATACCCATGAAGGGTAACTCCCACACGACTGCATATTAGCTCAGTATAACAGTTACCATTGTATACTACTGAATGGAGGGTGTCACAAATGTGTTCAGGAATCATAGATCTGACTAAATTTGATTATACCTTTCTTGATTTTGGTGCACTTTATATTGTTTTGTAAGTTTTTTGTGTTTTTTTTTTTAAAGTAAAGGTTATTTTGTCCTACCCCAAAATCTTAAACTTCTCTGCGTATGTTGGCAGGCAGATTTTGAAATCAGGCAATGACGGAAGGGCATACCACGTGACCAGGCAGCCATTTAAAGTACAAAAAAACAAACATTCTGAGTGTCAATTGTTTTATTGAAATGAATGGGACAATATATTTTTCTACCCAATGTACAGTTTAAATATAAGGAAACACTCATCCCTCTGCCTGCCACTGGTGTGATTGGTAAGACTGTTGAGATGTCCATTTCTTAAAACTATAATGTCTACCTTATGATGTGATTATATCATCAAATGTATGCTTTTTTATTGATATTTTTTTTATACATAGTGTTTACAGTTTTAATGTTTATGCCTTCTGTGATGAAGCCTCTATTTATTTAAATGTGTTGTGTTTGATCTTGTGTAGGTTTATTTGCATCTGTTAATGAGTACATTTAATTACATTGATTTGTTTGTATTGCCAGATATCTTCTGGGACTTCATTTAGTTTAAAAGGTCAAGTTCTGTATAAAACAACTCTAACAGACTTCAGCAAACAGCAAAACACTTCTTTGAATAGAGAGACTGCAGAAAGAGAGAAAAATAGTTGTTAAAAATAAATTAATTATCAGCTATAAAAGTGTATATTATTTATATAAGTTTTCATGCTATTTTTGTTCTGAGACTAAAAAGAAATATAGAAGAAATAGAAAAAGAATTTTGTTGTGGTATTTACTTTCTTTTTCTTTCTCTCTTCAAGAAATGTTTTCTCATCTCTACTTGTGATATTGTGCACAGCTAGGATGATATGTTCATCATTTGTACAGAAATTTATAGAAAAATGATGCATAATGTAGCAAAAACAAAAACACAAACACACACAGAAATCAAAATTTAAAACCTTTTTAATCATAAGATTTTTTAAAGTAAAAAAAAAATGAACTGTTCAGTTTTATATTTATATACAAAAATATAAATAACACTATAAAAAATTAATACAACCCGAAAATGCAATTTCCAAGCTTGAATAAAGCTCTAGTTTGTTTCAATCAGAAGAGAAGCCCTTTAATGAAAATCCATAACAATTATATATGACACATGTAAACATCGTAGCAAAATACGAACACCTTATAATAAAGTTAAAAACCTCACAAGTAAAGTGTAATGGAATTGTAAGAAAGTACTGTACTTTAACATCACAGCAAATGTGTGATATCTCTTATGAGGTAGCATTACTGTTAAAAGAGACTTTAAAGCAGCTGTTGGCCTGTTGCTAAGACAGTTTCCTCTTGGACTAAATAGTATTTACCAACTGGTACAGTCCAGCACAACAAGTGCATTGTTTCATTTATGACTTCATATTTGAAAGGGTTTCCTTTGCTATTTCACAACAAGCAAGGGGCCTGGTAACCTAGCACAAAAACATGGACTGTAAAAGAAGCCTTCTGAAGCAGCCTCACAACAAACAGGTGACCTCATGTATGACAGAGGCTTGTCTTTGGAGGCTCATCTTCCATAGCATGACATTGCGCTTTAGAATGTCCTCATAAGTTTCATCCGGGTCTTCAGCCATGTCCACACACAGGGGCATCTGGGAAGTGCTGTACTGAAACATTGGACGGGCCCTGTTGGATTTGGGAGACAAGTATGGATAGAGGCTGGTCAGCGATGGATTGGATTCATCCATCTCGCTCTGTGAGTCAAACTCGCTCTCATCAAAAGAACTTAGTGAACCTGTTCAACATAATTCAGAACAAAGTTACAAATCAGAAACACTTTGAACATGCATTAAAAATAACACAATTTATAAAACTAAAAAACTGGATTAAAAAAAAAAACGTATTCACGTTTAATAGTAAAGATGGCTAGTACTGGTGAAGGATTTTATTTTTATGTTTGATAAGGAGTAGAGCGACGCCTGTGCATCTATTCTGAATTTGACTCCCTGCCCAGGTGTTTGTTCACTGTGTGTGTGTGTTGAATTTAATAACAATTTTACACCACATTGGAATCATTGATTCTGAGTAGCTCACTAATTGAATCTTTGGTCATCAAAGTTTTTATTTTGTGGTCAGCCACACTATTATTTTGCTCCTTTAACTTTTCCTAATGTCCAGTTAATATGAACAACTTCGTCTGAGAAAAACAAATTATTAGTTGAACTCTTTTAAATTTTTAAATACATAACCTCATTTTAGGTGAACGTCTGACATTCATGGCATTGCATCATATTATGCTAGTAATAATGATAATGATATATAGGTATACATTCTTACCAAAACTAGTCTGGTGTCTGGATTTACAACTATTGTTTGTTTGATTTGCATGTTTCGGATGTTCCTTCAGAATTGAAGATAATCTACAACCTAGTCCAAACCTCCTCTTTCAATGTTTCAGTGACATTAAAATGTAGCGAATGTTTTCTATTTGCTGATGCTATGTACCGGTACATAACAATTTGTTATGTAAATGTAGTGCACAACGCAAACAGACAAGATTTATTGTATTTTAAACCGTCCTGTCAAATAGTTTTTTAAATATTAACCAGGCCCGCCGCCAGAAATATTTGTGCCCATGACAATTGACTAGGTGTGCCCCCCCTCCCACACACACACACTGCCTTCTTCCCACTTGCCAAAAAAAAAAAAAAGCTTTAAATTGGTATACAAGGTGAATAATAAAACATAAAAACGTGAAGGGGCCCCCTTTTCTTGGGTCCACGACCTAGAGTCCTGTTTGCCACCCCCCCCCCCCCTGGGCCTGTATTATCCCCACGATCAAACAATGTACTGACCATCCGAACAGTGTTCCGTGCTTGCTCTCATCAAGCTAAACAACTGGCGGCGTTTCTCAATGCTGAATGGGGCACTGTTCTGTCGGACCAAGGAGGAGCTGTGGCTCCGCTTTTGGGAGTGGAGGGGTTGAGGATGGAGGAGGCCGCTGGAAAAGGACAACGACTTGCTGATCCTCAGCACCTGCGAGCGCTGAAGTTTCTGGATGGTTTGGCTTATGTTGATGAGCTGTTTGAGGAGGACCAGGTCTTGCTCGTGCATGGACATCTGGAAAATGATTAGATAAAACAATATAGATGTCACAGCGTGGTCAGGTAAGATAAAAACAGATACACTAATTGATGTCATTGACAATAATAAATAAAATAATAGCTGCCACAGACATAAAAATATAAAATAATAAATGTCAATGACATAAGTAGATAAAACAATAGATTTACAATTTTGAAGACATGCTTTTGCAAAAGTCTTGGACATGTGAAAATAGAGTAAAGACCAGTTCCTACTTGTCACATGCCTAAAGGGTGAGAGTTAATTGGTTTTCTATCAAGCTTATATCAACTCTGTCTGTCTGGGTAGAATCGTTTACACGTTAGTTCTCCCACTTGCCATTCTCGGATCCAGTTAAAACCAATAACACACGAATCGATAAAAAAATTACCAATTACTTAATCAATTAGTCATAATTAATTGTTTTTTTTTTCATTATAGAAAATGTATCAAGCGTAAGGGAGATATGCCTTGTGTGAACATTTAGATCGTAAACAAAAAACTTTTCAACTAACAATAGTGAATTAAATCTTATACTTTTATAAGTTATTGAATAGCTCAGTGGCGAGCATTTTTTAATATTTAAATTTTATTACATATCAAATGACAGAAGGTTGCCCACGTCAACATGTGTTCATGCTGTGTGGCTATTTAAATAAAGCGAACTGGCTAATAAATCTTTGTTACATTTCATTTTAAATACGTTTATACCTCAGAACTACGGTATATATACTACACATACATGGTAATAGTATATATAGGTCTGTGATTTATATCTACTTATAGGATATGCTTTTGTTTTTTTTTCGAAGCAGATTTTTACGTTTTATACGTTTTGTTGTTGCACCTAAGAAAATAGATCTAGACTATAATACATGGAGTGCAGGACAGCGCTTCCGGGGTGAGGGGCAATACAAGTGCTATAAAGACAATCACGGCTGGGAAGCACCAACTTTCGATCGCTTCTCATGGTGTGAAGCTATGAGTCTTGGAGTCACGAGATATGTAGCTAGAAGCGTGGCCAGGGTGAAAGAGCACCGAGCCAACAAAAAGCTGAGAGAAAAAGGTGGGCTATCTGCTACCCAAGCCACGTATGCGGCCGGGCTTTTAAAAGCGAGGGTTGGACTTTAAAGCTATCTTCGAGTCCATAGGACATGAAAAATGTGCACTTCCTCGATCCCGATGGAGGATATATATATTTTTTTATAACTTATTTATTAAATTCAATAGGCAAATAACACACTTTATTAATAAATAATCAGCCTGAAAGATTTAAAGATTATTCCCTGTTTCACACCAATTACCAAATCGCTAAATTTAACCTGGTACGTTAAATTATAATATGAAATTTTTTTAATGTTTCAAAATTGTGTAACACTAATAGAAACACCTAAAAGTAAAAAAAAGTCCCCCTTTCAGACCTTGCGGTCTATAGGGCAGATGATGTTAAGGTCATTTGCTAGTGTGGTCTAAGGTTATCGAGGGTGTCATGTGGCCAATACAACGACCAACTGCCTTTACTTTTCACCAACTAATTTCAGGTACCCAATAGAGTGGGGTGGACTCAGAGGTGCCCAAAGATCCCGAAATTAAAAATACCAGACTTCACCAGGATTCGAACCCGGGACCACAAGCTCGGAAGCAAAGCGTCTACCGTTCAGCCACAGAGCCTAAAAAAACTAAATTATACCAAATCCTTTTTAAAAAGCAAAGCTTATCTAAGGGGAAGAACTCCGCAGTTATACTCATCATTCAAAAATGTAGAATCTGTTAAACAATCTGTTTCCTTTTTTCGATATCAAACAAAGAAAAAAATACCAAGAAGTAATGGACTAATTTTGCTTAATTTATTCATGTTTTGTTGGGTACAATAAATAATTGATTAGGCTAAGGTTTCAACTTGATCCCAGAATGGGTGTGGGAGAAATAAAGTGCTCAAACTTTTTACCAGACAGACAGACTGAAAGACAGTCGGACGTTTTGAGTTGATATAATTTTGTAAATAAAAAAGGTTTGCACTTAATAAAAAATGGGTTGGCTTTCATTGTAACAAAAGTAGACTAGTACCTACTGGTAACCTACTGGTAACCTACTGTAATTTGAGCACGATAAAGACGATGGTGAAGTGAGATTTTTAAAAGCGCTTTTGATTTTAGAGGGTCTCAATAAGACACATAGCCAAGAACACATTTTTGCCTTTAGGAGGCAACTAAAAAAGGTATAAAAGACACCTACCAGTTCTGTTTTTAACTTGATCAAATGGCGGTTAATTCTGTCTGCAGCCGAACAGTACTCTGATTTTGTCGTCTGAACCTGTTGAATATCCATCAAATGTTTTGTTGTATCACAGTTTGAGTCTGGGGAAGTCTCTTTAACATCAGCTGTCACGTATGACTGAGATGGCAGCGTGAATTGTTTCGTTGAAAAACCATAGGAGGCTACTTTTGCAATGTTCGATGTGTTTTTGGTTTTAGGATTTCTCAGTGTGACATGGTCTGCATCTAGATCTACGCCATTTTCTTGGCTTGCTTGATCTAAAGGTCCGCCATTTCTTCCTTCATTGCGTATGTGTAAAGAGGGGATAACGTGAGTTACGCCCTGCTCTGCCGACGAGGTGATGCTTGTAACTGTTTTTTGGTCACCGGTGAAACTTTTAGTATTGCTTTTTTGACTATTGGTTTCTGGTTGGTCGAAAGTTGCAGAACGCAATGACTTAATGCGGCTGTTGAGAATGCCGTTGGGGGGCTTCAATTGTTGTTCAGCTATAACGTTTAAATTCGGCTTTCGGTCATCGTTTGAGAAATGGAACTGTTTTGGTGTATATTCGCCGTTGGGACTTAGATGCCTTGATGGACTATCGCTACTAGTACTCAATTGCTCTATGTGTTCAAGAGATATTGAATTGGGGAGGCTCAGTTTTCTGGTGGCTAACTGTCCTGAATGTTTTGTTTTCTCTCCACTTGTACTACCTATGGATTTGGTTTGCTCATTTAGTAAGTGTCCATTTAAATGGTTTTCACTGTCGCTTGTTTGACCCATTAGTTTTTCTTGATTAACTATCACATTGTCACTGGGTGGATTAACTATCACATTGTCACTGGTTTGATTAACTATCACATTGTCACTGGTTTGATTAACTATCACATTGTCACTGGTTTGATTAACTATCACATAATCACTGGTTTGATTAACTATCACATTGTCACTGGTTTGATTAACTATCACATTGCCACTGGGTGGATGAACTATCACATTGTCACTGGGTGGATCTATTGTAGCACATATTTGTTTGCTAGGCACATCTCCACTTGAACTTCCGAATTGTTTCCCTTTATCAATGTCCAGAGTGCTTGATGTATATATTTGATTACCGGTAACATCATATTTCTGTTTTAGCTTACCACTGGTAACATGGGCGTTTGTTCTAACTTCGTTTCTTTGGGTTTGTATTTCTGCTTGCTCGCTGATTACAGTATGAAATGTTTTTGTTCTGCTGTTAGTTAGATATGCTGGTGTTTGGTTTGGATGATCGTTTGAATGAACTGACTTATCTGTTGGCGTGTTGGATACAGAGCTGGGTATAAATCTTTGGTTGAAAGCAGAAGAACGTATCAAAGTACTTTTCTCGGTATTGGAGAGTTCATCCTGATATCGATAAGAATGAAGAGATATATTCTTATTAACACCATTTAAGTTCTTTTTTGTAAGGAAGGATATGTCTTTATTCTGATTTATTGTATTTGGCTGAGAAATGCTTGAAATGTTTAAAGGCTCATTTGGTTTTTCTGTAGAGTTATGACTTAAGTTTGACTCAACAATACATGAATTAGTGCCTCCAAGAAAGTCCGAATGTTCCCGTGAAAGAGAAATTGTTGTTATTTTTTTCAATGACACTTGAGGAAATTTAATTCCGCTTGAATCTGTATTGCTTTTTACTATGGATGAATTGGATGTCGAGGCTGCGCCTCGTCCAAGACTCGAGGAGTTTATTTTATAGTTTGCAGTAGCCTTATCGGCGTTAGCTGCCCTGTCGATGTTGGACGAGTTCCAGTTAAGGCTTGTTGTGGTTCTCTCAGGACTGACAGGGTTTTTTTCAATGCTAGCCTGTTTCATTAATTCAACAAAAGGATTCGTTTTCCATCCAAGGCCAGATTGACCTGTTGGACTGTTCACGTCTGCCACGACTAAATTGCCACGGGGGTCGTTGCCGTCAGACAGAGCTGCAGATCCGTGCGTTGTTTTAGCCACATATGACTTATCTATGCTCTTTCGCATCTTTGACCAGGAAGTCACCGTACGGAATTGAACAGATGAATTGTCTGCAGCAATCTCATCCTGTGCACAAGAGTCTGTATCTAGTTTGGACATATTTTCCAATTCTTTCTTTGCCTTGCTTACAAACCCAGCTTTAGGAATAGTGTCATACTTACTATCTTTTATTGGCGCTTTTTTCAATGCATACCCGGATGACTCCCGCTCTCCATTGTCTGTCATCTCAGCATTGTCTGTCAGCGAATTTCTTTTCTTGTTATTATGATGCACTTTTCTTGGGACGTCAGGCTCGGAAGTTTTGTACGACAAACTCTGTGATCTGGTCACATCTGATGGTATTTGATCAATTTTCCGAATTTTGCAGGGTATTTTAAAACTGTTGGATTTTGTGATTGGTGGTGTGCTTTGTTGAATACTGTTGAACTGACTTATGAGAGTTGATACTTTTGTTCTCACAGCCTCGTTGCCATCAGAACTTGGTGACGTTTCCATAGTATCCATTGTATCCATGTTTTTTTGTTTACAGAAATAAAAAGTAGGCCTAACTGTTTTCGATATAGCACATGTATTTACAAAAAGTATCACATTAAACAAAAATTTTTATGACATAAACTATAGGTCTTCACAGTTTCAACACGACGTTTTTCTTGAAATTATTGTGGCTAGGGTTTGTATTATTTTGTTGTTATTATGTTGTTGCAGGTTTTTAAAAAAATAATCTCCAATTAGTCTTCATTCAGTAAAGAAAAAGTTCAGTAAAATAATGTTACATTTTGAATCTTTTCAAGGCTCGATGTGTGCAATAGAGTGCAATAGTTTAATTTAATTCAAAAGCCAAAACTTATGACGTATGTAACTTTTGTAAGACGACTCAGTAAACAAAATGCTGAATGGGTTCATCTGAAAATATAAAAAAAATGCGTTTCAGGAAAACATAAAATTTATTTTTAAATTGACTGAATTATGAATAAAATATAATTGCAAACTAAACAAATTGTATGTTATTTATTACTTAAAATAATGTGATAGGCCTTATTCAAGAATAAATCAATTCCTACAAAGTTGCTTTAACATACTTTTCATTATTAAAACCATCAATGTATTTGATATATAATAGACAAGCTATTTTGTTGTTGAGGCACTTTAAAGCAAATCTATAAAAGAAACAAGATTATTGCGTCAAGCTATCATTTCTACGATCCACTATAGGAACTATCATGGTTATGTCTTTATAAATTCGCACAGCCGATTACAGCAAGCTTATACATTCACGAATACAAGACAGTTTTGGATTTATTATTTTGAGATATGTTGGTAATATTTTGTCTTCATGAGAAGAGTTTTTGTATTCTATCGTTTCGCTTTATTTGTAGGCCTACAACTCACTCTGTCTGTCTGTCTGGTACATTTGTTATACACGCTATTTCTCCCAATCCCAGTCTGTGATCAAGATAAAATTTTGCACAATTATTTCTTGTACCTGACAAAACAAAAATTAATTTTAAAAATATAACCAATTAGTTAATTAATTATCGGTAATTAATTATTTTCTTTGGTATAGAACAAGGACTAGAATAGTAGGATTTTGGGAATTTTTTCTTTACCCTCACCCCAAACAACAACAACAACAACAACACAGTTTTGATTTTCGTATTTTTATTTTATTTCACTTCGTAATCACTACACTAAATCTAGATCTTCATATAACACTACACTATAATCTAGATCTTCACATAACACACACTTAATAATTAATAACCAAGTCAGTTTACTTACATGGAATACACTTCCTGTGAAATCCTTACATTTATAAGCATATAATATGACTACATTTCGTAGTAGTATCTAGTAAATCTATACTGGGCTATAAAGTAATCTCCAGTGTAAATAAATAGTGTCATTCATGTACGAGAAACACAGCAATATATAAATCTATAGAAATGAATCATACCAAGTCAAAAATTTATACAGCTTTAGGCATTCTAGTTTAAAATGTGTCGACTGCTGGCTTAAGTCAATACACTTGAACTGCCTGTACGGTTTGGTGAGTTTGGGGTTTGCTGGGTTTGGGGCAAAGAACAGGTCATGGAATAAGTTTGTTAAATCACTTCAACACACCCCCATATTATGTGTGGGTGGGTGGGCGGGAGAAGGACTTGCGCGCAAGTGCTGCAACTCTCTAGGTCTTTTTTGAACTGACATAAGACAGACATTCTGAACTAAAAAAAAAAATATCCCATTATATGCGTAGCGTATGTCAATTGAAATAGACGAACAAAGGCTCCACGATCTCCTGGTTCTGGAGAGGACAAACGTTCTACATATAGCAAGAAAAAGAGAGGGGGGGGGGGGAGAGAGATGTCTATAACAATTCAAAGGTCAATTTACATGGGAGACAATTTGACGTACAAGCTAATAGTTTCTAGTTTGTAATTAATTGGACCTTCATATTGCTAGAATTGTCACATATCGTTTTAACTACTGAAAAAAAAAAGTTTATTCAAGTTCAGTCTGATCAGATACGTCTACTTTTAAATTATTACCTAGCTTAATGATTCCAGGTTACTGGGTGTCAATTCTAAAGACGAGTCAATGGTTGCTAATTCCAACGGCAGTTGGTTGATGACATTATTATTTAGCAAGCCAATCTAGCATGCAAGAAATACGATATCTCTTGATCAGTCTTGAAAGCTAAAAATTGCCCCCCCAAAAAAAAGTTATAATCCTTCCGTAGAAGGTTCTAAATTTTCATAGAAATGGAAAATCTAGTGAACTAAAGTATAGATTAAAAAAAAAGGAAAGAAAAAAATAGCCAAAACATGTATTTTCTGTTTTATTTCAATAGTGGATTAATTACTTGAATTTACTTATGTTGTATCATTGTATCGGTAGTTGAAAAAGAAGAAGAGACAGAGAAAGCGATGGGAAGAGAACATAAAAGAATGGACGGGCCTGCACTCATGAGAAAGAGATGCTATCCAAGGCAATAGACAGCGAGGAGTGGTGAAAGACGGCTGACATTTCTTGTGTGGTGCCTCAACGGTCCAACAGACTAAGGGATAGAGGAAGGTGAAGTCATTATATTTGAAGTAATTATCTGAGGTCAATAATTTAATCTGCAATTCAAGGTTATGGTATTTAATTATTCACCATTCTAAATTAAGTTTAGAATGACAGCATTTAAAGTGATCAGAACATGCTAGTAGACTCCATTTGTGACGCCATTTCTTTTCTTCTATTTTTAACGCGTAAAAACTCTGCTTCGTTAACCAACGAAACAAGTCGAACAGAAGCTATTTGCATTTGTGCTTCAGGTTAGACTCAGCATCACAGGCGACATCAAATCGTCTTCGAAAGTCCTTTGACAAACAGCCGATAAGACTTACATGTTTGAATTTTGAAAAATGATGAGGTAAATGAACATTTTATTTAAAAAAGAGGAAATAAAGTAACGAAATAATTTGCACTGAAGAGACTTAAGAAGGTGTCAAGAATACATTACAATGAACAAATCATCTTATCTTATATACTTCAGACGTTACGTCAATAAAGAGGATAATCACGTCCTGCGCATGTATACAAGATGAGAATAATTTTATTTTATATCTTGTTTTTTTTAAAGCCAAAGTATGAGAAGGAATAAACTAGCAGAAAAAATTTATCCAATAGTTTCATGTTTTCAAGTATTTGATATTCACGCTAGACATTTTGTTTAAATTTAAAATTTAGTTCAAATTACAAGAACACACAAACACATTTTAATCCCCGAAAATGCAACATGGTCTAACGGTCAACATTAGGAAAAAAAAATGAAGCTAATATCAGCTCACTCTGTCTGTCTGGTAAAAAGTTTGTACACGTTATTTCTCCCACACCCATTCTAGGATCAAGTTGAAACTTTGCACGATTATTCATTGGCATAGACAAGACATGAATTAAAAAAAAAAAACAACCAATTAGTTAAATAATGACTGGTAATTATTTTGTTGATACCAACAAGACAAATTAATTCTTCAATAGTCACAGACACGGCCACAAAGAACAAAGTTAGTCCCCACAAAAAATTTTAATAATCAGATTTTTTAAATTATTTTTTTTTTGTTAGTGCCATCGTCCGCTTACTTTAGTGTATTTTGTCTGTCTGTCTGTCAAACACGTTTAAATCGTTAAAAAAGAATAAAAGCTTTTAAAAATCTGATTTCACGTTAAATGTTCCTTCCAAAACATCGCAGTATCTATATAGGGTTGTTCCGCCGTTGTTCCGGATATTTTTGTGACCAACGAATTAATGCCAACGAATGTTCGGTATTGCTCTTCTAACTTATGTTACAACATTTAATTTTCTTAAACATCACAAAAACATCGATTATAAGTTGTTTCCGGTTTTCAAAATTAATAACATATAAATGCTAAATCAAAATATTGTAATGACCATGTTCTGTAGTGACTCTATGGTTGCGCACTAACGCACGAGGATGGACTAAATGAACGGGGAGAGAGGAAGAGGAAGTGCGAGAAGATTGAGATTGGAACGGTTCTTGTTTTTGGTGATCTATGTTGATTAAACTTTGTATTATCTTTGTTCCCATACCTCGTTGAGTTGCCTCCTTTAAATGTTGTAACAATATCTATACTGAATATTTTACTTCATTACCTATAAAATTGTTCCAGATATGGTTTTAAAAAAATACGTCAACTGATTGTTTGAAATCGCACTTCTGACTTATATTACACTTCATATTCTTGGACAATACGTACCATTAGCTTATATTATAATCGATATCAAATTGTTCTGGATTTTAAAATTAAAACAGATTTATGTCAAATGACTTATTTTACAAAAATATCGACAATAGGTTGTTCAGGATTTTAAAAGGAGAAAGTCATTAACTAAGAACGATTGTTGAAAATCACTCTTTAGACTTTTTGTTCATTTATGAAACGCCCCTTTGAGGAACGGCGTTCGAATCATGACAGGGTTGTTGGGGCTTTCTTTCATTCCGGTGCAATGAAACAATGCTCTTAGGCGCCCCAACGTGAGTCTGGTTTTGCTACCCTATTGGTCTAGTCGCCTCTTCTAGCGAACGAACGTTTCCACAAGTGCGCCACGTTGCGGCTGGGTAGCGTAGCTCAGACAGAACAGTAGCCCAGACAGAACAGTAACTCAGACAGAACAGTAGCTCAGACAGGCCAATGGAGGGGAGGTTCCACGGGCCTGGAGTTCCAAGAGTCGTGGACTCTACTCTTAAGACAAATTACACAGATAAATAAAACGACTAAAGGTTACAGACAATAAATCGCAAGATGGCAATATAAAGCACAATACCAGCGACCAGCAGCCGCACGACGACAAGTCGATTCAAAATCTACATTCTCAGCGTAGTGGATCAATTCAGTAGATTTAACAGGGATTACGTTATCTGAGACATCACCAACACAACTAGGATGAAAAGGAAACACATTAGGGTATGGGAGGGAAGGGGTGGTCTGTTCTGGTTGCGGTATATACATACCTAAACTATCTGAGAGACTTGATAGAGTAATATGTTCACGAAGAAAGACTAGATATATATGTGAACTAACTTTAAGTCTTTGAAGTAATACGCTACCATAAAGAATACGTCAAAAAACAGGGGTAGAAACATTAGTAGGCCTTTTTTACAATTACCCTCATAGTATGTAAATCCCGAAGTGTCTAAAAGATTTGTTATCGGATTGGCGTTAAAATATGTAGGATTATCTTATCCCTAAGTCCTGACTTATCCACGTACCTTACTTTATTCTCCATTGGTACATGAATAGAGGGAGTTCTGCAATATGTTTGCCCTAAATCTAGAATAAAACACAAAAGATTTTCTGAGAATTTCTATGGGATGTTGTTACTTTGTGCGTTATTTTACAATTTTTTTTCTAATTTTTAAGAAGTTTTGCTTTTTTTTTCACCACTACTTTATTTTTTTGTATTGTCAATATTTGTCTGCTACTCCTTAATATATTTTTTTTAGAAATATACATTGTAAACAATTATTTTTGTTTAGTGGTTCATGAATTACTCATACAACTAAATATCATCCTATTGAGTTGACATCTAAATCTAGGCCTATATTTTTGAGGTTTACATACTAAAGCAGAACGTTTTGGTGCGGCTGTTTTGGCGCAGCCATTTGGGCCAGTGGCCCTTTCTAGTGGAATGCGCTAAATATTTATATTATAGATTCATGCGCTATAAATCAGATTGCTGGTATATTCTCTCCTCCAGCTCCCCTCCTCCCCCCTTCCTTTTCAATAAGTGTAAGCCTATATGTTTAGGTCTATAGTCAACCCACTACAACCATTAAACTATTTAGTATATGCTATGCGTGCACGAGAAATCAGATCTATTTACACAGAGATACAAGCCAATGAACTATAGACCTAGAGCTAGACGAGTGGAACACTTTGACACAGGCTTTGACGTAGCGTGTCACTTCCACCACCCTCACTTTCCACTCATACAGCCAACAACTTTTGTACGTGACATCATGACAGTGGTGAAAGTTGTGTGAGGGTCAAGGAAGGACATGGAAGGTGAGGGGAGGGGGAGAACGGGGGGGGGATTTTTGTTAATGATATACGTGATTCAATCAGAACGATTTGTTTACACTCTAACCGCAAAGTGAAATGAGGCACAACTGAATGCAGTGAGGTTAACTAAATGCTAAACATAAACACGTGACACTCAGAGGAGAAAGAGAGAATTGTGATAGACGTAGAAAGATTGGAAGAAATATGAGAGAGAGGGAGAAGGAGAGGGGGAGAAAGAGAGAGGGAGAGAGAGAGGGGGAAGAGAGAGTGGAGAAGGAGAGGGAGAGAGAGAGAGGGAGAGAGAGGGAGAGAGAGAGAGAGGGAGAAGGAGAGGGGGAGAAGGAGAGGGGGAGAAGGAGAGGGAGAGAGACGGGAGAGAGAGGGAGAAGGAGAGGGAGATAGACGGGAGAGAGAGGGAGAAGGAGAGGGAGAGAGATGGGAGAGAGAGGGAGAAGGAGAGGGAGAAGGAGAGGGGGAGAAGGAGAGGGAGAGAGACGGGAAGGAGAGGGAGATAGAGAGAGAGAGGAAAGAGAGAGGGAGAGAGAAAAGGAGATGGAGATAGAGGGGAGAAGGAGAGGGAGAGAGACGGGAAGGAGAGGGAGATAGAGAAAGAGAGGAAAGAGAGAGGGAGAGAGAGAAGGAGAGGGAGAGAGAGAAGGAGATGGAGATAGAGGGGAGAAGGAGAGGGAGAGAGAGAGAGGGGAGAGGGAGAGGGGAGAGAGATAGGGGAGAGAGAGGGAGAGAGAGGGAGTAGAGAGAGAAGGAGATAGAAAGAGAGAGAGGGAGAAAGAGAGGGAAAGGGAGAGAGAGAGAGGGAGCGAGAAGAAGAGGGAGAGAGAAAGAAAAAGAAAAGAAGAAAGATACTTACCAGCTTAAGTTACCCCTCAGTGTTCACCAAAGACAAACATATGACGTGAGCTCAAGTTTAAAGACACCTACAATTATCTCTGATGAGGCGATCAGCGCTAGTAGCATTGAACCAATCCCTCTTACCCTCACATCATCGATTTCGTCACACGTGAGTGACCACAACCTTCCAGCGCTTCAAGAATGTTCAGTTGTCCTTCTTTCTTCAAGGTTCCACTCCCAAATGAAATGAAAGTTATTTGAAATGAGTTCTTTAAGTGTCAACATGTCAAAGGAAGAGGAACAAACAGAACAAGTTATACAAAAGCTTTTCTCCACCTCTGTCAGAGATTATTGAATTGTATTAATTTACGTTAGTTTTTCCTCTCCACAAGTATTCCTATCTAAACTATTTGACTTGGCCGCTGTTTGATGGTACCTGATTGCCTAGAATGCCTTAGGTAGTAGAGTTCTAAACTAATCATAGCCCCCTGATTTGAGCACGGGAATATTTACATTGGATTGAAAAAAATTTTTTTTAGTTCACTTAATTTTAATGACTTTTGATGAGGCCAGGAACCAGTTAATAGACAAGCAGGATTTCCCCTGAGTCAGGACTTCCCTAAACAATAAGTCCAATGGATTCATTGTAAAGCACCCCTCTCCCTAACTTACATTTAGGCCGATATTTGCTACCGCCTTGCAAGATTTCTAGGGCAAACATGCAAAGAAACAACCTGCACATTTAGAGGTTATGAACGTCTGGTAGGGTAAATTATGGATCTATAGAACTGCAACCTGCATTTTGAGCGAATCCTGATATTATATCTCTGTTGTCATCAATCGAAAGATAGTTAAGACTTGACAGTCAACGCTGCTATAAAATAGTGAAGACTTGACAGTCAACGCTGCTATAAAATAGTGAAGACTTGACAGTCAACACTGCTATAAAATAATGAAGACTTAACAGTCAACACTGCTATAAAATAGTAAAGACTTGACAGTCAACACTGCTATAAAATAGTGAAGACTTGACAGTCAACACTGCTATAAAATAGTGAAGACTTGACAGTCAACACTGCTATAAAATAGTGAAGACTTGACAGTCAACACTGCTATAAAATAGTAAAGACTTGACAGTCAACACTTCTATAAAATAGTGAAGACTTGACAGTCAACACTTCTATAAAATAGTAAAGACTTGACAGTCAACACTGCTATAAAATAGTGAAGACTTGACAGTCAACACTGCTATAAAATAGTAAAGACTTAACAGTCAACACTGCTATAAAATAGTAAAGACTTGACAGTCAACGCTGCTATAAAATAGTAAAGACTTGACAGTCAACACTGCTATAAAATAGTAAAGAATTGACAGTCAACACTACTATGTAGAAAGAGCTCATCTACGTCCAAGACGACAATGTGGTCATGTGACTAGATCCAACAGACTTGCACCATACATAAGTAGTTCCCCTTTCAAACCTTGCGCTCTATGGGGCAGATGATGAAAAAGTCATCTGTTTCTTTGGCTAATTTTAACTATGGCTGCACAGCTAACAACCCCCTTTATTTTTCCCCAACTAATGTCTGGTACCTAATAGATTTTTGTGGATTTCGGGATGCCCTAAAAATCCCGAAATTCAACTTCCAGTTTTTTACCGGGATTCGAAGCTATGCGCTTTACCAGCCACGCATGACGCAGCATTTAAAGTGTAAGTATAGACAAATGAGGTGGTGAAGCGCTTGGTTTCCGAGCATGGGATCCTGGGTTCGAGTCTCGGTGATGACAGGGATTTGAATTTCGGGATTTTTAGGGCGCCCATGAGTCCAACCAACTCTTAATGGGTACCTGACTTTAGTTGGGGAAATTAAAGGCGGTTGGTCGTTGTGCTGGCTACATGACACCCTGCTCGTTAACCGCTGGCCAAAGAAACAGATGAGCTTAACATCAACTGCCTTTTAGATCGCAAGGTCTGAAAATGGAATTTCACTTTAATTATAGACAAGTGAGAGTGACAATAAAAATTGACATCTAAAAGCTTGGATCAACTTATTTTGAGCATATCCCCGCAGAGGGTGGACTGACTTTGAGAAAGAGTAAGCATTAGTTTCTTAACAAGCTACCGCCATTATCTGCATTCATACACATGGCTAAGAGGTATGGAGAGCTAAGACACTGCCCCTAATAGGCATGTAGGGTCTCCGCTGACTACACATGAAAAGAAAATGCAGCTAATTTTTTAAATTTATCTCATCATACCCTCGTACATTATCTGCTTGGTCGAAAGCACACTTCTACTTCAATAGGCCTAAATGTCCAAGAAGACATTTACTCCATATATCGTGTTAGAGACTAAATCTACCTATCGAAACAGCAAACTTCTGTAAATGCACAAACATTCAAGCCCGTTGTGACAGTTGAAAGAGCAAATGCCTGAGATAAGATTCTTGCTTACCGAACATATCTTCACTACCAATAAACAAACCAAATCAAATGACTTTCCTGTTCTGTAAGTTTTTACTATGTTGGGAAAAAAAAACTAAAGAAATTTCTTACTGTAGCCCAGGATCTTCACTTTTAATAAGATCGATATGTGTTTTTGTAGTTTAGTGTCCACCATTATCTCCCCTTTTAAAGCAGGTGTTAAGGAAATAAAAAGTAGGTCTATAGATCTATAGAATTAAGAAAAGAACAATGCAGATTAATAGAAACAAAAAAGTTAAACTGTTTGGCATGGGTCGAACAGGAAAACAAAAAGGTCAACCCCGTGTCATGGGTCGAACAGGAAAACAAAAAGGTCACACTGTTTGTCATGGGTCGAACAGGAAAACAAAAAGGTCACACTGTTTGTCATGGGTCGAACAGGAAAACAAAAAGGTCACACCACGTGTCATGGGACGAACAGGAAAACAAAAAGGTCACACTGTTTGTCATGGGTCGAACAGGAAAACAAAAAGGTCACACTGTTTGTCATGGGTCGAACAGGAAAACAAAAAGGTCACACCACGTGTCATGGGACGAACAGGAAAACAAAAAGGTCACACTGTTTGTCATGGGTCGAACAGGAAAACAAAAAGGTCACACTGTTTGTCATGGGTCGAACAGGAAAACAAAAAGACACACTGTTTGTCATGGGTCGAACAGGAAAACAAAAAGGTCACACCACGTGTCATGGGACGAACAGGAAAACAAAAAGGTCACACTGTTTGTCATGGGTCGAACAGGAAAACAAAAGGTCACACTGTTTGTCTTGGGTTGAACAGGAAAACAAAAAGGTCACACCACGTGTCATGGGTTGAACAGGAAAACAAAAAGGTTACACTGTTTGGCATGGGTTGAACAGGAAAACAAAAAGGTCACACTGTTTCTCATGGGTCAAACAGGAAAACAAAAAGGTCAACACCGTGTCATAGGTCGAACAGGAAAACAAAAAGGTCACACTGTTTGTCATGGGTCGAACAGGAAAACAAAAAGGACACACTGTTTGGCATGGGTCGAACAGGAAAACAAAAAGGTCACACCACGTGTCATGGGACGAACAGGAAAACAAAAAGATCACACTGTTTGTCATGGGTTGAACAGGAAAACAAAAAGGTCACACTGTTTGTCATGGGTCGAACAGGAAAACAAAAAGGTCACAACACGTGTCATGGGACGAACAGGAAAACAAAAAAGTCACATTGTTTGTCATGGGTTGAACAGAAAACAAAAAGGTCAGACTGTTTGTCATGGGTCGAACAGGAAAACAAAAAGGTCACACTGTTTGTCATGGGTTGAACAGGAAAACAAAAAGGTCACACTGTTTGTCATGGGTCGAACAGGAAAACAAAAAGGTCACACCACGTGTCATGGGACGAACAGGAAAACAAAAAGGTCACACCACGTGTCATGGGACGAACAGGAAAACAAAAGGTCACACTGTTTGTCATGGGTCGAACAGAAAACAAAAAGGTCACACTGTTTGTCATGGGTCGAACAGGAAAAAAAAGGTTACACCACGTGTCATGGGTCGAACAGGAAAACAAAAAGGTCACACTGTTTGTCGTGGGTCGAACAGGAAAACAAAAAGGTCACACCACGTGTCATGGGTTGAACAGGAAAACAAAAAGGTCACACTGTTTGTCTTGGGTCGAACAGGAAAACAAAAAGGTCACACCACGTGTCATGGGTTGAACAGGAAAACAAAAAGGTCACACTGTTTGTCTTGGGTCGAACAGGAAAACAAAAAGAAGGAGAGCGGGACTCACAGGACGAAGGGGCATAACAAAATTAAAACATTTTCAGCATACACACTCAAGCAAAATTTACTATTGAAAACGCCTGGCAATACGACCCTGAATCTGAGGGTTGTCATGTGATAGATCGCAAGGCTTGCTTCTGAAAGAGTCATTGTTCGCAGCTCAGAAAATACACATTTAATAGTGACTATTAAACTAAGTTCAGTTAAGTGAAAAGGAAGAGTGTAATAGCATGCCAATTGTATCGTACCAAGAAGTGTCGTACTGCAGGGCTACCATGCTTAATGCTAAGTCATCAGCCTCTACTTAGAATGTATTAAACATCCTTACTTAGATCTAGAAAATGAACGTAGAAACACATTGTAATGGAGCAACACATTTCTAGTACATTATTCATTTATGATGAAATATATTAGAAAACAAAAATTAAGTTATTTGACATTGTTATTTGGATACAGTGTTTCTTCTGAAAGAAATGTGGAAGCACTGACAGTTACATTGGCGACTGACTGGACAAAACCAATAAGCTGTACAACAAGGAGATTGTTTTCTTTCACCTCCAAGACCATTGAACATGTGGAAAGAAAACGATCGCACTTTCAAAACGTGGTTGTCCTATCGGGTCATAGATCTGGGTTTTTGGGTTGAATTTAGTGATAAAGATAACATTGAGTGCAAATCTTTTAGTTTTGAAACGCAATGGCGTAACTAAGGGGGGGGGATGGGGGGGGGAGAATTTTAAAATCCCCCCGGGCCCCCACCTAGGGGGGGCCCCCAAATGGGTGTCCGAAATTTATTTGTAAATACATAAATTAATATATTTGATTGACAAATAGTGTCAACGGGTGTCTTTTTTTTTTTCAACATTTATGGATTAAATTTATCACAAAGACTAAACCTAGATCTAGGTCTATCAGTACGTTGACTTTGTTGACATTTAAAAAATATTTTTTTCCAGAGAGATCAAATTATTTTTTAAAATTAGTCTTACATTTTAAACTTTGTTGCCACGAATATAACTGCATGATATACAGCGAATTCCAGGTATCTTGTTACTTTTACTAATAATAGATCTAATAGATTATTATTATTATTATTAAATGGCGAGAATTATAATTTCAGAATTAAACTTCACACTCTAGTTGTTACCCCTTTATTCATCTTTCCTCAATCCAATGGAAACTCTCTTTTTATTTACATCTAATCCTTTTGCTTTAGCACAAAACATTAAAAAAAAATAATGACGTAATATCATATAATATTAACACATCCTTCCTTTTGAAGTTATTATCATACCCTTCCTTTTAAAGTTCTTAAGAGTGATATCTACTAGCAAGGCCGGCCCTAGCATTTGCGGGGCCCCTATGCGAAACGGATCTCGCAGGGCTTAATCTGGGTAGGGATAAGCATAATGTCAAAATTATCTTTTTTGAATTAGAAAATAGGCCTACTTTCGTATTTGCAATAAATTTTTATGCCACTTGTTATTTATAGACACCCCAAAATGTCAATTTCGTCTATTCTTCAGGAGATTTGAATAAATTCAAAAAAAGTTCAGGACTTTATCGTATATTTTGCCATTTCAAGAGATTTCCTGGAGGCCCTGGAAAATCAGGAGGTCGCGAAAACCCTGTTATTTTATATACGTTATAATGGTTTAATTTAATAATGTACACTTGGAATTAGCGCGGGGCCTATGAAAGCGCGGCGCCCACTGCGACCGCATAGGCTGCAGTGGCCTAAGGCCGGCCCTGTCTACTAGGAACTTTAACAATTCGTCCATTTCTGGTTGTCTTGACTGGCACAACAAGTTCTCTAGACGTTGGTCTATAACTGTCTTTTTCGTTTGTTCCAACAGTTTGCAGTTCATTATCTTCATCGGTATCATAGTACCCAGAGATGTCTTCATCGAAACTCTTATTCAAAAAGCGTTGATTTCTTCTGTATGTTTTACCATCGTTTGTCTTTATGATGTAAGATCTGGGTGCTGAATGTTTTTTTAGGACAACTGCTTTTTGCCATGATTGACCTAGACGAACTCTCCTACAGAATAATCTTTAGGTAGTCTTGCTTTTGCATCGTATTTCACTTTGCTTTTCATCTGTCGTTCGTTGAGTAATATCTCTGCATTTTCAGCTACCGATGGTTTCAATATTTTGTGATCTGTTGGAATGATTCCCTGAGTCTTCTACTCGTCAGCAGTTGTGATGGTGAATACGGCAGTCCACTTATCGGACTATTTCTATACTCGAGCATAACGAGATATGGATCTTTCCCACTTTTGTATGCTCTGAATCCTTTTGCTTTCGCACAAAACATAAACAACCAACAATGACGTAATACCATATAATATTAGCACAGAATCTTCTTCATGCAGTGGAAAATTAAGAATTTTTTGCCTATCTGGAATTCTGGTCAAAGCTCCTGCACCCAATTAATATAGTTCGGAAGAAACTACAAAAGTCTGGACTGCATATACGGGAAGCTGCTAAAGAAATTACTACCCTTTCATGCTTTCTGCAAAATGATGAGAAACTGACAAAAACCCAATCCATCGAAAAAGCAAAAGAAGGTAGTTAATACTATGAATTCCATGTAATCAAAACAACCAGAAGAAAGAAAAGAGTTGATGGGGAGTTGAGTTCTAATGTATGACTGTCAATAGAACTGCAATTCAAACGTGTTGCGACAGAAGTGCTGGACAGACTTTATATGGAGATGAAGGGCAGATTCCAAAGGCTGGAAAGAAAATGGATACCTTTGGGTTTCTTCTTGAACCAAGACACCTGTTAGATGAAGACACGCTTGTGCTACTTTTCCTGTTTGTATGATGAAATAAATGGAAAATCGCTTTTTCAATGATGTCATTGATGCACGAGCACTTTTCATTAACAAACCAGTAATACAATCACCAATAGACATATTGAGGAAACATGCTTCATATGGGAATTACGTGTGCTCAAACTTTGCAACCTCCTCCGAATACCGCTAACACAGGCCACTTCCATTACGTCATGTGAGAGATCATTCTCAAAGCTCAAGTTCATCAAAAACTATCTCAGGAGCACAATGACGCAAGAAAGGCTTATCATGGCTTTATTGTCAGTGAAGTCACAAATACTAGAAAGTATCGATGTAGTTGATGTTATAGATTTCTTTGCTGCACATAATGCACGACGTGAAGCGATATCAATTTAGATTTGTCACTTGTGCATTATTTAACTAATAAACAACGGTATTATTAATTAAAAGAGTCTTGATGATTACTTTTTGTTAAGTTTACTGATATACTGAACCACTTTGATTTGTGGCTTATTTATTTTTGCGTACATTATCTCATGTCATATGTCGAATGTCAAAATGCAAGGGGCCCCCAAAGAGGTCAATCCCCCCGGGCCCCCAAATCCTTAGTTACGCCCCTGTTGAAACGAATGATAAATAAACATGCCATGTATTCTAGTGCTGCTATTAGACTGTATGTTAGGCGGCATGTCAGGTTTAGTCAAGATAAACACGTTTTTGACCCATTTAAATGTTGTAGTTAACTTACAATTTTGTTGACAACATTTGATCACACACACACACACATTCAAACACACACACACACACACACAAATCTAGATTCTCCTTTTTTTCATCAGCCAGCTACTTACAGGAGAAGGGGCATTTGACACGATTTTGTTCTAAAAGGACCTAAGTTTGACCAGTCGCATGTATTAGTATTTATGTTTGTTTTGTTTTCTAAGTTTCGTACCTTCCAATGATTACGTTCTATGGTCAAATCTCCTACGGGACGGCAAGGAATGGGAGCGGGCAGGGTTCAAACTCGGGGCCATCGTGGCCACAGTTCGAAGCGCATGACACGCGACCAGGCAGCCAAAGAACAATAGTAAATGTATTCTTTCAGACCTTGCGATCTATAGGGCAGACAATGTAGAAGTCACCCTTTTCTATGGCCAATGGTTAACGAGGGTGTCGTGTGGTCAGCACACAACTACCAACCGCCTTTACTTTTCCCAACTAATGTAAGGTACCTATGGTGGTCCTAAAAATACCGAAATTCAAAATGCCAGTCTTCACTGAGATTCGAACCCGACTCGGATACCAAGCGCTTTATCACAAGCCAGCACACCCCAGCCATCTAACTAAAAAAAAATACTAACTAGATGTAGTTAAAACTTACCTGCTCCAACTCTTATACTGAATAGTGATACCAAATAAGATAACGTTTATGTCTGACTGTCATAGACCCGCGCGAGTCACCAACAAATAAACACTCCCAACTATTCATCCACAATGCATAAATTGCACTAATGTTTTTACACTTAACCTGGGGATGTTAATCGCAGTCTCGTACCAGACTACATACTGCTGTTGTGATGATGTCATTAGGAAACATTAATTTCTCTCGAGTTGAAGCAATACATGTGCCCCAATTCTATTTATAGAACATATATCCTTGTCACCACTGCAGTAACTGGCCTGACGGGAAAGGAAGACAGACATTAAAGACATACAAGCACAAGTAAATAGTGTCTGTTATCGAAATGAAAAAGATAATAAAGTCTAGATTTACTTTTCGGGAAAAACAAGTTTTTGACAAACATATTTGGTCAAAGAAATTGACTCGAGAGAAATGTAGCGCTGTTAGGTGCATGTCCCCAAGAGAGTGAATACAGTTTAGGTAGAGAACTAGAAAGAATGAAATACAAGAAACATGCTACACAATACAGACAACAGTGGCACTCCCGAAACGGGTAGTGGTGGAGTTAATCATGCTTTCGTTTCCCTCCAATCAGAGGCGTAGCATCCATGGCGCGAAGGAAGTCCCGGGCCCATGACCAACAGAGCCCCATAAGGGCACTTTAAAAAATCGAAAACAAAATGTGTCGAATGTAATCATTTAAATGTATTCAATTCTTATCTATTTTACTTACCATACATAATGTTGTTCTATTATAATCTCTAACAAAAAAACACAAAAACAGAACAGAAATAAGAAATAGCAAATCGATGTACATTTCATGAGTAAGATGTAACAAGCTTTCATTGTGCGGTCTTCGCAGAAATGATCATTTCGGTGGCACCAGTCACTGTGGCTTAGAACGCAGGAAAACGTTTAGCGTCTCGGTCCTGGATCCAGCTTGGAGAACTTGCAGCGTCCTTCTAGTCCTTCCCCCCTTTTTTAATCATAATCTTAGGAACGGGGCCCAATATCATATTCTTGAACCCGGGCCCACGATCACCTTGCTACGCCACTGCCTCCAATGATATAAGCTACGTATTGACTTTGGTCCTCCTTAGTATAAATGTGTGCTAAAATTTTTACGCGTTAAACTCAGGCTAGAAACTATTCAGCATTATTGCTCAGGTAGTAATGCCCAGCGTACGACCAGCGGGCTATTTCTGGCCTGTGACGCTATCCTTCCCCTCGAAATGTCATCTCTTAGTGCAGGATCAAGCCACAGAGCCGGGGTTCCACTTAACTCCAACATTTTTGTTTTGAGCCGATGCGGCTGGTCTCTCTGTCACGGGTGTAAGAAATGATTTGGCCCCAAGATCGAGACAGGTTGGGAACCCCTGTGCAAGGGCATTAACTCTTAAAAAATGTACAGCCAGAGTATCATTTGTGAATATTTGCTTGAGCTGTTTTAATTCGTGATGTGGTTTGTATTTCCAAAACTGCCTGGGTTGATATCAGGCTTACATTTGCCGCTCTTTCTTCCCTAGATCCATTACAGCATGGAATAGGTTGCCTGAATCAGCCAGGAAAACTAACGACTTAGCAGAGTTAAGTCACTGATTAATTAACATGCATGACGAGACTGGCACGTGAAACTAGTCGATCGTAATTATCTTCTTCTTTGAAGTAACGTCTGTAATTTGTAAGATAAGATAAGATTAACATGCTAAAATGGGGAGCTTTAACAATTTCTTTTTTTTTTCCATATAAATAAATGATTTTTTCGAACACAGTGGAAGTATTTCCCTAACAACTTCCATGTAAGAATAATCGAAGAGGATTTTACAAATGTATTACACCTTACTTTTTACATGCTAACTCGCACGAAGACACACATAAACACACAACATAAACACACAACATAAACACACAACATATACACACACCATAAACACACAACATAAAGACACAACATAAAGACACAACTTTAAAAAAGAAGAGGATGTGTTTTAAATTCTCGGAATTTCGATGTTCTAAAACACAGTATACGAAACCTTTGGTCAATCATCAACAGGTTCATCTATTATTATAACTAAATCTATTAGATACTAGCGTTCACATGTTTACTTACCATGTTCGTATCACTGAATAGTCCAACAGACGTCATTCACAACAAAAGGCCTGGATTCCAAATTTGTGTTGCTCACGGAAAGAAAGTTATCCTTTTCACACGTGTGACCTAATCAAGTGCAGACAACTTCTGACCGGCACAAGTGGAAGTCACTATTAGAATGACGGAACTTGCGGACCTGAAGTGTCCAATCAAAAGAAAACACTTCGTTCCTGTATCTCTAATTAACGAATAGCTCACAAGAACATTTAGAGCACAGCGGACACGGAGGCGGATACTAAAATTGTGTACTTACGATTATTGCTTAGTTATTATTATTGTCTCTCTATATTTTTTTAAGAAAAGAAAAGAATGAAAAATAAATGTATTTTGATGTATCCAGAATGGGCTTCATAAGAATGCATGCCATGAACAAATTATATAAACAGGCTAAAACAAGAAGGTCTTAATTGTATGAGATTTTTTGGGAGTATTCGATTTGTACTGTAAGTAAATCTCAAAGACACTAAAAGTTAATTTTCTATTAAGGTCAAAGAGAGTCAGAAGATAGCAGTAAGATCATGGTATGACTAAATGTGTTCATTGTATTGATCATTTTGCTTTTTTTTTCGACATTGTGTGGACATGGGTGATATTCACCTGCTGGACATCAAATTCATTTAGGACACTGCTGGAGAGATATATAATTGAATCATTATCGACGGTCAATTTTTTTTTGACATGGCCACTTAATAAATCTGCCACTATCCACTGACTGCTAATGTTATTTCTAGCTGATTGACACTCTGCACATGGCCGATTGGCTACTTGGTTGAGAGTGTGGAAAAAAAGGGAGATGATCACATGGCTATTACGAGATGAGTAGAGCTCCCTACGAGTGAGACATTCTTTCCGAGCTTGATATAAGTGTGAATTTACTAATAAGTTATAAGTTAAAAAGGACTCTGAATCACTGCGCGCATCCTTAATCTTCAGAATCGAAGACATTGATATTATAAATGACTATCTTAATCAAGCTGTGGTTTAACTCTTTTCTAGCCTAGTTCTAACGCTGAAAGAAAATAAATAGAATCAACTCAACTGGCACTACGACTTTATATGGGAGTTACATAAATGTACATGGTGCCGCCTATGCATGGAGCCATTATAGACCAAATATAAAAAAAAAAAAAAACAATCAATGTTCTGAGTCAAGAATTGGACTTTACCTAATTGATACTTTACCTTTCAGTCTTGCACCTACATGGATTAAAAAAAAACATATCCATCAAGCAGGGCCGGCGTTAGGCAAAGTAAATATGGATGCCCTAGGCGAAGTGAATAGAGAGGCCCTAGGCAAATTGTATACGGTGGCCCGAACTGAAATAGCAAAGCAAAAATTTGGGACCGAAAAATACGCAACGAATTAAAAGTCGTCCAGTATCTAGATCTAAATGAACAAGTAAGTAAATGTATATAACATCGATAGCACTAATGTACTTCATGGACTAGTCATGATCACCAGACTAGAAATAGCGTTTCAGCACTTCAACAAAAGGAAGAAACAATGGTCTTCTAGCATATGTAAGATCTTAACATTTGCAAATAAACCTTAGACTTAGAGCTAGGCTAGTAGAGCCATAGGGTTTTGGTATGTTTGAGATTTCATCAATGTTTCGCACTTTTTTTTCTCTAAAAAAATTACTTGAGTCCTGTGCGAGGTCCCCACCAATCGGATGCCCTAGGCGGCTGCCTAGTTTGCCTATGCCTAAGGCCGGCTCTGCCTAAATACCCAACTAGTCTCTATGTCTTTCTGTTCTAAAGAATACAAAAGGAGACATGTAGGTGTGTTACCTACATCTCACGGCCTATACAAAGTGCCAGTACATTAATAGTCTTGTAGACACAGTGTTCACACTCTGAGCTTATTGAGAGAGAAGTTAAAGGTTCATTTGGATATTTGTTTACTTTGGTCATTGGGTAATTAGAAATGAAAACAATATCAATGTGTATGGGTTTTTGCCTCTATTTTGTTTTCAGTTGGAAGCAGTCAGGGGAAAAAGGGAAAACAATAATGCACACATGTTTACGTAAGCATTTTAGACCATATTTGTTGATTGTAACAGTGTGCGTGGGATTTTGCGAATATAGAACTTTCCACGATACTTTATCTCCGTATCTTAGTGGAAAGGTATTTATATCCCAGCTTTCGAGGCACATTTGAACGTCAATATTACCCAGTGTACTTCTTTGAAAGTCTACCGGCAGACGAACACGGCAGAAATGAAAAGATGTCAAAAGAAAAGCTGAATAAATATTAGAACACTTCTTGCATGGTAACAGACCCTACGCGTAGTCAAAGCGAATGTAAGACGTGTGTGGATTGCATTGTTTTATTGCACAAAGTTCGAGGGGGAAAATGATATCATGATGATATAGAAACGATGCCAGAGAAGAATGCACGAATAGCAAAATGAACTTATTAATTTGTACGTTCAATTCGAATTGCCGCCCAAAAACAGGAAATTATTTTAGGATTGAATATAATTTCCTTTTTTTCCACTGGGAAAAATATGCAGGTCGCAACTGGGTTTGGGCAGTCATGCAAAACACTGCACTCACCTTTTAGCTTTGGACTCGAAGACATCGCCATTATTATAGTATTACTATTTCTAACAGAAATGCCTAGCTACTAATAATCTAGTCCAACATTTTTACATTTTCATTGCACAAACTTTGGGCTGTACAGTGGTGAGAAACGAAAATAGAAGAAAATAATTTTCCTTGGTGGGGGCAATCTAAGAGGGTTATTTGTTTGTAAAGCGAGCTTAAATAGGTGTTTGTAACGAGTCTAAACTTGAATTCGCTATTCACAATGGCTGCCTGGTCGTGTAATATCCAGACCATTTGTTATAGAAAGCCTCAATGCCGCCTCACCACAGACCTGCTACGTCACAACCTTTGGGCTGTGGAGACCAATAGCTCGTTGCCACGTCGTACAGACCTGTGACGTGGCAACACGCTATTGGTCTAAACTGCTCTCAAGCTGTATGCGCGCTGGACTGTTGTTCGATAGTCTTGATGGTCCCGCGTTCATACCCTGCCCCTGTCCGCTGCCATCCCCGCCGTCCTCCGGGAGGTTTAGACCAGGAAGTAGATCATCTTTCACTCTGGAGAAACATCCGCGACAAGTAAAACATTTTTACAATTGCAGACCAAATGTTTGACGCAAAGTAAGGGTAGGTCTCTTTTAATGTGACCGTAATGTAAAAACTTTCAAATCAATTTCAGAAACCAATGTGTGGAGGTAGTTCGGGGCATTATTCATTTGATAATACCCGCGTCATGATCCTTTAGTAGCTTCAGAGAGTCGACGAAAAATAAGTTTACATTTCGATTTGTTTATCTCTTTCCCCCCCCCCTCCATAGTTGCTGTTGCGACTGCTCTACAAATTTAAGTGCAAAAAAAAAAATGTGTCCTAAGAGCAGCTCTAGAAATTGTGCTAAGGTGTTGCTAACATTGAAATAATATTTCCAACCATTTTGTTCAGTTAATTCACCAATCCTCTAATGATTCAGTATTTCTAACTTGTACATAGACCTGTCAGGATGTTTACACTAACTGAATGCAATAAAGAGATTGAACTGAAGTGGCTGCCTATGCAACTAACGAGCAGCTATGTCAATACAAAGCACATCCATGTCTTACCAGCAAGAGAAGATAAACACTTTCATGTCACTGAGATATGTTTGAACTCATGTTATTCAGTTTCATTTCATAAATCCGTGAGACTACAAGACTCAATTGACCAAAGAAATGTTGAGTCACAAATTAGCTGCAAAGAAATGTTTTAGAGTTGGCACGTTGCCGAATCCCACAAAAGTCAAAGCATTAGCAGTCCAGATTGTCTACGTCTTCCAAAGAAAGCGGACAACTATGTTGAATTTCACAAGTGGTTTGAAAATAGTCACATTTTGACTCATTTGAGTAACATTTACAGTTTCTAATGAAGTGTTTCCATAGACATAAATAAATATAGACTGGAAAAAGGAAATAACTTCATGTAACTTGAAAACATGTATATCTATTGTCGGATTTCCGAATTCTGAACAGTTGCATTATCTTCAGTCTTAGAGATTAAACAAAACTATATTGCTCATAAATGCTGTATAATAAAGTATACAAAATTGCAAGTCACAAATTTTCGTTTCATAAAACTCTTTTATCGGCCAGTCTATATTTATTTATGTCTATGAGTGTTTCTCAATCTTTTATATAGGAGATATGATGTTCCCCTCCCCGGAAGAAGAAGAAAATGTACGCCCCGATACCAGCACCAGCTTCATCGTACCTAAAGAAAGTGGAAAAAAGAAGTGGCAGGAATGATCCGATAGTAATAAGGCTTGTCTTTGAGTCCGAAGATTAATGAGGAATGCAATATTTCCCGTGGCAACGCAGCCCCTACTGTGACCTACATTGTTTGCCACATCCAGGGCAAGCATAAGCATTGTTCGCCGGTGGACTGGTCCACACATGAGATTGAGCATGCTATAAGCATGAAAGTAGAGCTATATAAAAGCTATAATTAAAAAAAAAATATTTCCCATGGTTACGCAGCCCCAGCTGTGACATGCATATTTCGCCACATCCAAGGCAAGCATAACCATTGTCCACAGTGGTCGATTAAGATGTTCTTTTCGCCGTCTGCTTCTGTCCTCGGCAGCGGATTTTCTTTTGGTCTCAAATATGTATCCCGCGGCCTTTGTGAGTGACCTCCAGATGTCTCGTTCTGAGGCCGCATGCAACCAGGTGCTCTCTTCTATGTTAGCTAAGGCAAGTTGGCGCCTAAGCTGGTCTTTAAAGCATTTCCGTGGGACACCTTTGTTACGTCGACCACCTTTTAGCTCACCAAAAAAGACTGCTTTTGGCATACGTTTGTTCCCCATACGGGATACGTGTCCTGCCCAGCGTAACTGTCGGACCATAAGAGGTCCTTATATACTGACCATACCGGCGTTCGCAAGGGCATCCCTGTTTGTAGTGTGATCTTGCCACCGTATGTCCATGATGGAGCGCAAGCATCTTTGGTGAAAGCGCTCAAGTTGTCTTAGTTGCTTTCTGCATTTGTCTCAAATCCATATAGAAGGGTTGAGAGAACCACTGCTTGGTAGACATTGATTTTGTAGGCAGGCAGATTTATTCCGCCAAACTCTCGTCTGGAGGCGTCCAAAATCACTACTGGCCGATATAGAATTATAACATTCGATGTTTAAGTAGTGTACGTAAGTCTGGAATGGACTTGAACCTCGGAGTGTCATCTTATAGCGGGCCAGTGTTTGTCACGAAAAAAAAAAAAAGTCGTCAGAACTCTCTGGAAAACTTCGACCCTTTTATTGTGGAACATAAAATAAAATAAACCAGGGCGTCACCAGACACACTTTGAAATGTCTTTTGCCCCTTGGCAAAAACGGTAAAAAATTAAAGACTCCATCCTGTTCTATACTCTTAAACGAGCAATTCTTGCATATATATTTATTAATTTTATTTCATAAAACGGCTCTAACGATTTTCTTTAAAATTTCAAGGTATGTGTATATTAATGAGAAAAATTCTCAACTCATTGGCCACATCGGGAAAACTCGAGGTCGACCGTTAGGCCCTATATCAGTTTGAAAATGTCTCATTATCGAAAAATTAATTTTGGCTAGAATGTTTTATGAATGAAAAATTTCTATATGACGTCAAAGAGACAAAACTTGACACCGCTTACGTCGTTTTAATGAATCCATTGATCTAATTAAACATTTGCGCACCGTCTTATTGTAGATTGATCTATTATGAAACTAATTTAACTATGGTAGAAAAATAATGACATTAAATTTGTTAATGTATGATTAGTTATTGTGTTTTAAAGGCTTTATAAATTATTTACACTTTAATTGCGTAGACCCGCAGGTAGCTTTTACTTTGTTATTAGTTTGCTAGTGAATTACTGCAATGTGGTCAAGCTTCGAAGTCTACTGTCCCATACCAAAAACATAAGAAATGGTCATAACATAGCTTATCTATGCCTTACTTGCACACACTGAACATGATACCCAGGGCAGGCCCTAATATTTGCGGAGCCCTAAGTGAAAGGGATAGCACGCGACCCAGTCAGGGTAGGGATAAGGATAATAAGTGAAAATTAAGATTTTTTATTAGAAAATAAATTCGTCTTTGCATTACATTTAATTAAATGAAAGCTGACAATGCAAATTTTTTTTTCACGCGTAGGATTGGCGTTTACCATATTGATAAGCACCCCAATATGACAGTTTTGTCTATTTTAAGGACATTTTTATGATTTTCAGGAGATTTCCAGGACTCCTTGAAAACAAGGAACCCTATAATAAGTTATAATAGTTTAATTTAATAATTTACACCTAGAATTAGCGCGGGGCTTATGAAAGTTTGGGGCCCACTGCGGACGCATAGGTTGCAGTGGCCTAAGGCCGGCCCTGATGATATCCAGCTCGCAGTCAACGAATTTTCATTACGCTGTCGCCTCTTTTGGTTTACCTATAAACCTCGGTAAAACGGAAGTCATGTTCCAGAAGTCACCCAATAAAACCTACTCAGCCCAAAGATCACCTCGCATAGACATCCCTTGACGTGGTAGATAATTTCACATATCTGGGAAGTATAGTATCAAATGACGCATTGCTTTAAAGGGAGGTTGATATGTGATCAGGGTTAGTCGTGCTTTTGGACACCTCCAAGCGAGAGTGTGGCGAAATTAATCGCTCCGCCTGTCTAAAAAAAATCTGTGTCTACATAGCAGTGGTTCTCTCAACCCCTCTTTGTGGATCTGAGACATGAGTACTTTATAGAAAGCAACTAAGACTTCTTGAACGCCTTCTCCAAAGATATTTGCACACCATTATGGACATATGGTGGCAAGAGCGCACTACAAACAGCGATATTCTTGCAAAATGGTATGAACTTCTTATAGTCCGACAGTCACGCTGGGCAGGGCACTTATCCCGTTTGTGGGACGACATATGCCAAAGGCAACCTTTTTTTTTTTTTAGTAAGCTGAAAGGTATTTGGCGTAACAGAGATGCCCCACAATAACGCTTCTTTAGAATACTAACGCGATGTTTTTAAGCCTCTTAGGAAAAAGTGCGCCATTTTACTTTGTTACAAGGTGCACGATTTACCCTATAACGTAGAGATTTTGCATCACTTGATGCTTCTTACTAAAGCCATAATGAATATACTAAATGAACTATTAAATGTCAGAACTTAATCATTTTAGAAGTTACATTGCAAAGACTTTCTTCCAAGCCAATAATAGCCCAATAGTTTTACGCAAAAGATGCAATGTAAAACGTTACGACTGTGGTTTTCTATACTGTTGAGGGGAATTAAGTGATTTTCTATTCTAATCGCCATGTACAATTACAATCAGAACTAACAGAACGAAAAGCAACTCTTCGGATTGATAGTCTTTACCCGATCGTTCATTTTCGTAATTACAAAAATATTCCCAAAATGACATATCCTTCCTTAACAAATTATTCATCCGAGCGAGGTCGGTCACCTGATAGACTACTATTGATTACATAGCCATCGACACTAAAATCAGACTGAGGAGCTTCCTGGTCACGACCACATACTTATATGCTTGAAAATCTTGGACACTGACTGCAGATTTTGATCTTGACCATGGAATTGAGATGCTACAGAAATATCCTTCGTATCACTTACAAAGACGCATCACAAATGAAGAGGAAAGATAGCTTAAAAGAATGAACTGGCTTGTCAGATAGCTTAAAAGAATGGACTGGCTTGTCATTGAAAGAGACTCTATCCTAGGCAAAAATAATAATAATAATAACAGGGGAATAGAAAAAGACGGTCAACAAATATTGTGTGGTGACCCAACGGTTCACGAGACTATGTTGGATAAAGGGCAATATTGATAATAAATTCGTTTTACTTTGTCATTGCTCATATAGCAATATATAATACAATAGATTGTGTCCGCCTTAGATTAAAACAATCGCCTTCGAGCCCTTTTCTTCTCTGCATAACACGTTTCTCCCCTCCCCAAACCTGCCGATGAGATCGCGCCCCACAGGTTGACACTCGCTGAATTTCGTAAAGGAATGAAGATTTGTGTACATTGCAACAGTTGAACATTTAGTTTAGACATCATAGTTTAACATGTGCGAACTCAAGACACAAACATTAAATAAGAACTGAACAAAGTACTGATAAAAAAAATGTAGCTTACAGCTAAAAAAAAAAAGGTTAAATTTGATTGAAGTCTTCTACATTTAACCTTGTTCGGTTGTTATGATTGTCACATGACTAGTCTTTTTGGGTAAACAATGCCAGAGGAAGTTGTTTCCGCAACTATTTTTAGAATCCGTAGCACTCCAACTATTTATGTGGAAGGCCAACGAACAATGTTAATAGTGAAACTGAACAAAAGCACAAAGATTCACTTTGTTTCACAGCAAATGACTTCACAACCAATTCTCCGTTTCTGATACACTGTGATCTACATGTCTCGATACAAATGTTATCCACTTACCAAGTCCTTGTGTGTTTGTGTTTTCAAATCAACATTAACTACTACTGCAGCATATCAAGTAGTCAAGCAACATGTTTACCACAGATGTGTCACAGTGGCCTCTAATAAACTCGAGCTTGAATAGTTGACATCTTAAACACGTCTGTTTGTATACGAAGGACAAGACGGTATAATTCTTAAAGGTATCGTGACCTAATTTTTGAAAGATCAAACTTATCTACAGGTGACATAGAAAGAAATAGCAGGTAGGTAGAGTCATACAGGATGACTCATACAGTTTGGGTAGTTGTTGCCTGTGGCTTTTCTAGAAAGTCTTATGACGTGGGCTTATCTCATTATTTCCGGTCAATGGTGACGGTGTTCTCGCTTGAGTGACGCTACCACAAAATTGACTTGTTTTCCTTGTCATGAGCAGTCGAAGAAAGAGTTAGCAAATTAGGTCACACCTATTGACTGTTGTCACTTTTAATGTTTTACCATTGATATTTTTATAAATATTAAAATGTAAGCATATGAAGTTGCTTACTAATTCATGGGCAAAAACAGATGGGTACAAAAACCTGGACAATGATATCGAAAACAGCTCTAACTGTTTTCTTAGAAATTTGCCAGTTGTATATCTTTGGGAAAAGAATTACTAGTTCGTTGGCCACTTTAGGAAAACTCAAAGTTTAACCGTTATGATTTTTTAAAGTATTGAAAAAAATAATTTAAATTTATCCAGAGAACTAGACAATATTTATCTTGAACGAACTATTCGTTATTTGGTATTTCTGCTCTTACGAAACAGTCATTAGCTTCCTAAAAGAGGAATAGTCTTTTTTTTTAAGATTTGTATTAGTATCTCACTTGTTTCATGAAGAAACGTTCATTCTGTTAATTTAACACCATGACCAGTTTTTTAAAGGGAGATTATCGATAAAATATTCCTGTAAGTCTTTTGACACAATTACCCAAGTTTGTTGTCTAACATAACCGTAGGCATTACCATTTGAGATGGTATCTCCTCATGCTCACTTCTACCTTATTTGATGCAGTACATTGTCTAAAAATAATTGAAACATCCGTAGATGTATATAAGCAATGAAGTTTGATGCAGGTTATAGATAGACTGAATTTATAATTAACTTCGATGAACTATTTAGATCTAGATCTGACATAAATACAAAAATTAGGAACAAGATACTACCGCTTTTCACATAATGCAGATGTTATAACTCTGACCTACTAATAAGATTTATAAGCTGTGATAATATTTTAAAAACAAATAGTTAATTAATTATTGGTAATTAATTATATTGTTTGGTATTGAAAATAGGAAATAAATGCTACTTATTGAAAAATGATGTATGTGTGGAGTTATTCCTCTTTTACAAAGCTACTATCAACTCGCTCTGTCTGTGTACACGTTATTTCTCCAACAACCAATCTCACATTAAGCTGAAATTTCGCACAACTATTTCTTTTACATGACAACACAAGAATCAATAAAAAAAATATTTTAAAAAAGGTTAATTAATTAATGATTTTATTTGGTATCTCGGACAAGGGAAAGAAAATGTACTTGACTGAAGTGGTGATATAAACTGAATTTGTTCCTTCTTTATAGGTCGCAGCCTTAAAGTAAGTTTGAAACAAACAATAAATAAGTATACAATCTTTTATTTTCATATGCACCTCACTAGCAGAGTGGTTAGAATGTCGGTCATGAATTCATGTCGTTCCCCCTTGATATAAATATGGTGCACATAAGAGATAGGATTATAGCATATTGAGAAAGCTAAAAGCATGAAATGCGCTTAATAAAAACTGTTGATAAGAATATTTCTAATCGCACAAATTTTTTAGTAGTTGGTCTAGATCTATTACTAATTTAATTACAAGACTGATCCAAACTAATTGATAAAATTACACTTCGTATAAGCTTTTTTTAATGTTACCATAAATCTATCCGATATAAATGACTTTTGGCAGTTCGTGGATAGATAGATAGTGAAGTTTGTAAAGCTTTGTGTTGATAGGCCAGTTTTTAAAACGTACTTTTAATATTAACATTATTCTTCTTATTATTATTCTATCCAGTTTTATTCCTGCTGAGCTGTGAGCTCTTTTGCAGACTAAACCAAGGAAAATTAGTGTGCTGTTTTCTTAAATGTTCAGCACTGCCGTACAGGGTGTTGGTTATATTGGGCTGTAGTGGTAGTAGGGTCTGCTAAGGTGGATTAGAAAGGGGCATTCAAAGAGGATATGATTTACGGTTTCATAAGGGTGGGCGAAGTGTCTACAAAGGGGGAGTTGTGTGGAGTTTATTTAGTTCAAATGATAATTTTATAGAGGTGTGTGTCCTGTTCTTAGTTGGAAAATTGTACATTGTTCTTTGCGGGTGAGGAAGTTAATACTGTCCAGTTTGTTAGGCATAGTCATTTCTTTGTACATGGCTCTGCCTATGTTTCCTGATGCCCATTGGTTGAGCCACTCCTCTCTGTAGTTGTTGATTAACATTGACCTTAGGGTGAGATAGTTTACAGGTCTATCTGGTTGCTCCATAGATGAACCTGCCTTTGATAGCTTATCTGCCTTTTCATTTCCCATGATGCCAATGTGTCCAGGGATCTACTGTAGTGTGATATTGATATTTAATTTTGATATCATCTGATTTGATGGATTATCACAATTAATGTTGTCAACTCTCTTGGGCTGTTTGAGATTCTGCTATTAAGTGCTTGCAGAGTGTAAAAACAACAATATCTGATGGTGATTGCACTCCTTCATATAATTTGTTTTCCACTGTCTGTAATGCTATGGTAATTGCCTCAATTTCGGCTTGGAAGTTTGAGCAGTAATCGCCACAGGGTGCGCTTATCTCAAAGTGTTTATTTTTGGGGAAGTCCAGGAAGGCACCAAGATATAAGTCTTTGGTAGCTTTGAAGGCCGATCCGTCGGTATATATATATATATATATATATATATATATATATATATATATATATATATATATATATATATGAATAGCTGTTTTTGGATAGCTTTCAATTGTTTCGAGCGTGTCAACTTTGAGCTCCAGTGGATTTGATTCTTTTGTTAAGGTGTTATTCAGTAAATGTGTTTTAATGGTTGGTTGTTTGTAGTTTGGTCCGGGCGTTATGTTTGAAAATCTGGTAATTTTTTCTCTGTTATTGGGTAGATGGTGATTTAGGGCTAGTTCGTCAGTAAGTTGGATCAGAGTTCTTTGCTTTTTTTGGTTGTTTTTCTTATTTCTCTGTGTTAGTAGGTTTTTTTTTTATTATTAACATAAAATACACAAAACAGACATACAAAAAAAAATCCCTGTAAATTTCGGAATAGAATCATTGTATTTAATGTATGTACATATATTACAAAAAGTTTGAGAGTGAGTTGACAAATAAACTACAAAGATTTTTGCTTATTGTAAACTAAAAGAAAAGCTATAGGTTGTAATGTAAGGACACGAATTCTAATTAGATTATTAGAAGCAAAGTAAACATTGAACAAATGTGTTGGTTTTAATACATTTAAAATGTGAGCCAACAGACAGAAAGTAACTGAAGCATATGACAGAGTGAGAGATAGAGAGAGGAATGGTGTGTAGAAGAGAGAGAGAGAATGGGTGGCGTTAGAGAGAGAGAGAGAGAGAGAGAGAGAGTAAGAAACTAAGTCAGTGGCTGAATTATATTAGAATAGAAGGAGAGTTTGGAGACAGAGGGTGAGTGAGAGTCAACCGAAGCTTTCGAGAAAAGAGAGAGACTTTTTAATTAACAAACTAAAGCAAATACTTGTATTATTCTTTTCATATAAAACATAAGAAATATCGTCAGAACGATTAGCCAGATACAGTTCTCAAAGAAATAATACTATCCATAACCCTTGCTTTGGACACTGTACAATTGGTGAAGCAATATACAAGTTTTACTAAAACCATTCTGACTTTATGAAAGTCTAAAGTTTAAGTTCATAACTACAAAACTAATAGGCACGGACTAGTGATTGAAGATGTAATGTAAACTTAGAGCACAGTGAATGTGAAACAAGGAATACAATTCTGTAGGTAGGAGAAATCTATGTATCAACCAAAAAGTTATAATTATGATCAATACACATTGCATTGGACAGTTATTTACATTGTCAAGTTTTGACAGTGATTCAAAGTAAAACAAGTGTGAAATAGTTTTGTAACATATTTACAAGCGTCATTAACAACGAAACTTTGTTTTATCCTTTCTCACTCTCTTTCTATCTCTTCTCTTTCTCACTCTCTTTCTATTTCTTCTATTTCTCACTCTCTTTCTATTTCTTCTCTTTCTCACTCTCTTTCTCTTTCTTCTATTTCTCACTCTCTTTCTATTTCTTCTATTTCTCACTCTCTTTCTATTTCTTCTCTTTCTCACTCTCTTTCTATTTCTTCTCTTTCTCACTCTCTTTTTATTTCTTCTCTTTCTCACTCTCTTTCTATTTCTTCTCTTTCTCACTCTCTTTCTATTTCTTCTCTTTCTCACTCTCTTTTTATTTCTTCTCTTTCTCACTCTCTTTCCATTTCTTCTCTTTCTCACTCTCTTTTTATTTCTTCTCTTTCTCACTCTCTTTTTATTTCTTCTCTTTCTCACTCTCTTTCTATTTCTTCTCTTTCTCACTCTCTTTCTATTTCTTCTCTTTCTCACTCTCTTTCTCTTTCTTCTCTTTCTCACTCTCTTTTTATTTCTTTTATTTCTCACTCTCTTTCTATTTCTTCTCTTTCTCACTCTCTTTCTATTTCTTCTCTTTCTCACTCTCTTTCTATTTCTTCTCTTTCTCACTCTCTTTCTATTTCTTCTCTTTCTCACTCTCTTTTTATTTCTTCTCTTTCTCACTCTCTTTCCATTTCTTCTCTTTCTCACTCTCTTTTTATTTCTTCTCTTTCTCACTCTCTTTCCATTTCTTCTCTTTCTCACTCTCTTTTTATTTCTTCTCTTTCTCACTCTCTTTTTATTTCTTCTCTTTCTCACTCTCTTTTTATTTCTTCTCTTTCTCACTCTCTTTTTATTTCTTCTCTTTCTCACTCTCTTTCTATTTCTTCCCTTTCTCTCTCAATAACTTTCTTTTTCATTAATTTTTTTTATTTTGGGTCTCCGTTTTTATTTTCTTTGTTCCCTATTTACTCACAAATATACAAACATTTCTTTATCTTTTTTTTTCTTCTGGTCCCAAGCTCTCTCTCTCTCTTTCTGTTCATCTCTTCTCTTTCATCATTTGATTCTATCTTTTTCTTTGTTTCTCTCTCTACTTCTCACATTCTTTCTCCTCTCAAAATTTCGTCATGTTTTTTTTTTTTTATTTTCTTATGTTCTTTCTCACTCATTTTATCAACCGTTCATTTTCATACAACCTCACCCACCTTGTCTCTCTCTCTCTCTCTCTCTCTCTCTCTCTCTCTCTCTCTATTTCACATCCATTTCATTCTATCCACCTATCTTACTAACGTGTATTGAGTTTCCTCTTACAAATAATCTCTTGGTCCGTCTGTCTTGTTCATCTCTCCAAGTCTTCTCTCTCTCAGTCTGTCTCAACTAGCCCTCATCAGTTCACAAGACTTTGAAAATGTCCACAAACCCAGACAGATTTTTGTAATAATCTGGGATGACAACCTTACAGTGAACTTTCCAGATGTCAGCCTCCTCTAGCCTCTTGGACTCTGCCTGCCACGCTTTGCCGTACTCGGTCACCGTGACGTCAGAGCTGTACGAGATGACGCAATATCTGCAAATTTATGGAAACAAAACATTGAAAACGTGAACAAAAAAATGAATTGCTAGAGTTCGATTTGTGTTTGCTGAGCTCTTAAATGCAGCACGAAAACCTTTTCACAGATACCCCTCTCACCCCTCAATTCACGGGTCCACACAAGAAATATGAAAGGAACGCACTGAGCATGATTTCAGCATGAAAGTAATTAAAACAACAACAATTATTTAAGCTACTAGAACTTAGAAATGGTGCGTGATCTGTCTTTTTGTTTCAAGTGTTTGTTATTATTCAGCCCTCATCATTTGAATGCAAAATGATCAGAAATACTTTTGAAAACTTAAAGAAACTGTTACAAATAAAGTCTCCATATGTCGACTCACCCTCCTGGCCTAGTTATCCTGGCGAACTCTGACTGGGATGATGCTGGCAGATGATGCTCTAGCACTGCTCCTGATGTCACGACTGCGTCATAGAATCCTGTAGACAGGCAAATCAATAACTGTTTTGTAATATGATCTCATTTTTAATTGGAACAGTACAGTCTATTACAAATGAAAAAAAAAGCACAACATTTTAAAATACCAAAGGGAAGAATGGTTCTTCCACGTTTATAACTATATTCTCTCAATAATATAGAAGTTATTTCCCCTTTTCAATAAACCAATACCAATAATTAATTGAATAACTTGTTATTTAATTGATTCAAGTTTTGTTAGGTAAAATATGTAGTATGGAGAGTGTAACTTGATCCGAGAGGGGCGTGGGAGAAATAATTCTCAGAATCCTCATGGTACTTTCTGTCTGTCTTGTAAAAAAGCTTGTACACGTTATTTCTCCGACACCCAATCTCGGATCAAGCTGAAACTTTCCACAAATATTCTTTTACCTGACAACACAAGAATTAAAAAAAAAACATTAACCAATTAGTTAATTAACTATTGGTAATTAATTATTTTGTTTGGTATCTCGAACAAGAGAAAAAAAAAAGCTGATAAGGTTGTATAAGTCCCCTAGCTTTGTAGAGAGAAAAATTTGAAACTAACAATAGATAAATATAAAACCCTCTATTTTCATAAGCACTTTCCTGGCACAGTGGTTAGTGTATTGGCTTGACGAGGCTGAGGAAGGTCGTTCAGCTTTTTAAAAATAAATGCATTTAAAAAGCGATCACCCAGCTACCTCTTTCTTTTCCCCCCAACCCTTTCCAACTGGTCCAGACAAAATATAGGATCATAGCGTATTGAGAAAGCTAAAAGCATGAAATTGAGCTAAATATATTCGTAATCGCACAGATTTATTGTTATTAGTCTAGATCTATTACAAATTGCATGACATGACTGATCCAAACTAACTGATACAACTACACTTAATAAAAACTTTGCTGTTGTTGTTTGTTTTGTAAAGTATTTTTTTGTGTTTCTTGTTTGTTGTTGTTGATAATCAAAATCTAACAACAAAAGATTTAATGAGTAGACTAGGTAGACGTACCATCATCCACTGGAACGGCTCCGTACTCTTCAATGATACAACAAAGATAGTCCGAGTACACTTTTTTCTGACGGCACGCCTCCAGCATGGCCCATGACCCGTCTAGCGCGTGCACGTTCCTGAAGCCTACTTTATAAAGTTCACTGCCAACTTGACCTACATTAAATGTAAACAAGATCTCCATGACAAGACTTTGACAGATAATGAATGAATTAGGTCACAATCCTGCTATCTCTACAGTTTTAATACCAAAACACTATCACTTGCATTAGGGATAAGAGAACAAAAATAAAGGGAATTTCATTTTCGTGATTATATCATTTATTTTGCTCAATTCTGCTCATGGTACAATTGGCAGGCATTCTGTTGCTTAAGACTATTTTCGCCCCTGTCGTCTGTGGGTAATTTGCCGCCCAATGCCAAAATCGAAGAATGAAAAAAAACAAAAACAAACAAACTTAAGAGTACGGGAGTGATTCCATTGTATAGAGTTTTGTTTATTGAAATAGGCCTTCGTTTGTATAGTCTAGTTTCATGCTACAGTATGCTCAGTGCACTATTGTCCAATCTCATTTATGGGTCTTTCTGGAAAAAGGTTTCTGTTACTCAGTTACAGTAGGGATTTGAACTGTGAGCCCTCTTGATAGGTATCCTAGTGGTTTATGCTACACTGCAACGCACTCCAAGGTTGAAATCATCTAAGCAATAATATCTTTTTCACAACGAGGTGGTCTTATGAGCCCCCCTTCCGCTGCTTCAAGTAGCTCCGCTTCGCAAAACATATAAATATTAACTGTTTATAGAAGACATACGATTTCCGAACTTACTGTCTCAGACTGCGAGTTGAAATGTTTGAATTCTATACATGTATATATATATATATATATAATTCTCTTCTTCCCTCAACAGTTTGGACGAGAAGAAGTAAAGGAAAGATCACTCTCTTATTTCTGCGGATAGTAATCCCCCCAAAAAAAAACAAGAAAAGGGGGGGGGGGAGAACAAGTATTCACAAAATAGCAGGGCCGGACCGTTGTGACGAAGAAAGTTCACTATTTTTTTATTTCTTCCTCACGTAAAAAAAGAGGGGGGGGGGGGGAGAGAGAGAACAAGTAAGCTACTCTGTAGTAACTATCGAGGCGACAGGGAGCAGATATAATTCTCTTCATGGCTCAACAGTTTGTACAAAAAGAAGTAAAGGTAAGATCACTCTTTAATTTCTGCATGTCGGACTAGAGTTACCCCACGTAACTTTAGCGGCGAAAAAAAAAAGAGGGGAGGGGAGAACAAGAAATCTACTCTGTATTCACCCGTCACTAAATATCAGGGCCAGACTCAACCGTTGTGGGGCGCGATGCAAACGGATTTGGCGGGGCCAAGTTCGGGTAGGGATACTGATAATAAGTGAAAATTAAGAATGTGTATTAGTATATAAATTCGTCTTTGCATTTTATTCATTCTTTACTACCTACACAATTACTTTACCATTTTTGCGTGTAGAGAAGCCATACAGTATATCATAAAAAATTTATTTCCTAAATAGATCACGCTCAATATCAAGTATAACCAAATGTCTCAATATATCTTCGAGAATTGTTGACCTCAAGTAATTCTTCATTAGTTTGAGGCACGATACGCTTCTTTCACCAGATTCCACAATTAGGGGTATTGCATAATGCCGTTTTTTTTTTCATCGCGCGAAGGATTGGCGTTTTCCATATTGAATGACGCCCCAAAATGAAAATATTTTGTCTATATATTTCAGGAAATTTTTTTTTTAGTTTTCAAAAGATTGTAATAATTTTCGGAGATTTCCATGACTTTTTCGTATATTTTGCAATTTCAGGAGATTTCCAGGAGCTCCTGGTAAATCGACAGAAGGCTGCAGGAATTCTGTAATAAGTTATAAAATGGTTTAGTCTAATTATTTACCCCTAGAATTAGCGCGGGTCCTTTGAAAGTGCTGGGCCCACTGCGGTCGCATAGGTTGCATCGGTCTAAGGCCGGCATTGCAAAATAACGGCGTATGCTACGCCGTGGGTCGACTATTACTAAATAACATTTTTTTTCTTTTATAAAACCCATCAACAGTATTTCTTCTTTAACAAAAAAAAAACATTAAATATAAGTTCGAAACATTGGGGGGGGGGGGGGCACACGTTTTGTTATTATTACCATACATCTCAAACAGCGTTACGGAAACTTTAACATAAAAGACAAAAACTCTAAATATTCTCACCTGGTCCTGAAGCAACATCCAAAATCTTGACATTCTTAAGTGTGTCAGACAAAATTTCAGCAAGCAACTTGGCGCAATACATTGGCGCTCGGTACAACATAACCCTTGCGTTCTCCTCAAATTTTCTGGCATTTCCGGGTTTATTGTAATCTATAAGTTAGAGAAAATATTTTGGTTTCAATGTTTGAATATCAGTTCAACTTCTCCCACACAAAAGCCTACACACACTAACAAGACAACCGACTATTTTCTGTATTACTTAGATACACTAAAGTTTTACTTGTAATTAGACATTATCTACTGCTCACCATAGTCTAAACCACTTTAATGCATATATTATAAGGCAGTAGGCCTATCAACTGCTCGCTTTAGCTTAAGTACCTTCAAGGTACAAATAAATATGAACTAACTTCCCACTCATGCCCAAGTACCTTCAATGCAAAGATCTATGTGAGTCTCCTGACTGCAAGGAACCTTATGATGCTCTTTGCGTAGATGTGAATATATTGATTCCATGTCTTCCACAGCTAACAACGTAGGGCTACTTGGCAATGAGAATCTGAAATCTTGAGCGGAGTTTTCAAACTTAGATCTTGGGGATAAATTATCAAGCTGAAGTTCTCTGCGCTGATATCAAACTATAATGAAACATAGAACACAATCTAGATCTCTGTACTTGGTGTAGATTTCCAACTTAGATCTTGGGGATAAATATAAACATTAAGTCCTCTGCGTCGAAGTAAAATTCTAATGATGCGTAGACCTATAGCTATGACCTGAGAGTAGATGTCAAGACTCATCCAGATGCTGTGGTAAAAGATCGCCGAATTCTTTGTGATAGTGTCCAAACTTGTTCTTGTATTTATATTCTTTCCCACGCTAACATCAGTTCAAAGGTTGTCGTGTTATTAATTCACATTTTTATGTCAACAATGTTTAGAAACCTGTGACATTGTCCTTATTTTCAGACGCTCAAAACGTCAGTAACATTGTTTTGAATAATATGAAATCATAGGTTCAAATATTTAAAAGGAGTTTTTTTTTTTTTTTTTTGTTTTTTTTTAATGATAATCTCGCTAAGTATTCGTTAAAGCGGTCTCAGACTTGGTCTCATTACCATACCATGCTCTTAGCGCGTGCAGTTTTAGGACATTTACTAACACGTGGCGAATGACAGGAGTTTCTGATTATTGTTTGGCTGCTTTCTATGGATACCAACGACCAATCAAATCTTGTCAATCATAATAACCAATGAAATCACTCGACATAAACTTTGTGTTGCTAAGCAGACATAGTTTGTTTTTTCTTGCTCTTTTTTTTTTTGTACTAGATCAAAAACGGGAGCAAAGGACTTGACCGAATTCGACATGAACACTGACACTAAACTGATCACAAAGCTTAGAATATTTAAGAGTTTGTAAATCATGGCCACACCATCAAGCAATAATGATTTTCTAATTAGGGTGCTCCAAACAATTTGGACCGATTCTCACAATTTCTCCTTGATCAAGTATATACTTTCATTATTCATATTCTCCATTTTAGAGTTTTGTCGAACTCTGACCATGTAGATCAATGATGCCCAAAATACGGCCTGCGGACCCTATCCGGCCTGCGACGTGATTCATACGTGAATTAAAAAAAAATGAATACAAAAACTCTGACATATTAATAAATATCTCTAGCAATTAGCAATGCTGTTCTCGGCTATTGTTGTAAATAGTGTAAATATGAATTTAAAAATTCACTTAAACAAATGGAAGCATGTAATTCTTCATGTCTATATATTCTATATTTCACGACAGAAACATTCTTAATTACATTCGTAATATATATAAAGACAAAGATGATTCCATATCTGGTTAAATAAAAAACAAAACAAGGGCCTAGGAGTACGACTCTATCGGCTCACGAGATTCCTTTGTTGATTTGAAAAGATTGTAGTTCGTTCCTTTTTTTCATTTGAATGTATTTTAGTTAGATCTGTCTGGCTCCCCATTCGGAGCCTATTGCACCCTAATCGATGGCTTCAAAACATTATTAGAGCTAGACCTAGATCAACATCTAACTTAGAGCTAGACCTAGATCAACATATAACTTAGAGCTAGGTCTAGATCAACATCTAATTGATTTGTGAAGTTGTTGAGTTCTTTTTTTTCTTCAGACAAATAAAATAAAATTGTACTGTAGCATAACTAACATTGCATTATGATTCTCTGTTTCCGCACAATGTGGGCATCGGCACTGACCTATATGTTAATCTGTTAATGTCAAAGGATTACAAAGCCGAGCTTTCTTGAAATATTTCCATTGTTTATATTTGTTATTTATTGGTCCAAACAAACAAACAAAAAACCTTGACCTATTACATTGACTGTATATTTTTCTAATCGTAGCTGAAGGGCAATGGGTCACCTCAATAGTTAAGGTAGTATTAATTGACACAGATTTGGTGTGACTTTAATTTTAGATGATATTTAGATCTTTATATTCCCGGTGGACGCCAAAGCTTAAAAAAGCTTAAAGCTTACAAAATGTTTCAGCAGGTGTATTGTGTTATCTTTATTTGTGGTGACCGGGATAATGTCATATTGCAAACTTTTGAAAAGCAATTTTCTATAAATTGTCTGCCATATAAAATCCTTATTTTATTTTCATTCTGTTTATGCCGAACCGGATTTGGACTCGCTAAGGCCCCAAGCTATAAGAGTTATGGGCCTCCTTTAATCTACATAAAGTATTTTTTCCTTTGCTCTTTCGTCAAAAAGATTAAAAATATCCCTGGTTGGCACCAAAAGAAAGCAAGCGGTAGCCCTAAGCTATAGCCCTAGTTCCATAGAGGTAATTCCAACGCAGTTTTTTTTTTGTTTTTGTTTAATTAAATCCACTCTTTGAATGCACACTATGTAATACTAAGTCTGGTGCATACTGGGCACTAAGTTCAAAGTTCAAACACCAATACATCAAGGTTTTGTTTCAAGCGTCACGTTTTACCTGCTTCAAGTTTACAATGACCTGAGAGTCATTATCACTGGGTCACTTTAAGCGCTCCCTGTCCCACTTATTGACCAGTGTGCACGCCTGTTAAACTCAGCCACACCATATCAAGCCAGTGTTGTGTCTGGCGACTGCATCAAGAGGTCATGAGGTCATTAGTCTTAGCGTGTTTTCCCTTTTTGTTTTCAATAATGATTCATTTGATAGCTATCATCATTTTCCTTAGCAGTTCTGTTTGCTCCGCTTGCCTTTACGAAGAAATAAGTGTTTTAACACCTACAGGCATTTCTTTTATCTTTACATTCATTACGTACCCATGTTTCACTAAATTTTAAAAAGTAGTGAACTAAAAATTACCTTTCATTTTTTATATAGAAATTATTGTTACAATAAAATATACGATGACTAGTACACATTTTTAAAAAATTTAATAAGACAGTACTCGGTACAAATATAATTCAGACTATTTTACAATATTAATGATATAACTACATCTTTAAAAATATTTTATATTGGATCTTTTTTTCTTTATTCTGCCACATTACCACTCAAATGGTCATGAGAACTTGCAGATCTCTAGAATTCTCTAGATCTTCAATCTTCATCACAAGAGAGCGGTATAAACTCAATTTGGAGATTTTCATACAAGGCGGAAAAACTTTGCAGAGCTAGCTTTTTGGTGTATCCGGTGTACAAAATAAAGGAAAAGTTGATGAGCTATGTGTTTTTTAAAGTACTTGAGAATTTGTGTGGACTTTTGAACATTGCGGAGTCAAATGTTCTAAGCTCTATCGTTGATAGCTATCATCATTTTCCTTAGCAGTTCTGTTTGCTCCGCTTGCCTTTACGAAATAACACAGAATACAAAAGCACAAAATAATTTCAAGAGAAAGGAGGCCTTAGACGTTCACTCTATGACAGTGCAACTAACAAGTTATTAAAATACAAATGAGCAACACTCAAATGCAAGTGTGCATTTCAAAACTATAAGCTAGTGCCTTCAATAACAAAATTACATTCACTTAGAATTTAAGCTCAATGTTTGTATTTAGTTGGCAACATATAGGTTCAGTTTAGTTTCTGTTCTAATAATCCCTAATAAAAACTTTGGGAGTAGACTCGTATTTTAAATGTGTACACATTATAGTTTCAACCAAAGAGTAATTTTTTTAGCAGGAGTAAAACAAAATATTTTACGTTGGCTTGTACGAGATTTCTGAGATGGCCCTTTAACAATTTAAGTTATGTGAAATTAAATTCTAAATTTAGAAACAAGCGTACTTGAGTTAAAATATTTTTGGTCATCATGTCTTCAGAAGATAGGTCTACACATAGTCACCTAAATCGATAAGCCCACTGTCTTGAGTTTGAAATTAGATTTCTATTTGGTCATCAAGTCCTTAAAAGACATGAGTGTCTCAATTCCCTTGTTCTTCACATAACGTTGAATTTAAGCTTGTCCACCAACCTTCTCCTTTTCTTCACCATCTGCCAACTTTTCTATTCAAGTCATGCTTTTAATTGCAACATTTAATGATCCTCTTGAAGTAGAGGAGTGTTAAATTATTATATCTGTTAACTAATCATGGGCCTAATTGCACATGTGAGGGTTCTAAAAATAGCTAGGAACTAAGATAGTCCATAAATAAAGCATTCATTAATCTTCTTGAACGCACTTTTTTTTCACCGTCCAGTTTTTTTTTGTTTTGTTTTTAAGTTAATATGATTTTATCTTTGAATGAGAAAAACAACATGTTTACCTACGAAGATTAGATAACATTTGCCCTTGAGAATACAAATTAGGATCAGAAAGTTTTACTAGGACCTAAGACAAAAACGTATTTGGAGTTTCAGTTGTTTTTTTGTGTTTTGAAATATAGAGACGAGTCTAGAATCTCTAGAATTAGATTTAAAAAAAAAAGACGTCAAATCTTGACCTTAAAGTGACGTAGGCAAGCGATTTTTTTATTCGTTGTATTTCGAATGGAATCATGAGAACCCTTAAAGTCGCGTGGCTAGAGAGCAAGGTCCTTAATTGTTATCTAGAAATGCCAGTATCAGTTGTCTAGTCAAAGGGAAGCGTATGACTGTATGTGTGTGTTTGGGGGTGGTGGTAGTAGAGACATCGCTCGGATATATATATTTCAAAAATTTTGCGTCTGTAGCCCAGAAAAATAATTTGAAAGAAGGCCTACACGTATTACAGTCGCAAGTAGGCTAATGCATAAAGATCTAGACATTAAGAGCTGTATCGACATAAAAAACAACAACACATGTATAATAAAACATATATAATAAGTTACTTAGATTGATATATCGAAAAAATGTGGAAATGTAACAATATTAAATGGACCAAACAGTCAGACTACAGGTGGACTAAAACGTGTAAAAGATCAAGACTGTGTGTAGTTAGTCAATGAACTTTTCTGTGTTTCTTTTCTCTTATCTAAATTTTGTTTTAAATTGAACAAGAATCCATGTAATCACAACACATTTCCAATAAGTATCAACAAATCAGTGCAAGTCTTAATGAAATAGACAGGCAGGATATCAAAAGCTCTATCACATGGGCTTCACGACCCAGTTTTTACATGGCCATTTCGATATTACGTTCTACACTTGCCAACCATTGAATCTCTAATTGTTGGACGTTGCTGTATGAGCTCATAGGGTCAAGGGCACAGTAAAACAGACTGCATTGAGAACCACTGGAATAAACTTTATAGAATTAGTGTTCTAGTTTAGATGTCTAAATGTAGCCTTAATATGTCCTACGGTTGCACAAAATAAGAGATATTGTGTAATGATTGCCACTGAATTATTTTGTAAAATACTTTCTATTCATTTAATTGAATCTGAAGACACACGTGAAAGATATGATTGATTAAAAATAAAATAAAATAAGATAAAACATTCTATACACTTTTTAAGCAATGTCATTTACCTTTATTTAAAAATAGAAATTGCTATAAATCATAATGATGACTAGTATTGACTAGAAACAAAACTTTAAGACTAAGACTAAGACTGCTTTATTGATCCTTACGGAAATTTGTTGTGATTACAAGGACTCGTTTCTCATATAAAGACAACACAACAGAAACATACACATAAATACAACAGACAACATAAAGAGTTCATTCAGCGACTACAAACAGGTATCTTGGTGCATTTCATGTTCCCTGATCAATGAGTGGCGGTGATAGAGTCTGACCGAGTGAGGTACGAACGAGTTTTTGTACCGCTCCGTTCTTGTTTTGATTGACAGCAGTCGCCCACTTCGCGACGACCTGGCGTAGTTCTGATGGAGCGGGTGGCCGTTGTCTTCCAAGATTTTTTCGATTTTTCTTAGGCACGTTTGTTCAAAAAGTTCCTTTAAATGTGGTAATGTTGTGAGTGAAATTTTTTATGCTTTTTTAATGATGTTTTCTAGACGTTGCAACAGTTTAGATGAGGCGTTGCCTTGCCAACAACTTATTCCGTATGTTAGCAGATTTTGTACAGTCGCGCCGTAAAATGTCTCAAGGATCTTCTTGTTTAATTTAAAACTGTTGAGTTTGTATAGAAAAAAGAGTCGCTGGGCTGTTTTCTTTGTCAGAGTTCCAAGGTGGTCTTCCCATGAAAGCTTGTTGTTGATGATAACGCCTAGATATTTATATGCCTTTACTTGTTCTATAGATGTAGTGTTTATTTGCAGTTCACGTATAGTTTGTTTTTTCTTTCTAAAATCTATTATAAGTTCTTTAGTTTTTGTTACATTCAGTTCTAGAAAGTTGTCGGTGCACCAGTTTGTAAACTCTTCTATCGAGCTTCGATACTGAGTTTCGTCTCCTGAAATAAGACCGACTATGGCAGTATCATCAGCGAATTTAATGAAAAAAAAACATTACTATAGCTAAAATATATCAGAAAAATATTACAAGAATTCTTAATTGAATTTCTTTACGGCTGAAAATCAGCAAACTCAAAGTCTAAAAAAGTAATGACTGTTAAGATTTTCTAAATTTGATGTATATAGGGAATTAAAGCTCTTTTAATGTGCAAAAAACAAAATCAATGTCAACAAAGAAACCCATGAAAATAAAAATGTTGACTTAGCAAGCACATTGTTCCAACAGAACAGAACGTATTCCAGAAGCATTCTACGAATCGTCATAACCAGAATAATGGCAGGTTTGTTTTTTTAACAAAATAATTTCTTTTTTATTAGATCTAACTGTAAAATTCAATTTGAGATTTTTCAGAGGTCGTAGACTCAATGTAGCCAATGTAAACAAAAGTTTCACTTCAGATTCGTTGGATCACATTGTCCAGGCGACTTTCCAAAAGACAATGGTGCTAGTCAAATATTCTCCTAGAATGGCACCGAAAAAATAGATCATGTATAAATGTCAGCGGGACTGGGTAGAGACACATAGCGACAGGCATTAACAAAAAATCACCTTTGTTCATTGTGTTTTCGCAGTCCTGCTAAATATTGTACCTTTTCCTTATCTTTGGACTCAGTGTCTTATTCAACTCTTTTAACGTGTTTTGAATTTTTTTAAATCTTGTCTAATGCTATATTAAAGGGTGGTGGCTGTGTGGTAAAGCGCTTGGCTTCCAAACGGAGGGGTTTCGGTTTCGAATCTCTGTGAATGAAGACTGGAATTTGGATTTTCGGGATTTTTTAGGACGATCCTGGGTATCTGACAAAGTAAATCGTTTGGTCAATGTGCTGGCCACATGACACCCTCGTTAAACTTCGGGTATAGAAACAATTTATCTTTGCTTCATCTGTCCTATAGAATGCAAGGTCTGAAAGGAATACTTTACTTTACTTTATATTAAAGACTGATTGTGTGTTACCATGTTAGAAAACTTTGTAGGCATGCAAGCATTAGCTAGGCAAGAGGTAGGTAAGGATATGATAACAAGACATATACATGTAGTATTTCCTCCACATTCTCTTAGAGAACTGGAAGGTTGTTTACATTTTTCAATGTGGAGATAATACATTCTGTATACTCGATGCCTAGTGTTACTTGTAACAAGAGTAGATCCACGGGAGAAAGTGTAAAGGCGACATCAAAACAGGGTTAGGTGAGTTACCAAAATTAGCCCGATGTTATTGCAGAGAGTCGCTCACCAACACGTACCCGTATCGAGACCTTTCGTTATAGAAGGCCTCAACACTGACCTGTGACGTTGCAACATGTGGGCAGTAGAGGCCGATAGCTCGTTGCCACGTCCCACATGTTTCGATGTTGCAGGCCGGTTGTCAGGCTTTTTATATCGATTGGTCTCGATCCAACAGTTGATTCCTCGCGTGGGACCTAATAGATGGTACTTTATAGAAACAATGTTGTCCTCAAAGGTACTCTTCTTACGGAGGTAGTGAGGTTCGCAAGTTGTTATTCCAGTGGCGTAGCTAGGGTGGGAGAGGAGGGGTCCGTATTCGAAAGTCCCCTCGGGCCCCCACCTGAGGAGGGACCCAAATGAATGTCCTTTTTTTTTTACATTTAATATTAAATATTATGCCACTGCCAGGCAATCTTGCTATTCACGTGAAGTAAAAAAAATACTAGACAGCATTGATCTAGAATCTAGACGATGTTATAGATGCCTTAGCTGCACGGAAAGAACAACATGAGGGGATATGAATTGAGATTTGTCACTTGTGCATTATCTCGCTAATAAACAAATGTATTATTCATGAACAGAGTCTTAAAGATTTTTAGCGGCCCCCTAAAGGGGAAAAGGCGCTATTAGTTTTGTGTGGCCTGCCTGGCCCTCTGTCCGTTCGTCCCGTTTAGATCTCGTAAACTAGAATAGATAGTGAAAATCCGTCATCACAATATTTTAGACCATTCAAAGTTCTGATGCAATGGCTACTTTTTTCTTTTCTAAAAGCAAAAAATCTAATTTTTTAAATAACTTATGCAAGCAGTTTTTTCATAAAAATACACCACTTTTACAACTATTAACTATTAATAGTAACAAACACGGGAGGCTCTTAGTAGGGGAAATGGCCACTTGCAATATTTTTTAAACACATTTATGCAAATGGTTTTAGATTTTTTGTCAATTTTTTTTTTTTTTACATTTGTATTGCTACGTTATGTAAGTTCTGTCCTACTAACTACTACATTTACCTCAAAATAATGTTTACTTTTTCTTTAAATGAAAAAATCTATCTAGTATGCATATAAGCTGGACATAATTTAAACAGCAATTAATAAGTAGCTTTTCATATTATCGCGTGAACTTCAGCGCGGCATAACGTCCGCAGAACACGTAACTAAAGGATTTTTTTTTTGAGGATTTGAATAAGAGATTGACCCTTTAAAAAACAATTAGATCAATTAGATATTCATTTTAAGACATAAGTTAGGCCAGGTTCACAATTAACTTCACATTCACTTTCACCTATCCTTTGGTCTGCTGAACCGATGGGTCACCACACCAGATCTGTCAAGCTTCTTTCTCCATTCTTTTCTGTCATTTGTCTTTGATAGAATTTAATTCTGATGTTCATTCTGAAAATATTGATACCTGCATGGGCGTAGCCAGGATTACCCCCCCCCCCGGCGAAATTTTTTTTAATATGCATTTATGTGTGTGTGTGTGTGTACATATGTACATATACGGAAGAATGTGTCATAGAATAGGTTCTTCCATGAATTAGTGGGAAAATTGTAGATTCCCCGCCGTTACTAGCAAGGGGGTCTGGGGAAGCGCTAGGAGCTCCCCTAGCGCGGGGCGAAGCCCCGCCGCCAAGCACTATTTCTGGTATTGAAAGCCAACAAAATGCATATTCTGAGGTATCTACACTGCATTTTCCTGCTATTAAAAAATTTTATTTCAAAAACCTAATGTGCTATTCTTACTGACTTAGACCCGCCCGCGAAGTTCGGAGCATTTGACGTCAAGCTGTTTCCATAAAAATCAGTCACTGGTAATGTCTGAAGCCTCTTCTCACCTGCCATGAGGACCTCAATGAATGATTGGCGTCAAGTTGTACTAGGATATCATTGCAACTCTTCTTATGCGTAATTCATTTTGTCGGAGAACATGTCCCGCAAACCTCATGCGTCGCTCTCTCACAATCTTACTATGGGGTCGACTCCCAGTTCGGCATAGGATTTCCTTGATTTAAACCCGATCTCTATAACTGACTCCTAAAATCTGTCTTAGCCATCTTTGTTGAGCCACATTTAGTGTTTTTCAATTTCGGCAGATGACTATTCACTGCAGTTTATTAAGGGAGCCCTGCCACTGGTAAAAATGTGTAACCTCTCTTGAATACGCTTTTGGAATTAAGTGACTGTAGTTTGCTTTAGATTTTTTATCGAAAAGAGAAGTTTTATCGTCAAAATCATCTAAAGGGGTTCTAAACTTTAAAAAAAACGCCATCTGTAGAAGAGGGGTTTAAACTCAAAACCCCCTATTGGATTGGCTACGCTCAAATAATTTTAGTGTGTAATTTGCTTTTTTTATATATATTGAAGAGGTCTTTTTTAGCATCAAACCCCTCTGAATGGGGGTTTAAACTCAAAACCCCTTTTGGCAACGCTCATAGCATTTTGAGTGCGTAATTTGCTTTTATGTATATTGAAGAGGTACTTTTTAGCTTCAAACTCCACTGGAGGGGAGTTTAAACTCAAAACCCCTTTGACTACACTCGTAACATTTTGAGTGTATAATTTGCTTTGTTTTTATTATTAAAGAGGTATTTTTTACCTTCGAACCCCGCTGAAGTGGGGTTCAAACTCAAAACTAAGTCAAAACCCATTTCTAAAACTTTTTTGAGTGCGTAATTAGCTTTTTTTTTATATTGAAGAGGGTTTTATCGTAAATTTTGGAGGGGGTTTTAAAATCAAAATCTCCCTTAACTGATTTTCGTTTACATTTTTTTTTTGTTTCGTTTTATAGAAGAGGGGAAGTTAACTGCAAATAAACCCAAGTAGGGGGTTTAAAACTCAAAACCCCTGGTAGGGGGTTTAAAACTCAAAACCCCTGGTAGGGGGTTTTAAACTCAAAACCCCTGGTAGGGGTTTTTAAACTTGAACCCCCCTGGTAGGGGTTTTAAACTCGAACATCCCTGGTAGGGGGTTTTAAACTCGAACCCCCCTGGTAGGGGGTTTTAAACTCAAAACCCCATTGGTTGTGCTGGGGCAAGTGATGGTTTAGTATTAAAATCTCACCTAAAATAAACAAAATCAAAGCAAAAAATCATTCACTAAATTCCGATCCCCCCCCCCCCTAAGGGGGGGGGAATTTCATTTCGGGGGGGGGGGGTTTCAACCCCCCCCCCCTGGCTACGCCCATGGATACCTGCCCTTTTACCTGCCTGCCTGGACCACTTCGGGGGCCGATTTTGATTTTGTGTTTCCACACAAACTGTCTTTGTAACCTTGTTTTTTTTTTATTATTATTAATTTTACTTCTATAGTGTACTAATTGGAATTAAGACTTGTATGTTTATGAATACATTGTCTCAAGTCATGTTGTCAACTGTACAAGAGGCCTCGACATCCCTAGCTACGTCACCTGAGACGAAGTCCAAGACTGGAAGGATTAGTCCCTCCCGTAGTCCTCCCGTAGTCCCTCCCGTAGAGCCTTGGCAAGAAACTATGCCGTTAGGCGAAATGATCTATTTTTGAATAGTCTGCTTACTAAGTCCGCGATGGATTGATGATGTAGAAGCAGATCTGCAACAGCTTTGGGTTAGGGCGCGGAGACGAAAGGCCCAGAAGAGATCTGAATGGAAGGATGTGTTGAAGCAAGCCAGAGCCCTCCGTTGGCTGTAGCGCCACTGGGATGAATGGATGGATGGAATGGTCAAGGGTCTCAATTAAAAGACACTCGCATACATACATCAATACATCTGCATTTATTTCTTTTAAGATTTAATTGTTATTGTTGATATCAATGCCTAACCAAATATTTTGAGATAACGAAGTTTGTATACAGTATGGTTACTATCTTAAAAGCTTGATATTTTTAAATAATAATAAAAACACCAGTAACGTCAATGACAACAATGTTGTCTACCGAGCCATAGTTTTCAATTGCGGTGAACTTTGATCAGCGGTTAATCATTTAACCTATATTATTGAATATGTCATGACATTATTTGTTTTGTTTTATTTGTATTTAGATTCAATTATTTAGAAAGAAAAGTTTTGAGTTAGTTAATTTTCAATGAATTTAAATATTGTATCTGTGCTTAGTGTTGTAATTAATGTTAGGGCCGACCATATTTTTGTTACAATGTTAAGCAGTGATCTTTTCAGATTTCAATCACTAAGTTCTCAGTCCTTATCACAAGTAACATTTGATCTAGAGATGAAGTTAAAATTATGAAATTAGCCACTTTTAAATAGTACTAGAAAGTAGTTCTTCATAAAATCAAATTGACCATGTATCAATGCATTCACTTCTTGAGAGATGGGCATGAAGGGGCTTTCACCTATAACCTAAATTAGAATATCAATTACTTTCACATACATATTTTTTTTTTCGGTTTTTCTTATCGTTTGAAACCATTTTTCACTATTTTGTTTGACAATGTTCACTAAAAGTTTGCATGATGTTGATTTTAAGTAAACAATGTTATCAAAGTAGGTCATTCGTTCAAATACACACACACACACAGACATTGACATCCTACACATATACTCTACGATGTATAGAAGACGTTTGTACAAAGAAGATTAAAATATCTGGCCTCCCAGTTTTTACATAATAGTTTATACTCTGACGGCAATGTTTCTGTTTCATTGATCATACTTAAAAATCTTAAAGATCCTTATGTTCCATGGACTATGATGGACTGTATCTCTGTTGCTGTTCCCGTATTCTTCTCTTTCTAAAACATTGTGTCCCGAAGGTCTTCCCTGATATAGCCTACACGTTGGGGAGATATAAATATTTCTTAAGCGAATCAGGTCATACAAAAACCTTCACTACTTTCAAGATTCACATGATCAAATAGTACCTTGATTAAAGGAGGTTATTCACGGTTCATAACAACAATCTCTTTAGTCACGTGATTACCGTGATTGAAATCTAAACATGAAGATTTTTCAATACATGCTATGCAAACTGTTGATGTTTCTAGATTTGCCTTTTTTTTTTAAATTTACATAGTATTTTACGAAATAACGAATATTATTATTCTATGTCACAACTATTTGTTTTCCTTTATAATTATTTTATGGTCTTCGCATTCGTCTAATTATAACAATATTTTATGCATATACGAACTAAACATATCAGTTTTATATCTTTTATGTTTTAAGGTGTATTGAGCTCAATTGAGCTGACATTGTTTATGAATGGCCCTGTATAAATTAAAATTATACTTAATATTAAAAGGTTAAGTAGTATCAAGGAAAAATTCAGAAGTAATTGTCAATATGTTAAACAGGACATTCACATATCTTCCATTTTCAAAATTTAGTAGGCCTACTACAAATGTATTGCATATAAACCTTGGATTTTTCTGGAAACTGACAGAGCAAAAGTAAAGTCAAATCAATAGGATAACAATGCTATTTTTTTTTTGTCTGCATCATCTGAACCTAATAATGATTTTAAATTAATTTTTTTAAGAATCAAACTGCCTGTGCGAGAATATTGAAACAGATGGTGATCATCACTCAGCTTTGTTAAAAGGGTTTTATAATTCAACATATTTAAAATAAATAAATATATTTATATTTAGTTTACATTACAGGGTAAATATTTGTGTAAATCTGTAAATTATGATTCTTTTGATTTTTTAGAAACAAAATATTGGTGGAGTAGTCTTTAATATGGGCATTAATTAATTTTTTTAAGAATCAAACTGCCTGTGCCAGAATATTGAAACAGATGGTGATCATCACTCAGCTTTGTTAAAAGGGTTTTATAATTCAACATATTTAAAATAAATAAATATATTTATATTTAGTTTACATTACAGGTTAAATATTTGTGTAAAAATTGGTGGAGTAGTCTTTAATATGGGCATTGTGGCGGAGTGTGAAAGAACTTGGCCTCCGAAATACCAGAATTTTGGAACTTTGAGATTCACATGACTCTAATGTGTACCTGGCATTAGTAGAGGAGAGTTAAGGCGGTCTGTCATTATGCTTGCTACGTGACATCCTCGTTAACCATCGGCGATGTAACACATAGTCTTTACATCATCTGCCCTGTATCGCAAGGTCTGAAAGGGGTACTTTATCATACTTTTTAGTCCTTAATAAGAAATTCTTTGCACAAGGTAGGCTAACTACTGATAGTAGCTTTCATTGCCGCTGACGATAGCCTATTTTACATGTCTGTCCAATCGATTATCATAGGTATATGGTGCTCATCAGTTACAATTCTCATTTTATTCACCAAGTTTCTGGTATCTAACATATAAATTATCTATTCATTTACAATAATGTTTTTATTTTTTCAGTTTTGATTCTGTTGGTTTGAAACATGGTCGATATCTTTCTGGATGTGTAAGTGCGTTAGATTGAGTCAGAGAGATACAATGATATAGGGCCGTTTACCTATAGGGCTTATAATTTATTATTTTATTAAGTATATTAGTTGGTTTATTGGTGTAACTCACATTGAAAAACTTTAAGTTAACTCACAAAAATGGCTCTTTCCACATAAAATAAAACATATAGAAATGCAGTATGCATTTGTGTTAGAAGTTTGTGTAAATAGTTTTTGGAATCATTTTAACGATTTTTTTTTAAATGAGACGGTGGGTCAAATGTTTCTAATTTGTATCATATCCGGCCCGTAAGCGGCAGTTTGCCGACCAGAAAAATGTAAGTCACAGACCTATATATTATTTCTATGTCTATGATCTGATATGTAAAGTCAAAAGTCAAGTTAGTCATTTGTACTTTTTTATTTTGGGTTTGTTTATTTTGATAATTAATCTATCTGTGAAGTTCAGAATAAAACTTAAAATAAATTACACATAACTAGATCTATAAAGTGTTTTATAGTGTCTGATCCATTGTTAAAGACATAGATCTAAAAGCTAGATCTAGTTTTCAAAATATTTTTTTGTTGAAAGTTAGCAAATTACCTGGCTTTATACCGGAAAAGTACTTTTAGTTGCCAACTGTAAACTTAACTCTTTTGAAAACCTGATTGACAGATTAGAATTTTGTAGTAGAAACTAAAAAAAAAGTGCATATATTGGCATCATATGTTTAGCTTCGTAGTTAACAGATAATAATAAAAAAAATGTCATTAGTGATATGAGTGCTTACCATACTTCTCATATTATTTAGATCTAGATCTATGTTGTATCTTTGATATGTGATATAGATCTATAGCTTATTAGAAATAGATCTAGTACAAGTAGACAGTTAATCTAGATAGATCTATAAATATCAACATGAGTTCATACTCCTTCTTTTTTATTTCTACACTTGCTGTCATTATTTTTCTCAATTTCTGGTCATCGACGGGGGTGGAGGTAAAGACAGTGCTGTAAATATCTAGACCGTCTAGATCTAGTGTAGTACAGTCTACTTTAAAGTATAAACACTAAATCTAGATGACTGGATTGCATAGTGAATAGATGATAAACTATTAATCTACTTCTAATCTTAAACTAGATTAACTCTAGAGAGATCTATAATAATACTAGTCACTCTAGTGTCTCTAGTCTAGTCTAGAGTCTAGACCAGTGTTTCTCAAACTTTTTTGTCTGCCAGCACAGTAAACAAACTACAAAAATTTCGCGGCACACCACGAAGAGCAACAGTTGTTTTATAATAAAAAAGATTGTACCTGTTTTTAAGTATTATATTTAATGTAAAGGGTGTGCCTGTTTTTGAGAGCAAATCCGATCTAATCGAGGCTCCAAAGTCGACAAACAAACTCGCATTTCATCGTCTATTGTAAGACGCCTCTCTCTTTTCTTAGATTTGATTTCAGTCAGTGCTGAATTTTAAAATCCAAACTCACAAAACCATGAAGATGCAAATGGAAGAATTATTTTGATTGCTTTTAAACTGATTGCAGAATATAACTTGCCAAAACACATCCAAGTTTTCTCTGCAAAACTTGACTTAAGAACTGCATCGTTTTTTAAATCAATGAGCTGCTCTTCTTCTTCGGTTGTAAGATCTGTAGATCTATTCATTGTTTCCAAATGGATAGCTGACCCATCCATATTCATTACTTCCAACTGTTGGAAAGTAATGCTGCAATGTTGACTGCAGGTGTTTCAAAGTGTTCAGAATTTCGGGAGTGATTTCTTTATTTGAAGCAGTCCTTTCGAGATCTTACTTTGTCACAAAGACAATCAATTTTTCACCAAATGACTTCAGTTTTGAGGATGCAATGATGATGGTTTCCGATAGTCCTTGAAGACTTAAATTCAATGAATTTAATTTGTCAAATAAATCAGAGAGAAATGTCACCTTAACCCATCTTGTCATGAATAGAAAATCCAAAGTCTTTTTTTTTCAGCTTCCAAGAATGAAATCAGCTCAGCCTTGAGATGGACGACACGCTTTAACACTTTTCCCCTGAAGAGCCAACCAATGTTGGTGTAATACAGGAGACATTTGTAGTCTGAATCCATTGCTTCACAGAGCTGAGAGAAAAGTCGGGATGCAAGCTGTCGAGATTTAATGAAGTTTACAACTTCAATAACGTGATCCAGAACAGACATCAAAGATTTGAAGGCAAGAGCATCTCTGTGGATCATGCAGTGAACAACTAATACATTTGGATTTTCTTGACACACAAGAGTGACGAATCCCTTTCTATTTCCCTGCACGGAAGGACAGCCATCAGTACAAACACTGACACAGTTTTTCCACTGTACTTTGAAAAATGTTTTCGTTCACCACATTGAAATTATCTTCGCCTTTGGTCGTAGTTCGTAAGTCTTTGCAAAATAAGAATTCGTTGACACATTTTTCATCCTTTAGGAACCGAATAAAAGCTAGCAGCTGGGCTTTGCCGCTAACGTCAGTGGATTCATCAACTTGAAGAGACCACAGCAGAGACACTTCATCATCAGTCAAGTCGAAGTGTTCGCAGATTTGATCTTGTAAAACTGACGATAAGTCTTCAATTCTGCACAAGATAGTACCATTTGACAAAGGAACTTTTTTAACTTTTCCTGCAGCATCTGGTCCAAGGATAGTTTCAACAACTATTGCTAAAGCTGGTGCAATGACTGATCAGCCTCTGTGTGTGCTTTTTTTGCGTTTTGCTAATAACTGAGCAACCTTATAACTTGCAATTAATCCCTTTTCTGGCAGCTTTAGTTAGTTCGTAAGTTTCTGAGCTTGTTTATTTTGTTGAGCCCTGATGTTTTCGAAGTATTCCTTCGGTTGCACTTTTACAGCTGGATGTTTTGTTACCAAGTGTCTCTTCAATTTGATTGGAACAAGTGCCTCATTCGACAGAGTTGCATTGCAGATCAGACAGAATAGCAATGGAGCATCTTCAAGTCCGAAGATATATCCGATGTAATCTTCTTTGTACCTTTGTTTGGTTCCTTGCTTTTCATTTAACACTTTCGCAGTTTCATTCTTGCTATTTCTTCATGGATAACAATGAATAAGGCTTAGTAATAATTTGTTATTATTAGCATACACCTAAACAATTTACATGAAACACATCGCTTATTATTATCATTACCAATTCAAAAACTGCTGTGCGTCTGCTAAGGCGGTCTACATTTGAGTCATTATAATAATATATGTATAGTGGACAATTCCATAACCTGAATAGCTAACATCCCTTTCCGTCACTATGGAGCGATCCTATACTATTACTGGTTGTTGCAAGTGGGGATGTCATCGCAATGTAAAATAAAATTTAATAGTAGGCAGACTTGTGTAACGCTGCACGTGTGGCATTCTGAAAACTCCCGCGGCACACCTGTAAATCTTCGGCGGCACTCTAGTGTGCCGCCGCACACAGTTTGAGAAACACTGGTCTAGACTTTGACTTTATTTAGAGTTAGAATCTTAATTGGTAATTCTGCAGGAGTTCAAGGGGCAGCCATCTTTGTTATTGTTTAGACTGTAATCTTGTATCTTGGGTTTTCTCTCCGATTTGGGTTTTTGTTTGTTTTTATTTTTGAAGCTAAAAAATATGCTAAATCGGTAACCGCTAAATCTAGCTATACCGGTATCATCTAGTCCTAATAAGTCTATTAATTAGACTCATAATCTAACTGCTAGAACTAGACTAATTACTATATTAATAAGACAAGGTTCTTAAAGGCAATAAAGGTCAATTAATGTTTGGTAATAAACTGTGCTGATATTTATAGTAGGCCTAGTTAAATTTAGATTCTCTATATATCAGAATAATTCAGAATAGATCTAGATCTAGACAATATTTAACAATTAAAAAGAAGACAGAACAATAAGAAATGTATCGTATTGACACCAAGTCAAAATTAAAGGGAAACTCCGATGGCTTTGACAATTTTTGATATAATATGTGTTTTGATAATGAATATATTATTCTTTTTTTTTTATTTGCAAGAATAACTTAGTAATTGAGGTTTTTGTGACATAATTTTTCTGCGCATCCAAAACAGTCAGATTTTCACTGAATTTCTGTGTGACGTCACGAGTGTGCACTCAAATCCTATAGATAGGGAGGCGCCAAGTTATACGAGGACGAGGAAAAAAAAAATATCTTTGATAAAAAAATTTTTCGTTAGTACATCATTAAAATACTTTAAAAGAAATTTCTAATGGTGTATAAATTATGACTGTATGTTTGACAGTAAGAAAGTTATGATTTTTTTGTGCTGTTTTGACCTAACATTGGTTGACATGGAAAAAGTGATGAGAGCTTGACGCTGGCTCAGCCGGCGAGACACACCCCCAAGGTCAAAAGTTAAAAAGTTGGAATTGAGTTTCGTAGACGATAGATCTACTTATTAAATAAGAAATTTAATAGTAGATCTAGTATTCGTAGTAAATTTCTAGCTCACAAATCTGATTTATTTATATTTATGAACTTCAGTTTTTTTTAAATGTCTCAGTAGTATCATTAATTGAATTCTTTGGCCTGGAAATCCAATGTATTGTTTGTACTGCACCTGGTATTAACTTCTTTTTTTCAAATCCCATTTCCACAGCAATGAAAATGAAGTTGCTGAAACAGCTTCTCTCAAAATGTTTTGAGCATAAATAGGAATTAGCTAATGCCTTTGTAAAATATTTGCTCTTCATGCGAATAAATTTTTCCCATTTTCCCTTTAAAACTTCATTCAAGTTCATCTCTTGGAAACAAATGAAAAGAGACAATTTCTGTATCAGCATACTTGCTGATTTTATCTTTGTGATTGGAACTACTGCAACAAGCTGAAAACAATATTTAATTTTCTTCAAGTAGAAATAGAGGTTTAGATCTAGAATATTATTTATAAACAATGACAGATTATAAAAATCAACGTGGAGACTAGATCTAGCTGTGAAGCGTAACAATAAATGCGATCCGATAGGTCTAGATCTAGACTAGAGAGTTTATCGGTTATATAGGTCTAGATCTAAATTTAGCTAGCACCCTTGTGACGTCACGTTTTAAAAAACTAAAAACATCTCGCAGAACCCCGTTTTTTTGGGGGCGTGGAGAATTTTCTGTCTAATTTATTAAATATAAAATTTTCCGAGCATTTAAATAAAAAATGATATAATGTCTACTATTACAACTTTTTACGCAGAATTTAAATATGTCAATAACTAAAATTTGAAAAACTATCGGAGTTTCCCTTTAAAGAAAAAATAGTATTGCTTTGAAAACACAGAAGTAATGTTAATTCTTGGTATTTTTTAAGACACTATCTTGGGATTTCTTTGGAACATAAACAATAACAAAATAGTAACAAAGATGGCTGCCCCTTGAACTCCTGCAGAATTACCTCTTAATTAAGTTTTATTGTCTGTAATGGACCTCATTCACCAATCGTAAACAAACAACATTTAGCCACGTGGTGCTCTATCTCTTCTATATAATTTACCATCTCATGTTTAATTCATGATGGTTGTCACGTGACAGTTTTTTTCATTGTTTTATCAATAAGATCATGTGACAAAATGTTGTTTGTTTACGATTGGTGAATGAGGTCCATTGAAGTAATTGTGTTTTTATGCTAACAAGCAGCTAGTTTTATATTTTAAATATATATATATATATATTATATCTTTTTCTACTAGATAAATGTGGTATACATACATTGTAAAATAAATCCAATAAAAAATCATTAAATGATGCACATAATAATGCAATGTATTTTAAGATTTATTCAGATTTTGGTTGCAAGGGAATAAAACTTTTACATCCTTAACTCTACACACAAGTTTAAAGACTATTATGTAAAAGTCTACTTATAACTACATTTAGAGCATACACAAAAACAAATGGGAACAGTGGAGAACAAGGTAAAGGAGCTAATGAAGACCACGCAGAACAAGGTGGACAAACTGTTGGTTACACTGAAAGGCCCATGACCAATATCCCAACCACAACTGTAGTTGTTCTAGCTGTTACTATAAAAAAAAACTGCTGATGTTTGCGCTTTCTGTAACTGTGATGACAAGTCATACGAGTATGGCTTAAGAGACAAGAAATGTGACAATGAATGCTATGACTTTCCCAATGATACAAACCTGATGATGTCAATGCAACAGTAGACTTTTGTCCCTCTGAACGATGCTGGATTAATTTCAGCTGAACCTGATGCAGTGCTTGATGAATATTTGCACATGGAATGTTGAATAGTCCCTCATGAACCTGTCTCTGTTCTGATGAACAGAATTAAGGGGCAAAACCCTAATCAATATGGGACAAAAACACAGTAGAGAAAAAGAAAGCTTCTTTGGCCTAAAAGCCACAAGAAGTAATTAAAGAGTCTAGTGAAAGTAAACTAGAGAAAGAGAGCTGTTCTTCATGCTCCTATGATTCGATTGTGGACCTTGAGCAACACTGGGGATAATGTTGTTGGTTTGGAAAGAGGTATAATAGAAAAGACAAGTGAACTTAGGAACTAGATTCCATCTGCTTTGAAGGCTTGACTGTGTTTGTTGTAGTAAAAAAGAAATTCATTATCTATTACTGTCAATCTTAATTGAGTTGCCTCCCTTAAATTTATTACAAAATATAAAACGTTTTCAGATCTTTGAGGGTCACATGTGTTGAATTAACTGGCCAGTTCATAACAAAAAGCAGTCTAATATATTTATTAGCTTTTCCTCCTTCCTATAATATAAGTCAAAGTATCTTGATAGGCAGATTTTTAAACTTGTACAATCTTTTTCTGAAATAATTGTAAATATTACAATCTCTTTGAAGTGCATTGGCTCATCTTTTATATCCAGGCTCGCTGCAAATTGCACCAAACGACACCACCAACTTAAAGAACTTGACAACTCTGGGCTTGAAAATAATGTAATAGTTTAATGTCAATAATAACAGCCAATACTGTACAATTGGCAGCACGTAACACAAGACTGTACAAATATCTCTCCGCCGTATCAACTCTTGCACTGGTCTCTCTGTCTTGTCTCGGACTTGTACTGAGCTGTTGTAACGAACTGTTGATCGGGAAGTTGTGACTGACTGGTCTCTGATACCTTCGCTCTTTATATAGGGTCCCCGCTGGCCTTCTAGAACCGGACAGAACGTCGAGTGACCATTCTGGGTGGTCAGATGACTACATCCCTCGTGACACTCCTGAGCTCTGTTCACGATGTCGATCCTTCCCGAACCATCATGTTGACACTCGTCTCGGCCGATCGGCGTAACTCGTCACGGTTGACCGCTCGTCTAGCGCTGGCCTGGGGCGATTCGCGTCGGCTGACTACACACACACACCACTACCCCCATCTGTGCCACCACCAGGTTTATAACAATATTATGAAATTTTTATCCACTAGCGCCTCATATTGTACTCTTAAGTAAAGAGAATGTAACTCTGAATAAAAAAAATAATTCTAAATTAAAAACAGAAAATTTTTAGAAAAAAGAGTCATCATACTCTTGTTCTCATTCTGAATGAGCTCTTCTTCTAGGAAAGTTAAAGTAACTGCTTTTAGCATTACCAATGCTTGTAAACAAGGCATCCTACCCTTGCAGGAGCTAGGTAAGCTAGTGGGTTAACTGACCAAATGTGTTTAAGGTTGTGATTTTTCAGTATTTATGGATTAAATGTATAAAAAGGTTAAATTTTTCAGAAATTCATTTTTTAAGAATTTTTTTTATCCCTTTTTCTGTACACAGTTAAAACTTGATTTTAAAATATTTTCTTCAATATTAAATTTATTTGTTTAACTTTTTTCCACATATTCATTTTCCTTTAAAATAAAATGAAATATTTATATAATAAAATAGAAAAGATATTTTAGTAACTCTACCCCCTTGCACATTTTGGTTTATTCTGGAAAAATTAATATTTTCAATCCACTGTATAAAAGTAGATTTAAAAAAACCCAACAGGTTTATATAGTGCATCCTGTCAGGTGGGGTTTCAGTTTGCTGTCCTAGGGTTAGACATAAGTTCATTACTTTACGGGTTCCCCCCACCTAAACAGTGTAAACCAAAACTTTGAAAACAAAGAGTACTAGAATATAACTACGAAATAAATGAACGATGAATAAATGTCATTCAGATGAACTGTTACTAATTAAATAACTATTGTCAACGTGAACAATATTTAGTAATACTTAATTGCAAATTAATAACATATTTCCATGGTGGTTAACAACATTACATTAATAATTGTTCAAATAACACACCTTCCACATGCACACTTCATCTCGGCACCCTACAGATCAGCAGTTTCATACACCACAAACAATGCTAGCTAAAGACCCGACTCCATGAGCAAAAAGGTGACACTCTTTCCCATAGCCCCAAGCCTAACACCCTGAAATGAAAGAAAACCTAGATCTAGCGATGCAGCTACAACGAGGACATTTTCAATATCGACACCCATACCGAAAGATCAGCCTACTTAATAAAACCACTTACTTACGTACCGTTAAAACAGGGAAACAGAAAACCAGCTAACAAAAAAGCTCTCTCCACTGCAGGAACTAAGGGTGACGTAAACACACACAATATTCTAGACAACAAAACGCGCCTAATACGAACTACTTCCTATACATTAAACACACCTATTAAACACAAAAAGAAAACTTCACGCGTGCACGACACATCTTACATGCTTTAGCTTGTTCAGTGTGCTCTGGTCCTATCTCACTTTTTTTTTTTTTTTTTTTTTTTTTACATGTGTGAGTTGGGGAGGGATATCAGCTCGAGTCAAATCTTGATTTTAAAAAAATCCTTGTTTAAGTTAGGATTCAAACTCAACCCCACTTGATAGGTAGTCAAGGGGTTCATACAATTCAGCTACACTTCCTACATTTATTATGGCTTAAACCAAAACTGTAGAGACAGTAACACATTGTAAGTGCTAATTACTTAAGAATTAAAATAAATAAATGCTTTACAATTTTTATAATTTTTGCAGGCTTCTAGCTTTGAGGACACAAGATGCAAATGTGTTTGTGATAAAACTTGGGATTCTGAAGGAAAAAAAACAAGAGCTGTCTTTACAAATACTACTAGAAGTGAACTTTGGTAATTCGATCAAATCTTTCTTTTTAATTTTTTACAATATTACAGCAATGGAATTGTAGGCAGTTAATACATATAGCTTAGTTGTTGTTGTTTTTTTTTTGTCACAGTGTAGCTTTAATGTTAATGACAAAGTTGTGTGGTGGCAGTTGCAAATTAGAATGAGGCACCACTCTAGCTATGACGATTATGTTGCATGCAAAAGCAATATTTGGTCAGTGGTAACTGACATGAGATTTTGGCTCAACTATTATAATATATACATTTATTGATTTTGCCAAAAATAGTTTGGTCTTTTTAATTACTAATATAACCAATAAAGTTGACACATTTTTAAGCTAATTAAATAAATTTTATTAATTCATTGAAAAGTTCAGAATTGTGAACGGATATAACATAAAAAGATTTTTTGTAATGCATATATGACATACAGTTGGGAAGTTGATCAAATCAAATTTGAGCCTTCTCAAGCATTTGATCAGATAGTAGACTTGTGCAAACATTTTTGAGCAAATGATTTCTTTATATACTCTTGCACTGTCTACATTTTATAGGCTTATAAAAGTCATCGTGTTTAGAAAATCTACAACAAAAAAACACAGCTTTTGTAGTAATTGTGAAATTTGTCACAACACCCTTAAAACTTGAGTTCAATACATTGGTATAAATGATAACTGATAATTGATTATTTTGTTAAAAAAAAAGAAATAAAATATAAAAAAAGCTTTTTAAAAAAACCAACTTATATTACTTTTTAAAAACCCCACTTATATTGTGTTTATTTAATTTATATTATTTTGAATCAATCATATAAATACATTTTTATTAGACTAACAATATAAATTTATGTAACTGAAAATATTTTTATTCATTTTTTTTTCAAAAACTTTATGCTTATAGCATGCTTAGTGCGCTACGGTCCAATCGCTTTTGTGGACTACTTGGCATGGGTATCTGGGAGATGGTCTCCTCTGTGCTTCCTTTTTAAAAGTAATTTTTATAATTAAAAAAAGGTGCTCAAGTCTGAATTTGAACTCAAAGTCTCTGTAATGTAAGGTCAACATGTTTTGCCACTGAGCGATTCAAGTACTTTTTTTAAAAAAAGGTTATGTAGTCTATTCTTAGTTTAAAATTTTTAGCAAACTACCTAATTTTCTACACAAGGCTTATCTCCCCTTTGTTTAGCTTTTAATTTAAAGGAAAATTATTTATAATTAGGACTAAATAAATAATTGATTGAATAATTGCTTAATTTTTTTATTGATTCATGTGTTGTCATCGGCAATGAATAATTGTGCACAAAGTTTCAACTATTTGAGACAGGAAAGTGGGAGAACTAACATGTACAAGATGTGTACCAGACAGATAGAGGGATTTGATATGATCTTGATAAAAAGGAATTATTATCTTTCTCAAGATTGCTTGTCAATGTATAGTAAATATGTTTACACTAAAACAAAATATTAAGTTCACAATTGATTTTTAGTTAATTTAAAGTAATAAACATTTTTAGCTCCTACTGATGGCCAAAAGTTAATATATTTCTTTTTAATCCTTTCCACATACCTTTCTTAAGCTAATTAGCTAACTTTCTTTATGTGTGTATAAATATATGACATGAATAATTATGTTGGGTTGAAATAACTTTTGTTATTAACTGAATTTTTTTTTTCATTATGTTAATTTGATGTTTTTTACAAATTGAGTAATGATACACTTTACCATTTAACAATTGATAATTTTTTATAATAAAATAGTAAAATGTATCTTCTAGTATCCCAGACTAATAATGGTATTTGCAGCAGGTAATTCAGACTTTAAAAATTAGCAGTACTATTATTTAAATGCTTATTTGTTATTATTTTTTACAATCCTTTGTTGTATTAGTGTTTGTGTTTTACAACTATGGCAGTTTTCTTTCAGTGATTGTGTACATGTTGTTACACCAGTAGCTCCAAAACTGCCATGTTCTCGGTGTTTGTGTCGGACTGAGACCAGAAATACTACCACTATAAAGGTAGGCTTTGAATAGTATTATTTTTAAATTCTTTATGTTACTGAAAGTCATGTAAATAAAAGGTGCTAACGTTTTAATGATGAATAATGGAAAGTAGCTTGGCAAATAAATAAAAAAAGAGGTACGCTGTCTAATTTTTGTTTTTATATTTAAATATGTATGATTCTAGTAAGTGATAGGAAACACATTTGAACATTATGAGTTAATTAGTTAATTCCTTATTTCTCAATTGATTTTATGATTGGACCTTTGAAAACTTCTCTTTATCATTTAAGAAAGGTTTAGACCATAAGCTGTGTCTGATTGGTGTATAGTAGAAAAAAGAAGTTCATAGTTCACCTAATTTAGTTAAATGTCATTTAAACAGATGGGAGAACTCTGAAATCCATGAAAATGAGATAAAAGATTGGTCTTTGTCATGATTTTAATAGTGAACCCTTCATTCAACAGCTTAGTGCTCTTCCTGCCAGCCACGTTGAGTTACAATCATCTACATCCAATAAGCCATGTTTCTTGCCTTCCTTATCAGGTGGTTGTCATCTTCATCATCTGTGTGATCTCCCTTCTCTTTGTCTACATGCTGTTTTTGATGTGCCTCGATCCAATCATCCAGAGACGACCAACTACCTACCACCAGCACACCAACGAGGAGGTGAATATGGTAACCATTTGGCTCACAGCAGCTTTTATCCATTTCATTTTTATTTTTGGGTCGTCAATGGAAAAAGAGGCTGGGAAGTTTACACTTTTACATGTACTCAGCTGTGTCTTTCATATTTGGTCTTATATACATATACTAGCCAGATATGACACACAGCCTTCCGGTCACAGTTTGGGCCTTACTGATCAACTGGATTGAATTTAGATGTACTGGTTATGTCAAACATGAAAGATGTTCCCTTCACATTTCTTTTATTTTGCCATGAAAATAAAAAGTAGAATGTGATAATAGGTTTACATGTTCTGCCGACATACATATCAAATATAGAATGCTGTGAAAACTGGTTTACCCTATTTGTTACAAAGTTTCATTCTTTAATAGAGATTCAGTAAGGTACTCTTTGTCTATCTTTAGGGCCCTCTGGTTGTGGGAGGGACATTAAACATACAGTACAGTCTCGGTCATGATCTAAGGAACATTTGTGCCAATTTTTTTCAAGATTGGTCTAACTGTTTTAATTTATATTCCGGACATGCATACATACATAATACCTTACTTTCTGCTTTTTATATTAGATATACCAAAGCAGTAATAAAATGAAAAATAAAAGTTGTCAATTTTAATATATTACCTTCTTTTCCATGTAAATGTATATTCATAGTCATAGACAGAAGTATAGATTTGTCAAAGAGACAATGTTCATTTTAATCTATGTCGGTAGTGAAAAGCACAATGGACATTAAGAATTAAGTGATTTTGCTCTTCACCTAAAAGGGGCACGACATGGCCTAAAGTGTGCCGATGTGCCAAAACTCAAACTCTTCACCCAAAAGAAAATGTTAGTCTTAATAATCTAAATATAATACAATTCTCATAGTCCTGCTTTGTGCATAAATAAAAAAAGTAGCTATAATTCTTTCCAATCATTTTTTTTTTTATTAATTTTGGGGGAAATTGTGAAATAATAGGACTAATATCTCAACATCACTTGTAACTGTTAGATGTAGATCTTATCCAAAATGAAAATGGTCAGACTGTTCCCACACATTTTGTGTTGCATGGTGCTAATCAAAGATAGAGGGTAGACTGTTTAGCTGCCCCAGGAAAAAGCTGCTATTAGGTTTGTGCAAAATGTCCGTCTGTCTGTCTGTCCGTCTGTCACACTCAGATCTCGAAAACTAGAAGAGATATGAAAAATATTATTTCATCATTAAATGCGGCTTGAAAAGTTTAGGTGCAACTGCTACTTTTGGTTTTCTAAAAGCAAACCGTTTAATTTATAAAATTAATTATGCAAGCGATTTTTTCAAAAAAATACACCGATTCTAAAACAATTACGTAAATGTAAGGGAGGCAATGTTACAATATGCTAACAAAGATGCATTTTCAGTATCACCAAGTCAAATATATTTATAAAATGTACAGGAAATGTTTACAACAAATATAAATAATAGTTACAGGTGTTTTTTCTAGTCAACTAGCTGCTAAAGTAAAAAGAAAACATTTCTGTTTGTTTATAAAGGCTGATAATGCACTTTGTATGTTAATATCACGCACATTTTTTAAAATGGACTTTTTATGCAGCGACTTTTGTGCAGTAGCGTAACGTCGCAACATGAGGTGGTGCTAAACCAATGCCTTAAATTTAAAAAAAAAATCAGATGTTATTTATTTTTTGTTTAGTGCCCCCATCCGAATAAAAGATTATTTTGTGCGTTTTGTCTGTTGGTCGGTTTGTCTGTCACAATTAGATTAACAAATAACACTAGAGGCTCTTCTAACTTATATTAGATTTTATTACCATGCTTCAACATTGCAAGAAACACATGATCTTTAATATATTGTTCCGGTTTTTTTATGTAAATAGCATATAAATGCTAAATAAAAATATCTATACTGATTTATATTTCATTAACTATAAAGTTGTTCCGGATATTGTTTTATAAAAAATAAATTATGTCAAATGATTGTTTGAAATCGCATAATCGACTAATATTACACTTATATTCTTTGACACTACGTCACTATAGTTTATTTATCAATATCAATTGTTCCGAATTTTTAACTTAATACAAATTTATGTCAAATAATTTTTTTTCCAAAATATCGACAATAGGTTATTCAGGATTTTAAAATAAGAAAGTAATTTACTAGAAACGATTTTTGAAAATCACTTTTTAGACTTATTTTACAGTTAATTTTCTTGCCGAAACATAATAAAAGTTGTTTAATCGGTAAAGAATGTACCGGATTTTGTTTCCTAAAAAGAAATCGACCTATATTACCTTAATTGTCTTACAAATCGTCGCCAAAAAGGATCCGAATTTTATATGAAAAATGTAATAACGCTAATAAATGTTTGAAATCCCTCTTCTAATAAATAAAACACATAATTTTCTCATTTACGAAAATTGATTGTTCCTGATTTTTAATGAAAAATAGTTTAACTCTATTTATGTAAAATCACACACTCTCTCTTACACTACATTTAACTTTCTAGCTAAAACGTTAGAAAATTATCATTAATATTATGCTCCGATTTTTAAGGAAAACAACTTCCTAACACCAAAGTATGGTTTGAAAAAATCTCCATAAGGCTCTGGTGAATCTAATTTTCATAACAGACCATGCCACAAATTTAATTAACGGCATTTGATTAATCTGGAATTCTTATTTTCTCTCACTATAAATATATAAACATCCGGAACAATCTATTATAGAAACTTAAAACTAATGCGATGTTTCGGAAGGGAAATTAAATTTTAATCAGATTTTCAGTAGCTTTTAGTCTTTTTTTTTCTCGCTATTAACATGATGGACAGACAGACTGACAGACAAAACAAAAAAAAGCGTCTTTAATCCTTTAATATATATATTAAGTCTAACTAGCCCATGAAATGAAATGCTAAAAGATCTCACTCGGTGCACAAATGTCTATGAACATTCGACAAGCTGCTCGTATAGATGACATTTTTTAGTCTAACTAGGCCGTGTGACGTAGTGGATTTTTTTCCTTTGATGTCATATGGAGTTAATTTTTTTAATGAAATGATAAAAGATCTCACTCGGTGCACAAATGTCTATGAACACTCAACAAGCTGCTCGTATAGATGACATTTTTTAGTCTAACTAGGCCGTGTGACGTATTGGATTTTTTTTCCTTTGACGTCATATGGAGTTAATTCTTTAAATGAAATGCTAAAAGAAATCACTCGGTGCATCAATGTATATGAACCCTCAACAAGCTGCTCGTATAGATGATATATTTTAGTCTAACTAGGCCGTGTGGCGTAGTGGATTTTTTTCCTTTGACGTCATATGGAATAAATTCTTTAAAGGCTAAAACAACTCGGTATAGTAATGTTTATTAAACCTCGTAATGTGACTCGCATTTTAAAAAGACATTATAGCTAGATTTAGATCTAATCTAGATTTTTTACACTAGATCTAGATTTTTTTTATTACACAAGAGCTAGATTTTTAAACTAGATTTAGATTTAAGTTCTAATTAAAATCATTATAGAATCTAGATCTAGAATTTCTTGGTCTAGTTTAGAATGTTTGTTGTTTTACATGTTTCGGATGTTCCTTCAGAGTTGTAGTCGAAACCTCCCGTAGGACGACGGAGGATGGGAGCGGGCAGGGTTTGAACCTGGGACCATCGATGAATCCAAACGACAGTCCAGCGTGCAAACCGCACTACCAGACAGCTATGATTTAGACTAGATCAAGATCTATAATTTTAATTTCTAGGCTTAAAGTGTAGATTTTTATTTCTAACATCTAGATTGTCAATATTGCAATGTTATAAAATACTAAAACTAATCCACTATTTTAATATTTCATATTGCAATTAGTCTATTAATTGATTATGTAGTGTTTTTTTATATAAATCTTATCTTAATTACATCTACATTATCCCAAATATATATTTTAGATCTAGATCTAGTAGATATAGATATTGAGAGTGCTAAATTAGTAGTTTAATTTAGGTAGATCTAATTCCTCATTCAAGTTCTATTTAAATGAAAATGCTCAATAACAAAAGATTATCTAAAATCGCTCTTCTGACACATATTGTACGTATCCGGTAGTTGTCATTCCGTAATGTGTAGGTATATTATCAATAGTAGGCTATTAGTTTGTAACCACTTTGTCATTAGATTAAGAGCAATGCCTGGTCGTGCGGTTACCACGTAGGACTGATTATCTCTACGGTCTCGGATTCATACCCTGCTCGATGCCATCCTCAGTCGACCAGCGAATATGCAGATCCGACAGGGATCCGTCTCCCACGGGGGCCGCCTCTGAGTTTGTGTGGCAACACAAACTCTCTTTGTAATCTTGTTCTTTTTAATCTAGATTTAGATCAATTTTTAAAATAAATTTTAAGTGAAGTGCTGAAAAATCATGATAGATAATATATAAGCTTTGGCCAGTCTATGTTTTTAGTTTTAAGCCATCTTAATATAGATCAGTGACAATATCTATTCCATCATCTTAATTTGTAATATCTGCTATTGTTATGTGCATCAAAAGCTTGAAGATTTTTATTATTTTTTTTTTATTACTAAAAAGTACCAATGAATTGGATCTCATTGTGTTCAAAATCAATAGACCTTGGCATTTAAAACATGTTTAACAATCACAATAACTCCACATTACTAGTTCTTTTTAAACCTGCTTCTTTAATCAACAATCAAGTACATAACTTCACAAACACATTTTGATTAAGTATACTAAAAAGCTGGCTGTTTTGCTAATTTTATTTCTGTTTGGCTTTATAGGCTAGACCTTATTTTGTAAGTAAACTAAAGTCATTTTCAAGACTTTGCAGGCCATAGTATCAATGATGTTAACTTGACCTCCTCTTTCTAGCCATATGGTTATTAATGGGGTTTTAAGCCAATCATAAGGACCAAGATCTTAACTTTCCTTTATTGAGGTCAGTGACCCATTTAGAAATGGAAAAACTAAAAGATTCAATACAGACTTAAGTCACAAAAATCCAGTGCCTTCAAGACTCAAAGTCTGACCTTGGGGTTGGCAGCTGATAGACCTGACCAATCCAACAATAAACATTTTAACTTTCATTCAGATTTCATTTTTATGTTAGCTTTGGCCATTACATGTTTTGGATGTTTCTTCATTATGGCATCCTAGCCCAAACCTCCAACAGGATGGGATGGGGGCGGAGTGGGTTTGAACCCAGACAATAGTTCAGAGCACATGCTGGATGTCCAGGCAGCCATTGAACAGCTTTTAAACAGAAAAAACACAATTAATTGTATAATAATTAGGATTTTATTCTATAAATGACATTGAAATTTCTGTACAAGTTTTCTCTGTCTCACAAAATCTTTGTTGGAATCAGTATGTTGTTTCCATATGCTAGGACTTATTGTGCTAGTATCATGTTAAGTATGAGACAGTTTATGTTTCCTGCATACATTCCCCAAATTAATTTTTATTTGTCTTTTTTTTCCTGCTTATTTTAATGACCCATTGTTAGTGATTGTATTTGTTTGTATTTTATCATTTTCTTAGAATTAGTTTTTATTGTTTCAACTATTTTAGTGAATAGATTCTCAGAAATTTGCAAAAATATTTACTCCCCTAAAAGGACGAATGTAAAACAAATACATACATTGCACGTTACTTTCAAAAGCATAAAATAAATACTAAAACCTTACTTTAAAAATAAATGAAACTCTGGAAAGGTCAGGGATCAGTTGTTGAAGAAATTATTTGAAGCAAGGAGATTTAAAAAAGTTATAACATAAAAACTTTTACAAATATTTGCTTGTATTTTCACATGTAGGCCTACATACAAAACATGGCCCTGTTTGTTGAAGTGCTTAGTTGTTTTTTGTGTTTTTGTTGTTTTTTTGTTTACTTAGTTCTCTTCACCTGACTTTAGTGATAACTAACAAATGTTCACTCTTGAGGATGAAGTCTTTAAAACATGTTTCTTGTAGATCAAATCATACTACCAAATAATAAGATTTTATTTTTTAATACTATTTGAATCTCACTTAAGGATAGACAAGTTTTGGAAAATAATATGTTTAATTATAATTATTAAAAGTCATAACGGAAAATATCTTCAATACATTTTTTTTAAAAATCTATTTCTTTCAGTCGAGACAGCCAACAGAGGTTTTGTGTGATTTTTTTATTTCACTTTTTCATTTTATTTATTTATTTTGAAATGAGTTTTTGTATGTGAGAGTATTGTGTGTTGCTATAAATACAGAACTAACACTAAAGCATGAAACTGAGTACTATAGTGTTTGTATTTTCTTTAAATGTTGAAGCTTTTTTCTTTTTTTTTTTTTGAAGCACAACTAACTCAGTTTTGTACAAAAATCTAGTCATTTAAATACTCCAGACAAAAAAAAGTATTAATGTATAAATATTTATAAATGTACATTATTTAGAATTAATTGCCTTACTTCTATTTCTAAAAGTTTCTATATATTTTGGAGTCATGACTCACTAGGAAGTCACTACTCTCAGTTCAGACAAAAGTGTTTTTTCTATAATCTTTCTATAAGTATCATTACAAGCTTTGTTTGTTGAAAATTACCTCTTGACAGAGGTGACCTAGAGAGTATAGTAGCACTTAGTCGCACATGGATTTTAGAGTTTAAGCTGCATGTGTACTAATCATTGCATGTATCCAAGACTTTTTTTTTCTTGTTCACATGTAAATGTCCTCTTCTGAAAATGTGTATGTGTATCACAATAATCAATTTAAAAGAATTTGGTTCTCATCAAACCTAAAAGTAAAATTTCTTCTTATAAATTTATCATCATAATAAAATGGCCTAGTAGCAGGTTATGTCCTGCACCAAGCACACTATTCCATGTGGCTGCTTTACAACTTCAAAGTGTGTTTTTTGGTATAATGTCCTTTTTTTTTTGTTCTAGATATTTTAAGAAATTACGAGATTTTTTTTTTTTCTTTCTGGTCAAAGTGAAGATTCAGTGTTCTCAATACATCTGGTTTTGAAAGAACACTTTATAATTCACTGCAGTATTATTTTGCTTCAAATTAATTTAAGTTATCTTTGAAAAGATAGACCTTGTTTTTTTTTTTTTATTATAAAAAAAAAATCATTTCTTTTTGCATATAAAATATTTACATCGTTAAAAAAAAAAGAGGTTACCGTGCTTTTTTTTTTACTTTGTTTGAGTGCCTCACAGCTAAATACAGTGCCTTAGACAAATGTATTGTAAGGTAGTATGCAGCCTTCAGTCATTTGCATGTTGTTTTAAAGGTCTGTCTTTATGTTAAAGATTCTTGTTTTTTTTTTTTATTCATTCCAATGCTTTTCCTTCAGTTGTGCTCATGTGTTGTCAACATTGCCTTTTTACCAAGCAGTGGTAGCGGTGATGAATGAAGAGAAACTTGTGCTATGCTGCTTTGCTGAGAAGAAAAGCTCTAGAAATGTAGTAATAACTAATAGTAGCCTGAGCTGCTCAACTCTTTCAACTATCTTGGCCCCCATGGAACTGGTCTAACACATTAACAGCACTCACTCTAGCAGTTTAATTTGTAGTTAGGCTTGGGAAACAGATGCACACCAATACATAAATAGACAAGGAAATTTCATAGTGTCTAATCTTTCATAGCTGTATAATATTTGGAACATCTTTACTGATAGTCAGAACCTTACATTATATCTAATAACAAATAATTTTAGTTTAATATTACTATTATTATTACTTTCATTTATCATTAATTCAGTTATAGTATTTCCATTATATATTTGTTTTTTCACTAGACCTAAAAGCTAAAAAACAAATTCATTTTGTATAGTGACCAGCTTCTGGTTTAATGTGGAATTTAAAAATGTAACAGATCTAATATTAAAGTTATTATTATTCTTTGATAAAAGAATCACTTTCTGTATCCTGTTTTGTAATAAAAACAAATTGATTATATAATTCAAAAAGTCAGTCGTCAGGTTGTTACTTTAGGACAAATTTAAAATAAATCAAGACTGAATAATTTTGCCTGAAACCTATTAATTATTTGATCAGCTCCTAGTAATAAAGACTACAATACCTTCATCATCTGTTACAAACTTCCTAACAAAATATTTAATTTTGATACTTCACAGAATAGAAGTAAACTTTTTGCATTTAAAAATTAAATATAGATAATCAATAGGTGTTATAGAAATATCAAAGTTTAAAACAAAATGTCAGAAATCTTCATTTTACTAAAATATTTTGAATCTCCATTTCATTGTATTGGTTCATCATCTATCACCATGGCCTATGTGCTCTTGTTTCAGGAGGACCTCTCTGGGGTGCGTTCAGAAGGTGCCAGTACTCCCACAGTTACCCAGGATATGTCTGCCAGGCAGAGATCACTGCTGAACATAGTACAGAAAGAGCAGAAAAAATGGAAGGGCACTGTGCAGGAGCAGCGCAAAAACATATACGATAGGCATTCTATGCTCAACTAAGTGTTTCTCACCTGGTAGTATGCTGAAGATACAGGAAGGATATAGTTGTTTGTTGTTGTTTTTTTGTATTATATTTTTCCTTAGAAAGTTAATAATTTAGTAGCATTTTGCTTCATTTTTTTTTTAAAAAAAGCTTTAGCATTTGTGAATATTAACAAAGTTACCTAATTGATGTAATGAATGCCTTACTTATAGCAGGACAAGGGCATACTTTAATACTTTCTACTCTGTAATATGCAGCTAAGCAAGTTAAGGGGATTTATGTTTTATATAGAACAGTATTTTTGTACTAGTCATAAAACTTTCTAATAATTCACTTCTAACACTTACAGTGTTATGGAAAATAAAGTCCATCTGACTGGGGCCTAAGTGTTCAATCTCTAGCACTTCACTGGTACTGGTATGTCAAAAAAAGGTAGTCATTGTTTTAGTACTTGTTGAAACTACTGATGAATAGTGGAGGAATGTAGTTGGCCATTGAAGATAGTATCTATCATCTAATATGTTGAGTTTTTATGCTCTCGTTTTCAATCCAATTCAACTTCTTTTTTATAACAGTACAAACATACAAATATCAGACTGATATTTAACAAACAATTGTTCCCCTTATGTGTTATTAGTTGTGTGATTATTTTAATGGTGAAGCTGATTTGATGTAATTAAAGTGCTCATATCAAAGTGTAAATTAGAGTGTATATTGAGCTCTCTCTTGTTCTAAGAGATTTAAAAAATACTCATCTCTGTTGTTATTGTATTAATTAAGAAAAATAATTATGCAAACATTTAAAAACAATTTTCAGTACAAGGAATATGATCATAAGTTGAAACTTTATCCTTGTTCTTAGTCTTGTGAATGTTTGACATTCAAAAGATGTTTTTGACCTTTACTTTAGTAAGCTCAATGTTTGAATGTAGCCTCTAGTTGCGATTTATCTTTCTAAATAAGTGTGCAATACATTGTATGAATGGAAACTGATTTAAAATGGTTCTTGTTAATTTTTTCTTGGTTGAAATAATTATTTTAGAAAATTATTTTGTCTCTGTTAATAGATATGTTTATAAAAAAAATAACTTATTATGGGAGTTTAAAAACTGATTACTGCTGAGAAGTAATCAGATAATGTGATACAGTTGTCAGTTGCTGTTTTTTTCTCTAGCAAATCAAAAACTGTGATACAATTACAAAGATGATGTATCCAGTTGTACATAGCTCTTTTTTGTTGACTAGAAACCTGATTGGTTTCACTAAGTCAATCAAGAAAAGTTTTGTTTTTTTCCTTTTATCAAGATTTAATCCAAAACTACTTCTAGAGAGGTTAAGCTCATCTGTTGACTTAACATATAGCCTTATAGTTTATTTACTAAGTGATAAATTCTCATCACATTTGTACAGACTCTTGACCACTTTCTGTCCCTTGATAGCACTGACAAAATATCTCAACATTAGTTCACGGCATGGTCAATTGTCTTGTAACTCTATACTCTTATAAAAAGTAGGAGGTTTGTATTTGGGTCTTAGTGCTTGGGGATTTGTTAATGTAAAAGTCTCTTTGGTAACTATAGCAAGGTACTTATAGCCATCATTAGAAACTATCTTAACTTTTATTAAATAATGTGAGGTGCCCACTAGAACTGGCTGAACTCTTGTATTACACCTACAATTTTATTTCATTGTTTTTGTTTTTTTCCAACAAAACAAAAATGAATCTCAGAAGTTTTATTGCCATTTCCTTTACGTTCATTTTCAATGAATTTTACTGCATAGAGTATTGATAATAAAAGATAAGCTTTGTAAATTAACTTGAATAATTACTTATGTATGAGATATAACAAAAATATTTAGGCATTCTTTTGTTTATTTAAATGAAAAGCACTGACCAGATGTTTGTGTAAGAAAATGAAGTAGTTTTTGGTTTGTTGTTGAGTGAGTATGGGGTAAAAGGTGTGTTCATTATGAGAGTTGTCCTTCTTGTGTACTTACATTCCTTGATTTCATTGTTTACTTGGAGCATTTATTTATATCATATATGTCTATTCAGAATTGTATTTGTGTAGCAGTGCTGTCATTTATGTTTTTGATTGTTGGTTTTAGTTGGCATCCATTTCAGAGGTCAACAATTCTGTCAATATTTAATGTTTCATTAATCAAATTAGTCATTAGAGTATTTGTAAAACTGACTTCGTTGGGTTGTCTTCTAGATCAAATAGTCATTAAAAATCTTTTTATCATTTAGAAATTGATTTTGTCTTTATTACACAATCTTAGAAATCTATTTCAAAACAAATACAATTAGAAAAGTAAAAATAAAATGACTTCCTATACTTAGAACACACTGCAAACAAATTGTTTGCAACCACAAAAGAAATAACATGCACAATTTATCCAAGTTTTATAATGGGATGTCCAAATAATCTCAGTAGATTGATATACACTTTCGCTAACATTTGAAAAAAGAGCATAGCACTGAATCACAAAAATACCGGTACTAGAAGTATAAAAACTTTATGAAGTTAGTTGGAAATACATAAACATAAAATTTGGTAAGATATAAAATAGATTCACACTTGAAGCCTGTCACTATTCCAGATTTGAACAAATATATTCAAACTGACACAATTTCATACATTCTAAAGTAAACTTGCATTCAAGTTATCTTCATTGCAGTTCACACACAAAATATATAGACACTATTATCCATTTAAATGGCAGTTATTCACTGCATTGTAAATGTGACTCCCAACACTCACACGTGCGTTAAAACTCACATCTCCTTTTTTGTAATATTTAACATTGCCAAGCCACGAATTTCAAGTTCATGTATAACAAAAGTAACTTTTTTTTTCATTCACTCATGGGCACGACATGGCCTGAATTGTGCCAAAAATATCATTAGCTCACAATAAAAAGTGCGTTAGCTACTCATGTAGTCCATTTATATTATTCGCAGTCCTCTTTACAATTCGATCTTGTGAACAATTCAATGTAATATTAACCAACAATGAGATATTAACTTATATACATACTTGGAATGTTTTAAACAAATTGTTATTTTCAAGTCAAAAACAAAAAAAAAAAAACACAGATAGTAAAAAAAAGTATTACATGTAGATTACAAATAATATAAGAGTCTATTTTACTAGGTGCTTTGCATCTGCCTTATCTTTGATTGGTTCGATTTGTAGATCTAGTTTTCTCCCTTCTTTTTGTTCTGCAGACGTGTCACCAAGGGAGTTAATAATAACCCAATAGCACTGGAAATCAAAGCTATACCTACATAGTACAAGACGATGGCGTAGGAACCTGTGGACTGCACTACTGCACCTGAGCATGAGAACAAGAGATACAATAACTATTAGTCTCAGTTCAAAGTCTAAAAAGGGCCGAGTTTTATTCTTATTAGGGGCATGATTTATAGGCCTAAACATGAGCCTTGGTAATCATCTAGCCTTAGAGTATGTAGGCCCCTACGTCCAATGCTAATTTATCCCCCCCCCCCCCAAAAAAAAAAAAAAAAAAAAACATTACCGCCATGCATATGAAATGACAGTTTAATACATTTTATACTTATGATATTTAAAACGGGTCTAGAAAAAATCTAGAAACGGGTGTGTGTCAGCTATGAGTCGAAATGAATTGAAACTGCTCCATGACTCTCTGTGTCATCCGGGAGTAACAAGACTATGGCATTTAGTGCGAGCGAAAAACTTACCTTTCTCTTGTGAAGATCTTAGGTTGGTTGTCAACCAGTGCAGAATCTGTGCCGAAGTAAAACCCAGATATTTCAGTAATTCTAATGGAACTCTAATTAAGGCGATGCAACCTTTCCAGAGACTAAGTATGGACTTCAAAGGACCGCTCCCTTCTACATCTCGGAACACATACCTGCTAACTATAGTTGACGAATTTTCAAGATTCCAGTTTGCATACGCCTGTTCTGATATGTCGGCTTCAACAGTAATCAGATGTCTAGATAATTTATTTGGACTATTCGGAATGCCTGACTATGTACTAGGGGTGCACCGGATAGTACTTTTTGATATCCGGCCGGGGCCGGATATGACCGGATAGTAAAATTTGATATTCGGCCGGGGCCGGAGCCGGAGACGGATACCTAAGTGTCTTGTAAATATCTTGTATTGCTGAACATTTTACAAAACTGTTAAATAACATACCTATATTGTTTTTTTTCCTTTTATATACCTTATTGTTTTAAACTCTGTTACTGATTGATTTATTCAAACTTAACAGTATATCTAAAAATCTGTATAGCATGAGTGTGTCTGTGTGTATGTACGATGCCACCAACTGTAAAGGATGTGTGTAGGAAGGTCAATGTAAATAATGTTAGTATATATTTAACTAGTTACTAAAGTAAATCTCATAAGTAAAGTACAATCTGCCTTGTATAGTGGTCGGATGTGTGTGTTTATGAATTTCAGACCATCAACGTGGTCAGATATACCTAATGAGCCTACACATGTAGTCCTAGTGTAGTGTGTATAGTTGTTTGTGTTAACCATCAAGCATTGTTTTTTTCCTTGAGCATACGCACGCAATAGAGTTGGGTGTCAGTCAAAAAAGATAACACATTGGCATGGTCAGACAAGCGTATAGATAAATTATACCCGTCCACTAGTTAGAGGTCAAGGGTTGTTGTTGTTTTTTTTACGCTCCAGCATATTGTTTCTTTGTTTGCTAGATCTAGCTGCGGTATTATTATTCAATTTATTTTATGCGATTTTAAAATGTACTGTAAGGTTTTCCGTTATTTATTAAGTCAAAAGAATTCAACAATGAAATTAGCTTTCTTTCTAAAGGTTTTAATACAAGGCAAAAAAATACACACACGCAAACATGCACCTCTTTGTTTTATTTTATTGTGCAAAGAACGTACGTAAGAAACATTCAATGCAAAGAACGTATGTTAGAAACATCTTCCTTAATTATTACTTATTAATTATTTTTATGCATATTAAATTGGTGTATTTTTTACTATCCGGTTTACTATCCGGTAGTGATATCCGACCGGAGCCGAATAGCACCGGATAGTAAAAAACGCCGGATATTCGGCAGAAGCCGGAGCCGGAGCGACTATCCGGTGCACCCCTACTATGTACACTCTGATAGAGGTACCTCATTCATGTCAAGAGAGGTGCAGGAATTTTTACACGAGAGAGGGGTGGCCACAAGCAGGACGACCCCTTATAATCCCAGAGGGAACTCTCAAGTAGAAAGGCTAAACGGGTCATTATGGAAAGCTATAACTCTGGCCTTAAAAACTCAAGGACTCCCGGTTTCCAAATGGGAGCAAGTGTTAAACCAAGCCCTGCACTCTCTTCGTTCTCTGCTCTGTACCGCTACAAACGAGACACCTCACGAGAGAATATTCAAGTTCTATCGCAGGTCCACCTTCAGCAAATCACTCCCGACATGGTTAGCTCAACCAGGAAAAGTGTTGTTAAAAAAGGGAGTCCGTGCATCAAAATATGACGATGGTACAATAGCTGTGGACTTAATTACATGCAACCCACAGTATGCCATTGTAAGACTTCCTGACGGAAGAGAAGAAACAGTGTCATTACGACATTTGGCCCCCGTTCCAAGAGAGGGAGAATCAGAGGTGTATCAACATATGGAACATGAAGACTTTGAGCCGGAGACAAACCCTATAACACAGATGCAGGTGCCTACTGACCATGTGACTATAGAACCAATGGCTGCTCCTAACACATATGTACAACAAGGGGAAAATGGACATCAAGAAGAAGTAAATGCAGGGGCTGAGTCTCCTGTTAGAGAGCCGCCGATGTCACCAACTCCAAGCGACGGCAGTATTGGTCCTGGTAGATATAACCTAAGACCAAGAACAAGCAGACCTAATAATAAGGTCTAACATTTATTTAATTATTTTTCCATATCACAAGTTCTAACTCAGTAATTGTAGGCTTAATATGACACACTTTGAACTGATCATTTTATAGTGTATAGCTTTTCTAGTGACTTTTTGTATTGTATTGCTTATTACATTATTATTCAAGACAACTGGTCTTAATATTTGTATGCATAAGGGACTGATAATTTTATAGTGTATAACGTGTTTGTTTATAGTTATACAATGCTTTTCAATAGAGTAAATCTGTAAGTATTCTGTAGGGATACTAAGGCCTCTTATATCGCTGTCCTTCACCATTATTTACATGTTTATGTTCCTATAACTTTTAGGCGGGGTGATTGTAGTGTAACTGAGTTGATCTTCTGCGTGCGTCCAGCGTGTCTGAAGGTCATGGCCATTGTTGTGTTTCATGTCCAGTGTGTGTGTGTGTGTATAGACTGCATCAGTGGTATGCTAGACGTGCTGGTTTCATTCAGTGTTTACTGTAGTCTAATTTTGTCGAATAAAGCCATGTTATTGGTATTCTAGTCGTTATCATTTCATTACACATTGAAATAACATTCGCCAGCAATCGTCTTGAATTATATATATATATATATCATATAATTTTTATTGGTCCAATCAAATGGAGATTCGGTTTAACTACGATTGATCTCCCCAGAGTAACTGCTGTAACAATAACAATATAGATGCACATACAAACAACATTCACACACAAAACACATACACACAACCAGCGCTTTATGAATTAGACTTCGATGTGTACTTCTCGATGATGACAGATGACCTTATAACACTGACTAAAAGTGGGATAAACTTAAGGAGAGGCTTGCGAAATCAGACTGGTATAAGAACAGCTAACCATCGAGCTGGTTACTCAACCCCGCCACCCCCTTTTTTTTTTTAAAAGGCCACCCAAACACTACACCCTTACCAAGGAAGCCCAAAGGGGAAAATGGCTCTAGATGTTGAATATCGCTCCCTTTTTGTCAAGTAAAGTAGGTGCCTATATATAGAATCACTGTATTTAGAGATTTAAAAAAAAACATAGTTAATTATGGAACATTAATCATAAGACTGCAGATGTATATTTTCTTACTCAATGCTGGACTGTGTGAGGCAGCCGAAATAGTGCCCACTACTGCAGTCAAACTCAGGCACCTTGACATCTTGGCCATGCCCACTATCTCGAGCAACATGGGCGGTAGCAGAGATTGTCTTGGGCCTACAAACAGACCCACCAATACGCCCATGATGATCAAAGAGTTGAAGTCAGTGAAGAACATGTTAAATTGGCAGACGATTCCTGCAAATGAAAGAAGCCATCTTTAAAAAGTATACCGGGTATTTCTTTTGTTGTTTTACTACGATTTATTGGATATTTTCGGGCCAATTCCTTACTTGTTGTTTAAACTTCTAGACCTATAAAAAAAAACAACTAAAACCACAACAAAATAGCGTGGGATAAGTTTAACATAAACTGTTCAATATTCGATCCCAGCTTGAGTCTCTAAAGCACCTTCTATCAAATTGTGAGTCACTTCCTTTGATTGGAACCTGAAGCCCTAGTAGATGCTGTACAGCATAAAAAATTACACCCAAAGCGCAACCACCCAATCAACTTTCAAGTATAGGGATTCAGTAACTCGAGTTCAACATTATGCCTGTATCCAATGTTTACTAATTGTCTAATTGTTTAACAAGTGGCAAACGAAGCATGATTTCCTTTCTCGTATCATGGCTACCCTTTACACCAATGGCGTCACTAGAGTGGGTGTCACCCGGTGCTGTCAGCTCAGGGTGTCACCCCTTGTCTTTAAAAAAACCTTTTTTTTTCGTTTGTTTGTTGCGCTGTAATACATATAGTTTATAATTACCTAGATTATTTGATTGTTCAACAATAATAAAATGAGTGTCTATTAAATTTTAAAATTCAATAGTCGGTTACAATTTTATCTATAGATTACTGGGGTTGTGTAGTCATGTTAAATTCTGAACGCATCCTTAATCTTTGGAATCGAAGACATTGCCATTGATCTATAGTTCAATTTTTGGGGCGAGGTGGCAGAGTGGTTAAGCGCTTGGCTTCCGAACCTGGGGTCCTGGGTTCGAATCTCGGTGAAGGCTGGGATTTTGAATTTCGGGATTTTTAGGGCGCCCCTGAGTCCACCCAACTCTAATGGGTACCTGACTTAAGTTGGGGAAAGTAAAGTCGGTTGGTCGTTGTGCTGGCCACATAACACCCTACTTGTTAACCGTCGGCCATAGAAACAGATGACCTTAACATCATCTGCCCCTTAGATCGCAAGATCTGAAAGGGAAATTTTACTATAGTTCAATTTTACAACAACACAACCATAAGTAAATTTCATTTTTTTTTTCTGGATTTCAAACTTGATCAAAGTTAATGTCTTTAACGAATTCATTTTTAATAAAAAAATTCCCCTTTGTGAAAGTGTCGTTTGTTCCTTTGTCTCAAAAAGTTCTTCATTTTAATTTTTAAAATCCTTTTTCACATGTTTCCATAGATAAGCAGATGGTAAGAAATGGTTGAAGGCTTTGTTCAATGATTTAGAGATATTTTTTAAGTTCTTAGTGGCATATGAATCATGCACTGTCAACTTTTATTTTCTTCAAGAATAACGTTTGTTGTCGTTAGACCCTTCTCAGACGTGGCATTTCTGTTTGAATGTCGCCTTCTGAATAATCAACATTTACGCCAATATTTTGAAACTGACATCTACAATACTTCGTTGGGTGTTGAACTAAAGAATTTTTCGGTTGGATTGCTCCAAATTAATCTGCTACATTAATGATTGCTTTCAGTAGGAGTTGAAGCTCAGAGTTTAAAAAAGGATCAATGCACATCCTAACCGCACCCCCCCCCTAGTGACGCCACTGCTTTACACAGTTAATTTTTTTCTCTTCTTTTTGTTATATTCTAATGGACGAAATATTAGTGAGATTTGTGGCTGAGTGTCCAACCACTGGCTTACCTATCAAGGGGTACCAGTTCGAATTCAAACTCAAACTGAGTTGTGTCTGGTGAGCAGCAGAGAAACCTTCTTCCAGATGCACCCCTCCCCCAACTTATCTACACAATGGATCAAATCAAAGATCACTGAAACTTGTTTAACCATGAAAAGCGATTAGAAAAGAGACCAAAAAAAAAAAAAAAAACTTTTGTACAGTAAGGCAAATTTCTTCGAATCGGAAGTAAATGGAAGAGTGGAATATCTACTCAAACCCAGATGCTACTGCACATTTTGTCACTATTAAAGAAAACAAAGCCGTTTTTAAATACTGAAGGAGAAATCAAGCTCAACTTTGTGTTTAAATAATGTAGTGAACTAAACATTCAGATTTGATTTGTCAGAGAAAAAAAACAACTGGCTAGTATGGGGATAGAATACACGCCATTAGCATAATGCGCGACGCTCTATCAACTTATCCTAAACAGCTGAAATACCTAAAAAAAAAAAAGTCTGTGATATGTAAATTTAATATTTAAACAAATCTGTGAGATGTAAATTTAAATACCTAAACAAATTTGTGAGATAGCCACAATCTGTGTAGGTCGCAGCACGCGGGTGTCAGCCAGTAGACCAGTCAGTATCCGGCTGACAAGATCCACGCACCCACACACTGTCAGAATTGTCGCCCCTTCGCTTCTTGTCGCCCCTTGAAAAACTGCGATGGTAGGGATGTACTGAAACAAGTACTGGTTTGTCGCCCCTGGTATTGTGGCCAACAGGAACAAGAGAAAGGCCCACTGCCTGCAGAATGAGAAGTTTTATACGTTTGTTAACATACTTTTTTTTTTTACCTTATGATGATTTCAAAGTCACAGTTGTATAATTATGGACTGGTTTGGAAGGATATTTATGAAACTTGGGCGTCTCTCTTTCTCTCTTCCACCCATTCGTGGACTTTAAATTATCTAATGCGATTTAGCTCTATCTCTATTTGCTACAGTATTTGATGTACATGTCATTTGTGAGTGGGGGGGGGGAGCTATAATAACATTACACTCTATGGGACTATCTAGAGACGTGCAGTAGTTCATGCAGTCCCATCCAATGCAGACAAAACTATGTCAACCGGTAGCAGAATTGAAGTTCTCTCATTGCCGTTCTTCGGAAATGTGTATCAGTTGGCCTTAGATAGAGATCTCCGGCTTTCTCTTTCAGGAGTCACGTGTAGCCAGGTGATCTCCTCTATACCAGTTAAAGGCAAGATGGTGCCAGAGTTTGTCTTTAGAGTGGTTTAAACTCTGATTACCGAACAGATTGGGCTCAAGACAAGGAATTTTGAATTCTCCAAGAAGCTATCTCCCTCTTCATGCCAACAAAAGACATTGGACCACGACGTGCACTGTCAAAAGCAATACTAATAACGATACGTTATGCATTAATGCGTAGTAACTTAAAGTGTTAAAAATATTTTTGCCGCGACAATTAAAATGTTTTGATATCAATTCTGATTCAGTCGTCTGCAACATCTAATAATAAAAAATCGTAAAGTCCAATGAAGAAAAACATGCGTATGTATCAAGTTTTACATGTTAGAATCGACACAAAAAATCCATATTTTCGATGGTCTTAAGCGACCCCTGACAAATTTTCAGTCGACCTACAAGGGGGTCGCCACCCACAGGTTGAGAACCCCTGGAGTAAGTTATATGTAAAATCGCTTTAGTATTGCCAAATGTTTGTAGCCCTAACCTAATGAAATAGGAATGAATCAATGAATTGTGTTTATTACAAAAAACTTTATTCAAGTCAGAACTTCATGGAGGAACCTGGTCACGGATATCATAAAACGGCTCAAGAGATTTTCCTGGAAATTTAACAGTTGACGTATATCGCCGAGAAAAGAATGGACGACATTAACCAAAACGATCACGTGATTACTATTAATAAAACATTTTTAAAAATACGGTCACGTGATATCCATGTTTGATTCGAATTAGTTTGTGAGTTGTAAAGAGTAGATCGGGAAGCTCATGGCTCAAGGGTGTTAATTACTAGCTTGTTGGTAACACTTGGAAAACTATAGTTTGACCGTTGTAATATTTCAAAGAAAAAAAAATTATTTAAATTTGATTTTTTTTTTCTAATTGGTTTTGAAAGGACTATCGGCTTCTTGAATTTCCGAATGTAAGGCATTATTGATTAAAGAGTTTAATAAATAAAAGAATAATTTTAGGCACCATATTCTAAAAAACATCAAGTTTTAATGACCCAAGAAACCTCTTTTCCAATGTAACCTACACCTATGCAAAATAAGAAATAAAGAATATTTAATCAATTTTGTTGTCCTACTCTATAAGTTGAACTTGTCATTAATCTTCGGATTCGAAGACAAGCTTTATTATAAGTTGTAGAAAGGAGTATTTTTTTTTTCTAAAGTATTTTTTTTATGCTTTTCCATTTTCGAAATCCTTGTCCAGGTTTTTCCCACCCAGAAGGTTCCAGGTCTCATGGAGATATGGGTTCAATAGAGGTATTGTCAAAACAACATTAACACGTTTTCCAAAAGTAACTTACTCAAACAATTCAGGGTTGAAGATCTCTTTTAGAAGCCTCAAGCAGCAGCAGTTTGTGCAGCTCTCTGTGTCCTCAGTCTTTCTGACCTTCTCCAGCAGAGTCTCGTCAATAGCCGTCTCTGCGGCCTCCACTCCGCCTATAATAGAGTTGTACCGCGTCAACACTGGCCTCTGTTTCAACGCATTCTTGGTCCCCTGGTGGACATCTTGCGTTCCATCTTTCTTACTGGTGCTAGTGTATTGTACAAGGCCGTCACCATGGCTTCTTGTGATTAGATTGTGCGTCACTTCCTTGATGTGGTTTGTTTCTTCAGAATTTACGCTTGGAGAAGGAATGTGATGATTGCCAGAATGATTTTCACGAACTTGCATATCTTGTGGAGAATTAGTTTTGTCTTTCTCTGGGATATCGCTAAGCAACTTTTTCTTCATACTTCCGGATGTTCTGAAATGTATGAAATTCAGTAATGAATTAGCCATATTAGTAAACTATTAACCAACTATAGAGCCACTAGTTCTTGAAACGTTTAAAGTTTAAAGAAACCCGATAATATATCATACTTTAAAAAAAAGTCACATCCTTCAACGCTCCTCGGCCTGTATCTTAGCAAAACAACTTCCACCTTCACCTGTCTTTTACGGACATAATTTAATTCATAACTTTTAAATGAATGTTACTATGTTGTTGTTGTTTTTTTTTTTGTAATAGGCCTACATTGATGCAGTTTAAATAAAAAGGAAAATATCATTTTAAGGATTATAGTTCCATACGGTTTGTTTAACAGATGTCACCCATTTATATGGCAACATGAGACCTCGACCTACTTAGTATAGCAAAGTAAATAGTGACTATAGCACAGTGACCTTTGACTATCCATTTCCCACTCTATCTTTGTCCGTTACGAGGTGAGACTGAATCCTAGTACGTCTTTCTCTCTTCCATATCACGTGCAATGCACTCGGTACTGAAGCAGCCCCCACTGGGGTTCATAGTTATTTCATGTTCACCTAGCTATTTCTTCTGTTGAAAGATTCCACCGTGAGACTAAGCTGTGCTCTGGAATATACAGGGGCGCCTTCTCTATCTGTCTTTTCTCTCTATTTCTTTACTATCTGTTTCTATTTTTCTATATTTCCCCCCGTCTCTCCTTTTCTTAGATTGTTTAAACTCTCTCTCAATCTCAAAATATATTCTTTGTGTACAATCCACGACTGTCATTCCTTACCTACCTATAACTAGTTGCAGGTCTGAGCAGCATTCCAGCCACTGTCATGTTCAGTTCCACTCCAGCCAAAAACAAAAATGTGCCTCGAAGACCGTATGCCTCCATTAAAGCCCTAATGAGGGGAGGGGCCGCTATGGTGGACACGCACAAACCGCTGCTGCTTATGCTCATGGCCAGGGATCGTCTTTGGTCAAAGTAGTAGCCCAAAATGCCTATTACGGGAACTAGGACTGCCCCTACTGATAAACCTGAAAGCGAAAGTAAAATAAAGATCAACAAATCTATTTCAATGACCATGAAAGCTCTTTGCATATTTTGGGTCCCTCTCCACCTAGGGCACTCGCCAAGAACCCAACATGCTACTACTGCTAAAGCCGCCTATGTTTAAACTTTGCCCACATTGTATAAGACTGATTGTTCTTGATCTAGAAGTTGCTCACCTAGGACCCGATTCACCAATAGGCAACACAACCTATAGCTTTAAGCTCCCCCCCCCCCAATAAATATTTAGCACTGATGTATAGTATCTGGACTTATAAAGAGCCCCACAGAGCTTCTGGCATTTTCAAGTTCACTTTGCTCACCTTGTATTGCACAGAATATGATGAACACGACAATGTTGGGTGAAATTGAGCAGCCGACAGAACATCCAGCAAAAACCACACCTGCAGCGACAGTGATTCGTCGTTCGCCAATTTTTGGTACCAAGATACTGACAGAAACGATCGCTGTATATTTTTTTAGGAGTAGAAACAAAATACATGAAATGAACGATGTCTTAGACAATTCGAAAGGACTAAAATGGAATAAGTTTCTCTACCAGAGCCAAAGTTGTAAACAGAGAACCAGTTGTCGTTTCAAAAATTAATTAATAAGGTTTGTCTTTAAGTCCGAAGATTAATGAGGCAGCACCGAAAATCAACTCCTAGATACCCCCTTTCCCCCCACTGGTCCACACATGAGATTGGACCAAAGCGCTCTGAGCATGCTATAAGCATGAAAGTAGAGCTATATAAAAGCTATAATTAAAAAAAAAATATTTCCCATGGTTACGCAGCCCCAGCTGTGACATGCATATTTCGCCACATCCAAGGCAAGCATAACCATTGTCCACAGTGGTCGATTAAGATGTTCTTTTCGCCGTCTGCGTCTGTTCTCGGCAGCGGATTTTCTTTTGGTCTCAAATGTGTACCCCGCGACCCTTGTGATTGACCTCCAGCTGTCTCTTTCTGACGCCGCATGCCGCCAGGTGCTCTCTTCTATTTCTGCAAAGAAAGTTGGCGCCTAAGCTGGTCTCTAAAGCGTTTCCGTGCGGCACCTCTGTTACGTCGATCACATTTAAGCTCACCAAAAAAGACTGCTTTTGGCATACGTTCGTCCCCCAAACGGAATACGTACCCTGCCCAGCGGACAATAAGAGGTCTCTCTGTGTTACCAATGAGCGACGCTAAAATACAATATTACACATTGGATCTAGTTTGTCTAAATGTAGTTAATCATCCAATGAAGAGATATGTATGGAATGCATGGCGCATGCGTACTACTCACAGGATACACTGAGCAACAGAATCTGAAGCATGATGGTCAGTGATGTTACAGTCAAACTAGACTGATACTTGGCCGACAGCTCCAAAAACAAGACGGACAAAGCCTGTCCAGACGTTCCGATAAGAAAGTAACACATAAAACTAGCTGGGAGAAAAGGAAGTGACTATTAGAGTCTAGAATGGTAAGCATAAAAACATAATAAAAACATACAAAATACTTTAAAACAAAAAATCTTATATGAAGAATAATTGTATCAATTAGATTGGATCAGTCATGTCATTAAATTTAAAAGGAATCGTAAACAAACAACATTTAGCCACGTGGTTCTCTATCTCTTCTATACAAATTACGAAATACACACAGGCTGTCACGTGACATTTTGTTTCATTGTTTTATCAATATTATCACGTGGCTAAATGTTGTTTGTTTACGATTGGTGAATGAGGTCCACTGCTACATCCAAGCTTAGAGCGACTTGTCGTAAAGTTTCTATGAGTTCAAATCCAGTTATTTATTTAATGGCATTGGTACGACCTGCAAAAATAGTACATGTAGATAGTAAATGTAAATCTATTTTAAAGCCCTAAAGTTAATTATTTAATAAAAAAAATAACTAACCAAAACATATGACCCAGGACCATCCAGTGTCAATTGGTTGTCCATAGTTTGGACAGTTTGGTTTCGTCATGGTAGACTGCTGCCCACCCAAAGGTTAGTCAGAGCCTTGGGGAAAAAAGATGAACCTAAAAAAAAATATCAAAACAATAAAAACTCTATTTGGTAGTTTTTCTGTGTCAATACAGACAATTCTAAACTTTGTCATGAAAGTAACTAAATTATTATATTTATGTGGTCAGGGCCGCTGCGTGCAAAATTTTAAAATGTCGCCCCCCCCCTCCTTTTTTTTTTCTAGAAAAAAATTCATTAAGACAGTGTAAGACTGGATACAGTATCAAAAGTGCCCAATAATTTAAATCCATTTTTTATAGACCATCCTTCTTTTTTTCCTTTAATATTCGCGCTGTTGTCGTATCCCTCGTGCTTTCTTTCTGATGTTTTATTTCCAATTTTAACTTTGCTTTTTTTTCTATTGCTAAGTCACAAAGTCCTTCTCCAGTTGTATCAATAATAGGGCGAAGCTCCAGAAAATGTTCATGTGTTTGTACATGAGGTGTACAAGAAACAGAAGCAATAATAATAGTATTAGTAGCATTGTTAGGGCTGCTTTTCAAAAACATGCATTCTTTAATGTGTTAAAAGAGCAAATTTCTTTTAGTGTCTTTATATGATCTGCATTATATTCGTGTCTTTTCATAATTAATAGAACCCTAATCATTTAATCCTTTTGTACATTCCTAAAACAACCGACATAAACTGCAAAATAAAGTGATTTGAAATACAAAAGCCATTGACGGTGAAACTTTTTCAATGTTCAACTTTGGTAATGATTATCACGACTGTATTTTAGAGATATCTGCATTCTCCTCACAACCATCTGACTTACGCGGATTCAGAGATGCCTACAAATGTATCCAACACACCACTAGGTCAAAATGAAGGAGGTGCCTACCAATGTATCCAACACACCACTAGGTCAAAATGAAGGAGGTGCCTACCAATGTATCCAACACACCACTAGGTCAAAATGAAGGAGGTGCCTACCAATGTATCCAACACACCACTAGGTCAAAATGAAGAAACTCAGCGCTGAATATTTTTATTGATTTTATACAAAATACAATGACGTGAAATAAACCACAGTAAGGTCATGTTTCTCACACAGATATCCGGGTGGCTACCCCCTAGATTCGAGCACCCCATAGAAGCTGCGGACCTAGAGGAGCGATGTAGGCTCCCACATTGAGTTTTTTTTAAAGAATGTAATGAAAAAGAAAAGAAACTTAGTCATAATCATAACACAATTTTTAGATTTTGTTTCCATTTATATCAATTGAACACTGTGTATAGAATCCAAAATGACATAATGAAATTTCATTAAAACGAGTCTGTTGTTGATGTTGTTTTTGATATTGTGTTGCCTACATCATTTTGTAAAAGAAAAAGTTCTTCCTGGAGATAGAAATGAAGATGTGGCGAGTTTCCGCTCAAATCGGCAAGTGTTCTGATGTCGGGCGGAGCCCTGGCGATGAGCGTATTCTGGCGTTTTCAGCTTCAGAAATTCTTTCTCCTGACGTCTACAATGCCTTTTTCTCGCAAAAGAGAACATATTTAAAAAAAAAAGCCAATATTGATGTGTTTTCTTTCAGAACGCATGATTTATCTTAGTAAAAAAAAAGTAAAGGGCCATATTTGGTCTAATAAAATGCGAGGGACATTCTAGGCACAAAAAACTTCTTATGTAAGAAAGTCGTTTTTATTTTAACTTTTCAAAGAATAATAGAATAATTAGAATAATTAGAATTTATATAAAATATTAAAATATTTAAGTTATATTTTTTTATTTTAAAAAAAGCTAATCATTGATAATGCTTTGGTTGCCTCCTAAATTCGGCCGCCTGCGTGCAAAGCACACATTGCACAATAGGTAGCGGCGGCCCTGTATGTGGTTCTGTATGTGGTACAAGAATTACTAGCGCTCTAATATAAACTAAAAACAAACTAAAATTTGTAATGTATGTTTTATCAGTATGTAGAAACCCCAACCCTGATGTTCTTATAATTTGACATGCCAGTCGTCACAAACAATTACAATTTAAATTCTTTTGTACAATTATGTTTACAAAAAAAGAAAATGAATAACATGGAGGCAGAGCTAATTTATTTGACCTGAACTCTTCTATCATGATTGCCCTACAGGCAACGAATTTCTACAGGAGACAATCCTTGATTGACATGGTATTTTTTTTTGTTCAACGCTTGTTTGCTTATAAGTGTGAGGGACTGCATTTCCCTGTTGCTGGCTGGCAGAGTGGCTGCTAGCTAGAGGTTCTCAAGTTTGAATCGCAATGGAGTTTATCTTTGATTCACGGTTTTCATTTTACTGAGTCGTGGTTCTAAAAGGCAGTAATACAAATATGTATTGCAGCTACAACCTCTCCCAAAACCTCTCCCATTAACAGTGGCGTAGCAGCCATGAGGCGAAGAGGCTCATTGCGCCCAGACCAAAGACCGATAGTAGCCCAAGCGAGCTCTTGCATTGAAAACATGTTTTGACTGTGAAAATTTAAATTATGGAATTCTTACATAATTTTAATTAAAACCATTATATATTTATTGTTGTTTTCAATTATAGTCCAGCTATATCTATCAAAAGAGAACAATACTAAACCGACGTTAAACTAATTTCTGTAGTATGACACCTATTTACAGACGGGGACTCTTAAATTGTTAATATCTTCAACTTCACCATCTATCTTTGAGTGTGTTGGGCCGTTGGCGCATTACACAAGATCTGTGGACCGTCTTTCTCTGCTCCTCTTTGTATTGTGCCTTGGATAGAATCTCTTTCAATGACAGGCTCTTCCATTCTTACTCTGTCTGCTTCTTATTTTTCCTGGTGCTGTTCCATGAAGGAAGGTCTCTGCAAGCCTTGAGGACCTTGTGATTTGGCAATAGTGTTTTAATTTTAGTTTTTTGACAGTATTTAGCAGGTCATCGTGGAGTCATATCGCGGTATTAATCCTGCTTCTAATTTATTCGTTTGTGATGCGGCCTTTACATGTGATACCCAGTATCTTTCTGAACTGCCTCAATACCACTACTAGGATCCCCTCTCTATAGTTTTGCAGTCAGCGTCAAAGATTCACAAGCATATGAAAATGTAGCCATGACCAGGCACCTCATCAGTCTGTTTTTAGTGCCTTTGTTTTTCCAGATTGTTTTGAGTTTTGCAAGTACTGCTGCGGACTATGCAATTCTGACCAGTAGTTCGGATTTAGTTCCTTCATCTGAGACTGACTGAGACATTATCTCGAGGCATTTAAAACTACTGAGTTTTGTCAGTTTTTCAACTACAGTACTGATATCCATTTTAAAGCCCTGTTGGCTATTGATCGTAATTTGTTTTTTCGACATTCGACCATATGCTGCGAAAGATTAAGCGCATCACCAAGTCAGCTAGCTCTTCTTCTGTCCCTACCAAACAATCTATGTCGTCTGGTAAGCTCATGTCAGTAATTCTTTTTCCTTATATACCTACCATCGTAGCTATCGAGAACATTTTCCATTTTATTATGTTTTTATTTATATTGTACTTTTCCATTGTCGCCCAGAGTGCACTATGTCATACTCTGTCGAAAGCTTTCTAGAAGTCATTTAAGACATGGAGAAGGTTCTATTGGTGTTTTCTTGCAGTGCATCTTGAGGTTTAGTTTGTGTTCTGTTTAGACCTTGTCTAAAACCCGCTTGTTCTTCTATAACTTTGTTAGCTATCGGTTTTAACCGGTTTAATATAATTTGTTCACAGGACATTGCTGGGATGGCTTGTGAGGCTGATGGTGAGGTAGTTTTGAAAGAGATAAGTGATTGGGTCCAGAGCTTAGGCCATTCTCCTGACTGCCAGATCTTGTTGCAAATCTTTAAAGGCGCGTTATCATGGATTTTCCTCCAGCCTGTAGAAGTTCACCAGGAATGTTGTCAACTCCGGTTGTCATTGTCAATACAGTGTTTCATTCTAAGTGCTAGATTTAATAATAATAATAATAATAATACTAATAATAGGGTGATACTACTGCCTGCCACATCACTAGAACATTTCTCGGTGGACTACAATGAATTTTGTTTCTCTACAACGAAGCTCGAACCTGGCAATGCCAGAGAATGAAAATTAGTTTATTTCTAATATAATAATAATATGTAGACGAATTTAAAGTACACTAGATAAATTGTTTGTTTCTGTTTAATTGTTTTTTCTTTCTGTAATATTACAGCACATATTCACCAACTCAAATAAATTCATTTATGTTATAGGTCGACAGTAAATCTATCTTTTTATTAGTGAATGGAAACTATACCTGTAGTATTACATTACGCAATTTTTTTTGAAGTATCAATTCTAGAATGTTACATACTAACAGGTCTCACCTATATTTTGACAAAGTCTCCTCTTCAATTATACAAAGTATTTTAGAAATTCGTCCTTAGAAATTGAGCTCAAAATTACAACAATTACTTTCTACTAAGTAGGATAAACAACGATCTGAATAAAGGTGCTTCAAAAACGTTTGTCTTCCCTGCAGTTCATGTCAAACTTTCAGTCAAGACTTTCCTCTCTGGCCCATTAGGACAATTTCAATACATTCAACCATCTGAAGATTCAACAAGTGACTGGGAATCCTAGCAAGTTGCATGGTTGAAATGACTTTTCAAATGACCCAAGTTTGAGGACCTTGTTCACATTTACTCCATGAGAACTATGGGACCTTGTGTATGGTCTGTCTTAATGTACTCTCACAATAGATATAGTGTGGCCTTATTTGGGCACCCGGGTTGGGTCTAATGTATTCCTGACTCCGGGCTAGAGGGTACCTTGCTACGCCACTTCCCACAACCTCTCCTACTGCCTCTTCCACGACCTCTCACACCCTGTCCAACAACTTTACTCAAATCGTCTCCCACAACTTCCCACAACCTCTCCAACAATGAACTTCATTCAAGACATCTTCCTCAATCCTTTGGTAAGGCTCTTGTACAAATATTACCCCACAACCTCTCCATCCAACGAAATGACATCAGATGGACTGATAGAATGGACATTAATATCATTTTCCATTAAATTAGTTATTGTACTAAATAGATATTTAAAAACATGGGTTATATCTTAGCGGTTTTCAATAGAAAAATGTAGCTGCCAACTTGTATCCAAACATGGAGGCCAATAGTGTAACTTGCTGTATTGGCATTTAGTGTTCTAGTTTCTCTCTTCCTTCTATCTGTACAAAGATTTCTGGAGCTAAATAAAATAATGCCCTTTAATATGTTAAATCTCACTCGTGTTAGTACAGCTGTGACATTTGATTACTCGATATTTTGTTTCAAATCACTCGCTGGGCTCAATAATCTTTCCCAAACATTGCGTGGCAGCTGTAGGTGAAGGTCATCACTGATAGTGAAGGTGATAATCAATTTTACAAGTGCTCTGACCACATAGTCTAATTTATTACTACAGTGCGATAGCTCTAATTATGATCACTGTCTCCATCGCATCGAAAATGGTCAAGGAAAACCAGGTGCGAAAAGTTTTTATGGGTGCAAATTACGAAAATTTCATTTGTGAAAATCTGATATATTTAATAGTTAGCACGTTAGTATAGGGGATGATTTTGTGCTTGCACTTAAAGGTAATATTAGCCTACATATACATATATAATGTGGTACATAGCAGGGATATTGTTAGAAACAATGATATCTCACTTAGCAATGCCGAAAGTTACTTGTGGAATCCTTCCCAGACGGTCAATATGTCTTAATGTGTGCATTACACACAACAAAACCTAACTCTAGCATACCAAACATACGTTCACATTAATTTCCTTCAAACATTAGATGTGAAAAGTTCACATCAGAGAGTAATTAATGATTTGATTGCCAGGAGAACAAATGAGTTCTTGTTTGTTTTTGTGGTGCGGTGTCTTGTTTCTACTTGCTGAGGGTCAAATATTAAAACCATGACCTAAAGGGTGCTTTGTTTTATATTTACTACATAGACCTAACTTGCAAATACAAGAACAGACATCTGAACATATAACAGATATAAGTGTTTGAATCTCGATGGAGGCTGTGATCGTACTTCGCATTGTCACTCGAGCTAAAATGTTTTTGTAACAAGCAATAAAAGGTTTATTAAAAGGTTTATTATGTGCTCTGCCAATGAATGAAGAAAACAGACTTGATCGTAAATTGGCATGCAAATAGTATAGGCCGGTAAAGGCAAACAACGTCGTCAACATGGGTCCCATTGATGTTAGTTTCAGACATTCAGATACAGACGACCATACTTAACCCAGTGCTCATGTTTTCTAGTGGAATTGGAAGGACAAAGCTATAAGCTTTACATAAGACTCGTTTCACAAAGAAATTTTTTTTAAACTTCATAGCAAGCCAAAATATATATTTAAAAAAAGGTTATTGAAGCGAGATTATTGTTGCATTAGGTTTGTACTGAAACAACAAAACGATGGCTACTCCAACAAAAGTGATGAGTTGGTGAAATACAATTGAGAGGATTTTTTTCTGTTTTATTTTCTTATTTTCTGTTTCATTGAAAGAGACAGAGAGGAGAAAAACGGTCGCTGGATCATGTGTGGTGTCCCAACGGTTCAAAACACTAAAAAAAAAGGAAATGTGAAGGTGTCTAGAAGTCTATTTAGAAAGAAGATGGGGGGGGGGACACAAGAGTGTACAAGGAAATGATGAGATATCTTTGAGCTAGTCTACATCTATTAGGCTTACATGTGTTTGCGTGCGACATTCTGGCGGGTAGTGAAAACGCTACATTGACATTCTAGCCTCCAAGTTGGCGACCACTGCACTAGCCCGAGATAAAAATAAACTTAAGAAGAGCTTAGATCTAGTACCACTAGCGAAGGTAAACACAGTTTGTATGTCGGTCTACACTTGCCCTATACACCCGGATATGTAGGTTAGGGCTGAAAAAAACAAAGGCACGCTTTATTTTGAAATGGACAATTCATTTTTGTGATAATGTAGATTTATTGATGACAAACAAAAGTAGACAGGTGCAAACATCGAAAAGATAGCTAAAATCGATCCTGGTAAACAATGACTTTGTCTGCAATTGCCTACATTTGCCCAAAATATGTAGGTCACAGCTGGGTCTGCTTAGTCACGAGAAAAATCGTATCTTATGTAGGCCCTAATATAGACACCTTTCCTTATCTTTGGGCTCAAAGGCAATGTCTTATCATTATAACCGCAGTCTACAGCAAGAAAAGAACAATCAGGTTTATTTCGATCAAAAACAGGCTACAAAACAACAGCTCTATGCCTATTGATTCCCAGCTTATCAAACTTTTTACAAATACAGGGTGGGGCATACATTTTGAATAAACCTACCTGAAGAACCCAGCTATCTAGAAAAAAAAATGCTCATATTTCCGAAAAGTACATAAAAACAGTTTTGTTTTAAAGGGTTTTACAAAATTGTTACCTGGTCTGGTACAGATGCATTTTGACTGAGTGCAAAGTGTTGCTATTACAGATAGGTTGTTTTCATTATATGCTTAACAAAGACATGATGTTCACTGGTTGGATACATGGTGTGTTGTAAAACAAAGAAAACTTGTTATAATGATTGAACATGGTAGAGCCTAGCCTAACGAATGAAACCTGTCCCACCTCTCTACTGCCACTACAGCCCCTCCAAAATGTTGAAGATCTTTATGCCAAACCCTTTATAGAACAGTTTTAAAACTTTTAAAATAATGGGAATAAGAACTCAAGCTATTGTAAAAGGGGATATGATACAGTTATATTAGTGTCTCAAATCAGTTGAAATGTGCATATACTGAACCTCAGTTAATCAAACACCAGTTGTTGTTCTTGTCTTTTTCGTAACTCACGTTTGATTGAAATTGTTTTATTACAAAGCTTATATCAACTCACACTGTCTATTTATTACAAAGCTTATATCAACTCACACTGTCTATTTATTACAAAGCTTATATCAACTCACACTGTCTATTTATTACAAAGCTTATATCAACTCACACTGTCTGTTTATTACAAAGCTTATATCAACTCACACTGTCTATTTATTACAAAGCTTATATCAACTCACACTGTCTATTTATTACAAAGCTTATATCAACTCACACTGTCTATTTATTACAAAGCTTATATCAACTCACACTGTCTGTTTATTACAAAGCTTATATCAACTCACACTGTCTATTTATTACAAAGCTTATATCAACTCACACTGTCTATTTATTACAAAGCTTATATCAACTCACACTGTCTATTTATTACAAAGCTTATATCAACTCACACTGTCTATTTATTACAAAGCTTATATCAACTCACACTGTCTATTTATTACAAAGCTTATGTCAACTCACACTGTCTATTTATTACAAAGCTTATGTCAACTCACACTGTCTATTTATTACAAAGCTTATGTCAACTCACACTGTCTATTTATTACAAAGCTTATATCAACTCACACTGTTATTTATTACAAAGCTTATATCAACTCACACTGTCTGTTTATTACAAAGCTTATATCAACTCACACTGTCTATTTATTACAAAGCTTATATCAACTCACACTGTCTATTTATTACAAAGCTTATATCAACTCACACTGTCTATTTATTACAAAGCTTATATCAACTCACACTGTCTATTTATTACAAAGCTTATATCAACTCACACTGTCTATTTATTACAAAGCTTATGTCAACTCACACTGTCTATTTATTACAAAGCTTATGTCAACTCACACTGTCTATTTATTACAAAGCTTATGTCAACTCACACTGTCTATTTATTACAAAGCTTATATCAACTCACACTGTCTGTTTATTACAAAGCTTATATCAACTCACTCTGTCTGTCTGGGACAAAGCTTATATCAACTCACACTGTCTATTTATTACAAAGCTTATATCAACTCACTCTGTCTGTCTGGGACAAAGCTTATATCAACTCACACTGTCTATTTATTACAAAGCTTATATCAACTCACACTGTCTATTTATTACAAAGCTTATATCAACTCACACTGTCTATTTATTACAAAGCTTATATCAACTCACACTGTCTATTTATTACAAAGCTTATATCAACTCACACTGTCTATTTATTACAAAGCTTATGTCAACTCACACTGTCTATTTATTACAAAGCTTATGTCAACTCACACTGTCTATTTATTACAAAGCTTATGTCAACTCACACTGTCTATTTATTACAAAGCTTATATCAACTCACACTGTCTGTTTATTACAAAGCTTATATCAACTCACTCTGTCTGTCTGGGACAAAGCTTATATCAACTCACACTGTCTATTTATTACAAAGCTTATATCAACTCACTCTGTCTGTCTGGGACAAAGCTTATATCAACTCACACTGTCTATTTATTACAAAGCTTATATCAACTCACACTGTCTATTTATTACAAAGCTTATATCAACTCACACTGTCTATTTATTACAAAGCTTATATCAACTCACACTGTCTATTTATTACAAAGCTTATATCAACTCACACTGTCTGTTTATTACAAAGCTTATATCAACTCACTCTGTCTGTCTGGGACAAAGCTTATATCAACTCACACTGTCTATTTATTACAAAGCTTATATCAACTCACACTGTCTATTTATTACAAAGCTTATATCAACTCACACTGTCTGTTTATTACAAAGCTTATATCAACTCACTCTGTCTGTCTGGGACAAAGCTTATATCAACTCACACTGTCTATTTATTACAAAGCTTATATCAACTCACTCTGTCTGTCTGGGACAAAGCTTATATCAACTCACACTGTCTATTTATTACAAAGCTTATATCAACTCACACTGTCTATTTATTACAAAGCTTATATCAACTCACACTGTCTATTTATTACAAAGCTTATATCAACTCACACTGTCTATTTATTACAAAGCTTATATCAACTCACACTGTCTATTTATTACAAAGCTTATGTCAACTCACACTGTCTATTTATTACAAAGCTTATGTCAACTCACACTGTCTATTTATTACAAAGCTTATGTCAACTCACACTGTCTATTTATTACAAAGCTTATATCAACTCACACTGTCTGTTTATTACAAAGCTTATATCAACTCACTCTGTCTGTCTGGGACAAAGCTTATATCAACTCACACTGTCTATTTATTACAAAGCTTATATCAACTCACTCTGTCTGTCTGGGACAAAGCTTATATCAACTCACACTGTCTATTTATTACAAAGCTTATATCAACTCACACTGTCTATTTATTACAAAGCTTATATCAACTCACACTGTCTATTTATTACAAAGCTTATATCAACTCACACTGTCTATTTATTACAAAGCTTATATCAACTCACACTGTCTATTTATTACAAAGCTTATGTCAACTCACACTGTCTATTTATTACAAAGCTTATGTCAACTCACACTGTCTATTTATTACAAAGCTTATGTCAACTCACACTGTCTATTTATTACAAAGCTTATGTCAACTCACACTGTCTATTTATTACAAAGCTTATGTCAACTCACACTGTCTATTTATTACAAAGCTTATATCAACTCACACTGTCTATTTATTACAAAGCTTATATCAACTCACACTGTCTATTTATTACAAAGCTTATATCAACTCACACTGTCTGTTTATTACAAAGCTTATATCAACTCACTCTGTCTGTCTGGGACAAAGCTTATATCAACTCACACTGTCTATTTATTACAAAGCTTATATCAACTCACACTGTCTATTTATTACAAAGCTTATATCAACTCACACTGTCTGTTTATTACAAAGCTTATATCAACTCACTCTGTCTGTCTGGGACAAAGCTTATATCAACTCACACTGTCTATTTATTACAAAGCTTATATCAACTCACTCTGTCTGTCTGGGACAAAGCTTATATCAACTCACACTGTCTGTTTATTACAAAGCTTATATCAACTCACACTGTCTGTTTATTACAAAGTTTATACCAACTCACACTGTCTGTTTATTACAAAGCTTATATCAACTCACACTGTCTGTTTATTATAAAGCTTATACCAACTCACACTGTCTGTTTATTACAAAGCTTATATCAAATCACACTGTCTGCATGTCAGTTACAAATTTTGAATACGTTATTTCTCTCAAACCCATCGTTGGATCAAATCGAAACGAATCACGATTATTATTTTATTGCACCTAACAAAACATAAGTCAATTTTTAAAAATTACCAATAAGTCAATTAATTATTGGTAAATAATTATTTTGTTTGATATCAAAAAAGGAAATTTATTCTACATAAATAGATAAGCTTTAAGTATTTTTCTATTTTGCTTGTTTTTTTTTTAATATTAAATATCAAAATCACAGCAACGTCCAGGTTGTAGGGGAGAGAAACTGTGTCATTTCATTCGAAGTGCAAAAGTGCATTGGCAATGAAGCAAAAATACACGTATGCATACGCTCGTTCGTATTTTTGTGGTTGTATGTGTGTGTGCGTGTATGCAAAGCCACGAGAAGATATTAAAATTCAGGCAATATGACTGTTCCGTTGTCCAATTTATGTAACGGAGATGATTGCCTTTTAAAAAATTAGATTGTTTTTCAATGTTGAAAGCTCCACTTTGTCAATACCCTCAACTTTAATGGAAGATAGAGGAAATGGCACTAACCACAACTAAGCATATAAGGTGACTAATTATGGCTCACAGAAATATAGATTTAGAGCTATGTTATTTTATCTTGAAATGCAATAAGGACATAGGCCTAAATTCTCACACCTAGAGGAAAGCTAATTATGCAGACTATTTTTATGAAGTAGGTACGTAAATATAGGCGTAAATGCAGGTGTCAAGCGGTTTTACAGTGAAGCAAAACACTTCTTTCAGACCTTGCGATCTATAGGGAAAGAGATGTCAAAAAAATCATCTATTTCTAAGGCCTACGGTTAAATAGCCAGCATAACGACCAACATTCTTTACTTTTTCAAACTTAAGTAAGGTACCCATTAGATGTTTAGGTGGACTCATGGGCGTCTTAAAAATCCCGATAAACAAAACTACAGTCTTCACCAAGATCTGATCCCGGGAAACCTCGGCCTTTACCACTCAGCCACCACACATGAGGTCTTACGAATCTGTCTTACTAGTAACTAGTGGTAGAAGGTAGGCCAACTGAAACATCTGTATTACTGGTGGTAGAGGTTAGGCCAACTGAAACATCTGTATTACTGGTGGTAGGGGTTAGGCCAACTGAAACATCTGTATTACTGGTGGTAGAAGGTAGGCCAACTGAAACATCTGTATTACTGGTGGTAGAAGGTAGGCCAACTGAAACATCTGTATTACTGGTGGAAGAAAGTAGGCCAACTGAAACATCTGTATTACTGGTGGTAGAAGGTAGGCCAACTGAAACATCTGTATTACTGGTGGTAGAAGGTAGGCCAACTGAAACATCTGTATTACTGGTGGTAGAGGTTAGGCCAACTGAAACATCTGTATTACTGGTGGTAGAAGGTAGGCCAACTGAAACATCTGTATTACTGGTGGTAGAAGGTAGGCCAACTGAAACATCTGTATTACTGGTGGTAGAAGTTAGGCCTACTGAAACATATGCATTACTGGTGGTAGAGGTTAGGCCAACTGAAACATCTGTATTACTGGTGGTAGAGGTTAGGCCAACTGAAACATCTGTATTACTGGTGGTAGAGGTTAGGCCAACTGAAACATCTGTATTACTGGTGGTAGAAGTTAGGCCTACTGAAACATATGCATTACTGGTGGTAGAGGTTAGGCCCAATTAAACATTCTGTTGTATTACTGGTGGTAGAAGTTAGGCCTACTGAAACATCTGTATTACTGGTGGTAGAGGTTAGGCCAACTGAAACATCTGTATTACTGGTGGTAGAGGTTAGGCCAACTGAAACATCTGTATTACTGGTGGTAGAGGTTAGGCCAACTGAAACATCTGTATTACTGGTGGTAGAGGTTAGGCCTACTGAAACATATGCATTACTGGTGGTAGAGGTTAGGCCCAATTAAACATTCTGTTGTATTACTGGTGGTAGAGGTTAGGCCCAATTAAACATGCTGTTGTATTACTGGTGGTAGAGGTTAGGCCCAATTAAACATGCTGTTGTATTACTGGTGGTAGAGGTTAGGCCAACTGAAACATCTGTATTACTGGTGGTAGTGGTTAGGCCAACTGAAACATCTGTATTACTGGTGGTAGAAGGTAGGCCAACTGAAACATCTGTATTACTGGTGGTAGAGGTTAGGCCAACTGAAACATCTGTATTACTGGTGGAAGAAGGTAGGCCAACTGAAACATCTGTATTACTGGTGGTAGAAGTTAGGCCTACTGAAACATATGCATTACTGGTGGTAGAGGTTAGGCCAACTGAAACATCTGTATTACTGGTGGTAGAGGTTAGGCCAACTGAAACATCTGTATTACTGGTGGTAGAAGTTAGGCCTACTGAAACATCTGTATTACTGGTGGTAGAGGTTAGGCCTACTGAAACATATGCATTACTGGTGGTAGAGGTTAGGCCCAATTAAACATTCTGTTGTATTACTGGTGGTAGAAGTTAGGCCTACTGAAACATATGCATTACTGGTGGTAGAAGTTAGGCCCGATTAAACATTCTGTTGTATTACTTGTGGTAGAAGTTAGGCCTACTGAAACATATGCATTACTGGTGGTAGAGGTTAGGCCCAATTAAACATTCTGTTGTATTACTGGTGGTAGAAGTTAGGCCTACTGAAACATATGCATTACTGGTGATAGAGGTTAGGCCCAATTAAACATTCTGTTGTATTACTGGTGGTAGAAGTTAGGCCTACTGAAACATATGCATTACTGGTGGTAGAGGTTAGGCCTACTGAAACATCTGTATTACTGGTGGTAAGAAGTTAGGCCTACTGAAACATCTGTATTACTGGTGGTAGAAGGTAGGCCTACTGAAACATCTATATTACTGGTGGTAGAGGTTAGACCTACTGAAACATCTGTATTACTGGTGGTAGAAGGTAGGCCTACTGAAACATCTGTATTACTGGTGGTAGAAGGTAGGCCTACTGAAACATCTGTATTACTGGTGGTAGAAGTTAGGCCTACTGAAACATCTGTATTACTGGTGGTAGAAGGTAGGCCTACTGAAACATCTGTATTACTGGTGGTAAGAGGTTAGGCCTACTGAAACATCTGTATTACTGGTGGTAAGAAGTTAGGCCTACTGAAACATCTGTATTACTGGTGGTAGAAGTTAGGCCTACTGAAACATCTGTATTACTGGTGGTAGAAGTTAGGTCTACTGAAACATCTGTATTACTGGTGGTAGAAGGTAGGCCTACTGAAACATCTGTATTACTGGTGGTAAGAAGTTAGGCCTACTGAAACATCTGTATTACTGGTGGTAGAAGGTAGGCCTACTGAAACATCTGTATTACTGGTGGTAGAGGTTAGGCCAACTGAAACATCTGTATTACTGGTGGTAGAGGTTAGGCCTACTGAAACATCTGTATTACTGGTGGTAGAAGTTAGGCCCACTGAAACATCTGTATTACTGGTGGTAAGAGGTTAGGCCTACTGAAACATCTGTATTACTGGTGGTAGAAGTTAGGCCCACTGAAACATCTGTATTACTGGTGGTAAGAAGTTAGGCCTACTGAAACATCTGTATTACTGGTGGTAGCAGTTAGGTCTACTGAAACATCTGTATTACTGGTGGTAGCAGTTAGGCCCACTGAAACATCTGTATTACTGGTGGTAAGAAGTTAGGCCTACTGAAACATCTGTATTACTGGTGGTAGAAGGTAGGCCTACTGAAAAATATGGCGGCTTTGTACATCAAATCTCAGTTCTACACAGTATCTGGGTCTTCTAACAAACAGTAGGGCCACAAAGAATTGTTTAATGCTAAATGACATAAACATCGGTACAATAAAATGAAAACTTTTTTTTTTTACTGTAGGCCTAAATAGAAACTAAGTTATAATTGATACTCACAGATTTGGTCATGCATGAATTATCCTGATTTCAGTCTAACTAGGCACTGACTATCTCCTTATTGCACTCGTCTTGTTAGCAGTGGATGATTGCAATCAGTTACAGAACGACTTGTCAACAGCAATGCCGGGTTTGTAGAGTCCAGGACCATGGTTTCAAATAATCATGAGTAGATTCACGGTGCACCGACTTGGTCGCATCTACTTTGTTTTGTTGGTATTTAATGTTATGGATTAGTTCGGGCTGGCGCCCACTCTCTCTCTCTCAATGTTACAGTTGATGAACTCGTGGCATTTCATCCCGGCCTACACAACGCACTACGTGGGAAATTCTTACTTGAAAAATGTTTGGGTAATGGAAGAGAGTAGTCCCTCCCTCTCCTTTCACGATCGCGTGTGTGTGTGTTATCTTAATTTTCGGGGGGGGGGGATATGCATTGGCCTACATGTTTTTAAAGATCTTTTTAACATTCAAATAACAGTTAACATGTAGATCGAGTAAGATCGTTAGAGAAAGGGGGGGGGGTGCTGCGACACATATAAAGGTGAACGAAAAAGGAAGAGGAAAGAGAGAGAGAGAGAGCGAGAGAGAGGGGGTGGTGGTTCTGAGCTATGTTGCACTTCATGGTTCGGTGATATTTACTGAGATGTCTAGAGAACTAGTGCAGACGTGTCTCAAAATAGATACAAGTGGAAGACTTTCTTTGATATACAACCACTTCACATTTTCTATACTTGTTTAAATGAATAGTCTAAGGCCAGCTCAGATGGTGTCCTCTTTTAAATCAGTCTGAATAGATCATTATAACATTTTCAGAATATTCACTCACTTTAGTTTCCTAACTCATTCCTTCTTTCAATGATTCCTTTATACACTAATTATCTCACTAAGGGATTCACATGTACCTTTATATATTAATTCATTCATTTAGTGATTCACGTGTCTTATCTTAAATAATACAGACGTTACTTCAAAAAAGAAGACGATTACGTCCTACGCGTCATCCATTTAGTCATGCATATTAACCAATGACCCAAATTTTGCTAAGTCACTGGTTTTCCTGGCTAGCTCAGGCAGCCCATTCCATGCTCTGATAGCACTAAGTAAGAAGGAGTATTTGTACAAATTTGTCCTAGCATATGGAACTAGGAATGTGCCTTTATCTTTGTGTCTTTCTGAGTATTTTTATTAGATTTTGATTTTGTATTTGAAGATTATGGTTCAGTGTTTTAAAATTGCCATTTTACTTATGAGTCTTCTATCCTGAAGGCTTTCCAAATTTAGTGATTCTACTAAAGGTGTTACTATAGTCAAATGTGAATATTCGTTTGTTATGAATCTCACTGCTCTTAATGTTTTCTTGAGTCGAGGGGTCCCAAACAGAGAATGCATATTCTATTATTGGCCTAACCAAGGTTAAATAACATTTTATTTTATGTTCTTATTTGATTTATAGAAATTTCTTTTAATAAACCCTAATGTTTTGTTTGATAGTTTCATCAATATGGGGATTCCATGACAGTTTTTCATTTATTAAAACACCTAGGTATTTTGCATTTTTAATCTATGTTACTGGTTCACCATGAATGAAACACTAATGTAGTTCACATATTCATTTATACACTATTTCTCTTAATCAGTGATTCACGTCTTTTATACATAAATTATATCACCAAACATTCTAGCCTGCGAAAGAAAATAACAAGGATAGCTCTTATATTAGCTAGCCGCTAGATGTCTGTGGCATCCGACTAAAAGTTTCTTTTAAATCACGTCGACGCAACCTTTCCGTCATGTGAGGCAATTAGATGGCTGCCTGGTCGTGCGGTTTGCGCGCTGGATTGACGTTATTATGAAGGACTCGTTGATGAAACAGCTATGAACAATTTGTCGTTATCCTGGTCAGTGGTATGCTCTAATAACTGTCATCATGGTAGTCTCGGGTGTAATGACGCACCTTAGGCGTGACCTCCGTGACCCCAGGCCGTAAGACTGGTTCGTGACGTAGTAGGTCAGCGACCATTGTTTCTGATCGTAACCAGAGCCTGACTGCGTGTTAGCATTAGCGCTTAGGCGAAGTGTTGTAAAATGTAACACAACCAACGTGTAGTTATTGTCCTCATTACTATAAACAGACGTATTATTAAAGTAGACAAATTACTAGATCTAGACTTTATGTATTTACTTAATATACACACTAAGTGACTGAAGACTGCTTTGAGTGTGTTGTCAACTGAATTTAGGTGACCGACAATGAATACACAAGAATGACGACATTAGTTCAAAGCGAGACTTTAACTTAGTGATAGATTGAGTTGCTGCAGGGATTTCCTAGGGTAGACATCTATAAGAGACTAGACTGTTGCTGTTCTGTATTAAAGTATTATATAAGAGACTAGACTGTTGCTGTTCTGTATTAAAGTATTATATAAGAGACTAGACTGTTGCTGTTCTGTATTAAAGTATTATACGGAAAAGGCTCTAACGATTTTCCTAGAAATTGGACAGTTATTGTATACCGTTGGGAAAAGAATTAGCCTAATAGTTCACTGGCAACATTGGGAAAATTCTAGTTTGACTAAAGTATAACAGAAAATAATTTAAACTTGGCTAGAGAACTAGACAATACTTATCTGGAACAGACTATATAGTCTTCCAGTGTTTCCGCATGAAGGCCGCATTCATTGAAGGGTTTAATGAATTAATGTTCAGGAACATTTCTCGCATCGTCTTCTAGGTCTAGATCCAATATATCATTGGAATAGTATACAATCTAGTTACAGTCTAGTTACAGTCTAGTTACAGTTTAGTTACAGTCTAGTTACAGTCTAGTTACAGTCTAGTAGATTAATACATTCGCTTAACCAGGATTTTTTTTTCTCGGGGAGGGGGGAATCGGGCGGGGTAAAAGTGTTGTTTTCATTTTAAATCTAATATTCATTAGTTATTAAGGTCAAAATTAATCGTTGGTGACACACTGGTTCAACTGTCACAATACTTCCTTCTGTTGTTGTAGGGGAACATGGGTGGATAGTTGACGTTTGAGAACACCGCTCCAACAACTGGGCCAAAAACAACAAAAACAACAAAAAAACAACTTGGAAACGTCTGAAAGTGAAATAAAATATCCTTGACTATATATATAGTCTATATGTAAAAGACGAAAGATGTTCAGTTCTGCTTTGTGTTCATACAAACTTATCTTTTCCCAAATGTTTCCCATAATAATTTGTTCTTTATCCTCCAGTCTATATATATGTCTATGTTTGTGTTCATTTCGTGCACCGCTTTGCATTCCAGTGAAACAAGACATGATTTTTGTGTCTCATCTTTCTGAAAAATACTTTTTGAATCTAGTGTCTTAAGATATTCGAATCTCTTGTATTTGAACTAAGCCTATTTGAACTAATCGTTTGAATGTAAATTGAAGTTAGCGAGACCTAAGTATCAGAAGCCCTAGAAACAGTATAACTTCTATAAGATGTACTCATGTTGATCTAGATTATTCTTATCAGTATCATCAGTTCCAAATATTGTTGTCAAAACTGGTTTGTCAAAACACATAATTTTAGTCGTAAGCCTTTTTTGCCGTAGGTACCTATATCTCTATGGCGATATCCATCATTAACAGAGGCGTAGTGATGGGGGCAAGTGGGGCACGATGCCCCGGGCGCCACAAGCAAAGAGGCACCAAAAATATTGTAGATATTTTAGTTAGGTTATAGTTATACATTCTAAGGTTATTTATATTATATCATTATTAAATAATGTTAATTTATAAGCCTATATTTCTATCTGTTGTTCATGGAATGGGGGGGGGGGGGACGCCAATAAAGTTTCTTGTCACGGGCGCACGTTTTGTTCACACGCCTCTGCCACCATACCTCATTTCTACTTCGTCTCTCAATGGGCTATGTTGCGCTTATGCGTTTCGTTTCTGTGGTTTAAAACTAAAATTATAAATTGGGCCGGAAGTACCCTTTACCTTATATATCTTTTGCATTTTTCAGTTCTCTTTTTTAATTAAACTGGCATTTTAGGCTGTGAATTTAAGTGTGCCTGATAGAGAAAAAAATTATGCACAAAAATAGGAGTAGTTGGGATAAAACCCGATAGAGGTTATAGAAAGAAAAGACCTGAAACAAGCGTGTGAAACTACACATTTTTAGTACTTTATTTTATGAGTCTTTTACCCTAGATCTATGTAATTTTTTTTAGGACTAGCTTCTTTCAAATACCCGGCATTTTCCGATACACAATTTCACACACAAAAATAATTGTAGAAATAAAAATTTTAGTGATTTTAAAACTTTTAATGATTTTTCAAAAGGTGTTTTTGAAAAGGTGTTACTGTAATCAATTGTGAATATTCGTTTGTTAGGAATGTCAATGTCTATTTTGTGTCTTTTTCAATTTCTTAATGTTTTCTTGGGTTAAGTGGTGTGTTCTCCTGATGTTTATATCTGATTCCTCTTATCAGCTCTTGTGAAACATTGGTCCATAGTAATGCTAAGCTTATAAATAAAAAAAAAATCGCATGTGAATATATGAATGAACTTAATTGTTTTAGATGAAGTCCATTAGTTGCTTTAAAAAAAAAATTGATCTCACATATACCATAGGCCTTGTCATAATAATCATTGATCTATAAAATCTAGTTATAATCTGTAATCTATTTAATCATAAATATTCAACTTGAAATCGAATTGTAACTATAAAATCAGTATAGATCTACTTCTAGAATTTATATCTAGGTTGTAAATATAATAGAAATAAAAAATAAGATAATCAGAAATTACTCTAGACTGTAATTCTAGGCAGAACCTATTGCGACTTGACGGCTTTTGTAAGTTTGTCTGCTGTGCTGTACGAGATGTCAAAAAAATATGTAGATTCTAAAATTCTAGAACAATAGATCTATTCCACTTAATTTATTAACATAAATCTACTAATCTCATTTATAATATGTAGCTCTACGCCTACTATATTACCAACGCATTCATACAGATTTTAATATAAAGATTTAATTATACGAATAAAGAGATGCAATTTAGTCTATACGTTGTTAACAAATAGAGTTACACAAAAAAAAAACGAACCTGGGTTTTTCTAAAATCTGATACTTGGTTTGTAGTAGTAAAACAGCACCTATCTAGATAAATCATAAATAGAGAGCAAATACCTATATTTATTGTAGTATATATAGGTCTGTGTTTTATTAGCGGCCCCCGATAGGGGAAAAGACGCTATTAGTTTTGTGCGAAATGTATGTCCGTCTGTCTCTCTGTCCCGTTTAGATCTCGTAAACTAGAAAAGATATTGAAAATCCGACAGCACAATTTTTTAGACCATTCAAAGTTCTGATGCAACGGCTACTTTTTTTTTTTCTGAAAGCGAAAAATCTAATTTTTAAAATCATTTATGCAAGCAGTTTTTTAAATTTTTTTAAAGAGAAAAAAGCTAATTAGTATGCATTATAAATATGACCTAATTTAAAACGAATAGTAATCTTGTAAACTTCATTTTCCTGAACCTTTTTTTAAAGCGGTCCCGGGTTCGAATCCTAGTGAAGACTGGGATTTTCAACTTTGGAATCTTTGGGCGCCTCTGAGTCCACTCAGCTCTAATGGGTACCTGATATTAGTTGGGGAAAAGTAACTGCGGTTGGTCGTTGTACTGGCTACATGACACCCTCGTTAACCGTAGGCCACAAAAACATATGAACTTTACATCATCTGCCCTATAGACCACAAGGTCTCAAAGGGGAACTAGTTAGGCCAGGTTCACATCTAACTTTAAATTCACTTTCACCTATCCTTTGATCTGCGGTACCGTTGCGGCACTACTCAAGATCTGTTAACCTTCTCTCTCCATTCTTATCTCTCATTTGTCTTTGATATAATTTCATTCGGATGTTCTTTCTGAAAATATTGAAGCCTGCCTGGGTGGACCACTTCGGGGGCCGATTTTGAGTTTGTGTTTCCACACAAACTGTCTTTTGTAACCTTGTATTATATAACTTTCGTAACTTTTTCTATAGAGAAATGACTATGTAATTTCTTTTACTGGAAATTTGGGCTATTCACGTCTGACACATATATAATTTTCATGTGCAAAACCCTTTGCAATTACAAAAGCTCATTAAAAAAAACAACTTATTTTATAAAAGTTTTTAAAAAAAGCAAGCGAAAGTTTAATATTTTGTATGTATGCAATTAATGTGAAAGTAAGTAATGAAGAAAATCAAAGTTTCATATTGTTTTTTCTGCCACAAAATGCAAAAACCCTTACACTAAGCAACCATCTCTATTATCTCAGACTGTTTTATTAGTTCACAAACTGCAGACAAGAATACGGCCTACTATAAATACTAAAGTATAAAGCTGAATCTCAACTTTGAGAATTTAATTTAAAAAACAACAGTTATTGAGCTGATTGAGCTCATAAGATTTGTTGACAAAAACAACTGATTGTAAAATTGTACTTTCTCTGGGCCATACTTAAATGTCTTTCTTTTTTTTTTCTTTGAAGTCTTTTTTTTTTATATTGTTTCGAACCTCACTATCAAGGCTCTCTGCTAACTACACCATACACCACCAATGAGGTAGTTCCGGATTCCCCCCGCGTCAAGTGGTTGTGTGTATACAACGCGCACCGTGCTTAGTTTTAGTTAGTTTGTAGTGGGAATTTGAAGGGTTTTAAGTCCATATTTAGTGGTTTCAATTTACTCATTAGCACTAAACTATAATTTGTTAGTAACAGGAGAATCTAGAGATACATTTTTAAAATAGTTTCAACTAAAACAAATAGTTAAACCTTTGATAGAAGGTACCGAAGCGTTAGCCTATAATCTGCCATACTGAGATCAAGATTTCTTGATCTACAATGAATGACTACACTTACAATTCTTAGCATTCGGGTAACCAGTCCTAGAAAAAAAAAGTAACACTTTCACCCCCCCCCCCCTTCCTCTCTGCCCAAAAAGTAAACAAGCTTGAACTTGAGTAGAACACTAAAAGTTGGACAGCAGACCAGTGTGTATTGGTCAGATAGCTCTAGGGCTAGTGTGTAGTCGATATGTCGACTAGTTGTTATAAAAGATAAAAAGACTGCCATGTGTTTTCCTTGTGCGTAATAGGCTTCAGTTGTTTAGCGAACAAATAACACATCTGATAGTCAAGGATAAATCTAGATCTACTCTTACAGTTACACAGGCCAAATGTGTCTTACCCCGCCCTTCATTGTTCAATTTGGTTTCTAAGTAATAAAATGGATCTAGATCTATTTTGTCGACGCATTTTTGAAAATGCAATGTAAGATTTTGTGAATTTCTTAAAAATGATAGAACTTTAATAACATAATAATACATCATGTATCCAACACACAAAAATTATTCTTAATGTTATCGATGTGCATAATGTATTGGAAATAAGCGGAATATGAAATACATAACGTTAAAAAAAAGGTGAAGTTTATGAAAATAACAATGGTTCAACAAATAGGCATATTATCCTATCCCATATATAGGCCTATATATATAATATATATATTGTTATAAACCTGGTGGTGGCACAGATGGGGGTAGCGGTGTGTGTGTAGTCAGCCGACGCAAATCGCCCCAGGCCAGCGCTAGACGAGCGGTCAACCGTGACGAGTTACGACTGTCGGCCGAGACGAGTATCAATTTAACATGATGGTTCGGGAAGGATCGACGTCGTGAACAGAGCTCAGGAGCGTCACGAGGGTTGTAGTCATCTGACACCCAGAATGGTCGAGCGACGTTCTGTCCGGTTCTAGAAGGCCAGTAGGGACCCTATATAAAGAGCGAAGGTATCAGAGACCAGTCAGTCACAACTTCCCGATCTACAGTTCGTTACAACGGCTCAGTACAAGTCCGAGACGAGACAGAGAGACCAGTGCAAGAGTTGATACGACGGCACGGCTATTAACAGGAGAGATATTTGTACAGTCTTGTGCTACGTGCTGCCAATTGTACAGTATTGGCTGTTATTTTATTGACATTAAACTATTACGTTATTTGGAGCCCTGAGTTGTCAAGTTCTTTCTGTTGGTGGTGTAAGGTGCAGTTTGCAGAGAGCCGGATAGTGAGATTCGTAACAATATATATGTATGTATGTATGTGTGTGTGTGTGTGTGTTTTGTGTAGTTTATGCCAAGCCTTTCTTTTTAATCTTACAAGAACATTTGTAAAAACATCTTCTTCTGTACCATATATGATTGTAGATCTATCATCGGCAAAGTGTTGACGCTTGTCATGACTATAAAGGAAATATCATTGATAATTTAAAACTTATCTTTAAACAGTTCTTGGCCCTTTATGAAAACATTCGTATAATTATTTGAACATTCAGGGAGTTCGTTGATGTACTCTGTATATTTTAAAATGTTTGTAAATGTAAAATTTCTTAAAAATAGAGGAGCAACAGCAATGGAAATATAGGAAGACAAGGCCATTCTTCTCTTTGTTGTCCTACAATCACGTGACTTTGGTTAAAAGTAGGTCAGAAATACGGAACTACCTCATTGAAAGAACTTGACAACTCAGGGCTCCACAATAACCTAACACTTTATTAGTTGAATGAATCTGAGCCAATAATGTACAATGGGCAACACGTAACACAGACTGTACAAAAAGTTCTTCGTTAACACCGTATTTACTCTTGCATATGCCTCTCCGTCTCGTTCCGGGCTTGCACTGGGTTCAGCAGTTCAGGACTGACTTCACACACTTGGGCTCGTTGTGTCGGACTCGATCGCAGACCAAGATCAAGATGCCGTTCGTCTCAACTGTTCTTGAAAGTACTCCGCATTGAACCGTCGTAATCCTTCGTACAGAACTACACCGTTGAACTGTGCTGTAGTCGACCGTGTTCTGAACCTTCTGTCGTAAACCGTCTTGACTGTGACACCTCCGCTCTTTATATAGGGTCCCTAATGTCTCGGCTGACCGTCGTAACCGTCACGGTTGACCGCTCGTCTAGCGCTGGCCTGGGGCGATTTGCGTCGGCTGACTACACACGTACGACTACCCCCATCTGTGCCGCCACCTGGTTTATAACAATATGCATTTTCGTTTTTTTTTTTAAATTTAAATTTCAATATGCAGTAGCCATATTATATATATTCTTTTTTGAAGAGCATAAAGTTTCAGCACGGTCCAATCCAATCACGTGGGACGGGGGAGGAGAGAAGTTATCTGGAATTTGGTTTCGAACTTGAGCCCCTATGATAGGTAGCCAAGCGGCGTACGCCTCGAACTAAATTATAATTAGTCTGAGTATTCTATCTTATCTTTCTGCTTGAAACCAAGTAGGCCAGAGTAGGCCTACATCTATTGCTACATCACTGAAGGCCAGAGTAGGCCTACATCTATTGCTACATCACTGAAGGCCAGAGTAGGCCTACATCTATTGCTACATCACTGAAGGCCAGAGTAGGCCTACATCTATTGCTACATCACTGAAGGCCAGAGTAGGCCTACATCTATTGCTGCATCACTGAAGGCCAGAGTAGGCCTACATCTATTGCTACATCACTGAAGGCCAGAGTAGGCCTACATCTATTGCTACATCACTGAAGGCCTACATCTATTGCTACATCACTGAAGGCCAGAGTAGGCCTACATCTATTGCTACATCACTGAAGGCCTACATCTATTGCTACATCACTGAAGGCCAGAGTAGGCCTACATCTATTGCTACATCACTGAAGGCCTACATCTATTGCTACATCACTGAAGGCCAGAGTAGGCCTACATCTATTGCTACATCACTGAAGGCCTACATCTATTGCTACATCACTGAAGGCCTACATCTATTGCTACATCACTGAAGGCCTACATCTATTGCTACATCACTGAAGAAGCTTCTACTTTGTAGTCAGCAATGAACTCATGGAACTGAAGATAAATATTGGATGCACATAAAACAGACAGTGGAGACATAGTGTCTTACAGTGAAGTCATGAATAGCTTGAATCTAATAAGCAACCACTTGATTGACACTAGCTCGTTTCTTTAATGACCTCCCTCACCTGGCCTTGCTCTCGGCTATACAGCACTTTGGTTCTCAACGTTAAACGCTTCGTTGACTTGCTACTTTTCTCATTCCAACAAATTAGGTCGCAACCTTAGGTATGCCACGGTCCTTAAACATAGGCGTACTATGTAACACACATACAAGCCCGCCCACACAGAGTGTAAGAGTGGGAGAGAGAGAGTGAGAGAGAGAGTGTGTGTGTGTGTGTGAGAGAGAGAGAGAGCGTACACTTGCAGAAAACACTTGACTTCATTCATCAAAATGTACAAGTCATTCCCTCGGTTTATTCACCACCCCCCCCCCCGGCTTATTTCTCTGTTAGAAAATTAAAAAAAATTATTGTGGCTGTAACTTGAAAACTTCAAGAAATGATAGAAGTTTGTGAGGGCGACTTGATCACAGGGCCGGATTTAGGTAAGTGGGTCTTGGTGGAGTCTCTTTTCCTTTCAAAGACAATGAAATATGAGCCTAACATTTCTAAGTATAAGCATATACTTTCTAGTTTCTTCTGTGATCTTTGCGATGATATTGTTATGGGGAGTACTTCATAGTTGAAAGTTTCAAAACTACTATTTATCATATTTGGAATTGGCTAATTTGTTCTAGTCAATCAGATCAATTCCGTAATATAAATACAGTGTTCGGGTGTGAAAAGTAAAAGCTGTAGAAAAAGGCCGGATACTTTACGAGACTAAGCCCCTGCAAAGTCATAAATTAACTTAGTCAAGTCACTCTGTCTAGAATACTCTAGTCAAGAATATGCTCATTATTTACAAAAATAATCTCCCATTTGTCATTGAGGCTCGTGATCCTTATCTAAAAAAAAAAAAGATGTGCCAATGTTGTTGTTTTTTTTGAAAGGATCAAAATATTTTCAAGTTAACTTCTATCAATTTTAATTTTATATTTATGCTATAGTTGACGAATTCTTAAAAACTTAGAATATGAAAATCATGGTTATATGACGGCTGAAAAAAAAAAAGGGGGGGGGGGGCCCGCATTCGCTCCAAAGGGAAGAAACTGTTTAATTTTGTTAACGACTTATTCTTTAGTTAGTATAGTTACCTCCCCTACTATTTGTAAACATTTCAGTGCCAGTTTTAGAGCTCTCTCCGTGGTTAGTACTCTTGCACTACATTGATTTCACTTCATTACACTTTTAGGAAGCAGTTTGAATGTAACGGCAGATAGAATTCACCAGGCTAAGCAACAAACACTATAATTCTTCAATGGACACTTTACCAAGTTCTGACAGTTTGTACCTGAGACGCCCAGTGGATCAGGGGTTTTCCTGGGTCATATGCTTCGGTCAGTAAATACATTTGTAGATAATATCGTATAATGCGTAGGGCTTTGCCACATATATATATATATGTATGTATGTATGTGTGTGAGTGCGTGTGTGTGTAAATAATTAATCTTTATTACATTCTGACTCTTCATTCTTTCGGAAAACTGTTATTCAATGGATACCAGCTCACATACAACTAGCAGGAAATGAGAAGGCTGACACACTCGCCAAGAATGGGAGAACAAACTCACAAGTAAACTCTGCACTCTATCCAGAAGAAATGAAGAAATTAATTGTAGATAAAATAAATGAGAAATGGACGAGCTCCCATCCAAATCACAAGAAAGATGACGCTTACTATAAGCTATCCCGACAAGACCAACGTCTAATCTTTCGACTCAGGACCGGACACAACAGAATGCGACAACACATGTTCCGGAAGCTCAAAATTGGAACCAGTGAAATCTGCCCATGTGGAGTATCACCAGAAAATGCCGACCACGTCCTCAAAAACTGCTCTCTTTACCAAGAGGCCCGTATAAGACATTGGCCCCAAATCACCCCAATAGAAAGTAAACTATATGGAGAGCTCCCTGATTTGGAAACCACTGCGCAGTTCATCTCATGTATTGGTCTAGTCATATGAACACTCCAACATAACAATGAGAACGATGAAGAAGAAGAAGGAAGACGTTTATTGTACCCTAGAATAGGTTGTAGACTCTCCGCCATTGCCAGCAAGGGGGTCTGGGGGAGCGCTGTGAGCTTCCAAAGCGGGAATCGGGGCGGAGCCCCGCCCCTCCAAACACTATTTCCGGTATTGAAAGCCAACAAAATGCATATTCTCAGGTATCTACAGTGTATTATCCTGCTATTAAAAAGTTTTCTTTCAAAAACCTAATCTGCTATTCTTACTTACTTAGATCCTTAGGCGCCTTTCGGCGCATTGAGCGGCAAGCTGCTTCCACAAAAATCTGTCCCTTGCAATGTCTGAAGCCTCTTCCCACCTGCTCTGAGGTTCTCCATGAAAGTGTGGGGTCACGTTATACTAGGATGTCCCTGTTTACGCTTTCCTCGTAATGGCCTCCATGTCATCGCAACTCTTATTATGCGTAACTCAATTTGTCGGAGAACATATCCCGCAAACCTCATGCGACAATCTGTCACCACCTTACCTTACCTCTCTTGGCTACGCTCTTGGTGACTATAGTTTGTTTTAGATTTTATATCGAAAAGGGGAGTTTTATCGTCAAAATCATCTGTTGGGTTTTTTTTAACTAAAAAATATCTGGACTTTTTTAAAACAATTTTGCTTTAGAATAATATTGAAGACAGAGGTTTTCAACCTTAAAACTCTCTGTAGGGGGATTTGAAACTCAAACCATCTGGAGGGGTTTTAAACTTTAAAAAATCCCTCCGGATGAGGGGGTTTAAACTCAAAAACCCCCATTGGCTTGACTACGCTCATAGAATTTTGAGTGTGTAAGTGCATAAATGTGTTAATAATATGTTTTATAATTATCTCCCTTACTAAACAGCCTCCCGTGTTATTTACTACTTATAGTGAATAGTTGTAAAAATGGTGAATTTTTTAAATGAAAAAAATGCTAGCATAGTTGATTTTAAAAATTAAATTTTTCGCTTTCAGAAAAGAAAAAAAGTAGCCGTTGCATCAGAACTTTGAAAAGTCTAAAATATCATGATGTCGAATTTTCAATATCTCTTCTAGTTTACGAGGTCTTAACAGGACGTACGGACGGATGGACGGACAGACAGACCACACAAAACTAATAACGTCTTTTCCCCTTCCCGGGATGGCTAAATAACGTAGTTTTTTTGTTTAAAGTAATACACGTGTGTTAGTTTTTTAACTTTGTGTCAACTTTCATATCGCCACTTGTCCTAAGCTGTTACTAGGCAAGAGCACGCCCAATGGAAGAGAGAAATATATGCAAACATCTCTGTTCACGAAGGAGCAAATGATATCAAGTTACGGTATAACTGGTCAAACCATTGAATTATGCTATCTATCACACTCATGGTTATATATTGTAGACATGACAATACTTCATATATACCTAAGTCAGTTTTTATGTTGAAACCAGAAAATATAAAGGATTTACTATACAGGATTTAATTCGATTGCCAGGTAATATGCCATAACCCTAAACATTTTTACTTAACAATGCCTACCGGACGAGGACGCAACCTCCCAAAAATTAGCCTCCTTTTGCCCCCTACCTTTTCTAGTGCTTTATCCCTTCCTCGCCCTTCCAACATCAGCTTTCAAAGAACTGTAGGGACGCCCCTGAGACTAGATAAGTAAACACAAGTCAAATCAAAGATGGTAGGAAAATTATTTTTATTTCTTGTTTACTTTGGTGTTTTTTTCTCCCTCAGCCAGTTTTGTTTGCTATTTTATAAGCGGTGTGTGTAATCAGACGATGTCAGTTCTCTTTCTAGACCTGGCGCGAGAGTTCAAAACGTCCTTCACCTTAACATCCCTAGGCATTGTGTTCCAAGTCATTTTTGTTAGCCTGTCATGTAAGTGAAAAGTTCAAGAGTATGTTCAGTTAAAGTCATCTTTCACTTTTCTTATTATTGTTCTATCTTTCATGGTACAAAGCCTAACTTAGAATCTCAAAACCTCTTGCTTCTTGGCAACAGATGGCTGGGTTTATCCAGGTTTGGAAAATTAGCCATTCATTCAAATCCCCAGTATTTCCTCTGAATCGTAAATCACTATCATAATTTAGAACTATCGTAATGCTTGGAATAAAAAGGCTCGGGTATGCTATTCTGCCTCAATGTGGCACTCGGGTGAAAACGATTACTCGAGGAAGTAATTAGCCTAAATGAATAGCAAAACAAAACTCCTGTGGGAGTGTCCAAGGGAAAGCGAGAGCTTTCCCATTGCGCGGTGCGGAGGTGAAAGTGAGCTTCCACATCCTCTGTCGATAATCCATGCGCCGTTCCTCAAGGGACAGTTACACTAATGGCGAGTCCTGCACGGTTAGCTTAGTACAACATAGGAAAATGGCGGAGGTTCCCGGTGTATTCAGCCTTCGACCATGCATTCTAGTCCATGCGCCCGGAGTGCCAGCTATATCGGAAATAGCAATGCTTTACAAAGCATTGACTTGGACCTCTTTCAGACAAAACGCTTGTTCAAGCAGGCTTACACGCCTAGAGCTCGAAGAGCCTTTGGCTCAGCTCTTTTGACAATTACACGAAATGGAAAGATGTTACTGTTGTAAGATGACTACGGAGTCAAAGTCCATTGAAGTCGAAGTCGGTTTTAAAAAAAGCCCAGACAAATATTTCTCTTAAAGAACACTGACACAATACTCTTGAAAGTCAAAATTATGATCGTTACATTAATTTTTAAAATTAATTTTTAACTGCTAAACTACACTGCTTTACTCCCGTTTTACTCCAGGAGTCCGAAAGTTTTTAATTCAATGTTCCACTCCAGAAGCCGAAACTTTCGTGGTATCAGTACAGCTTCGCAGACCTGATTGTAGAAAGTTCAAACAGTTTAACGTTTTACAGACCTGGTTGTAGAAAGTTCAAACTGTTTAACGTTTTACAGACCTGGTTGTAGAAAGTTCAAACAGTTTAACGTTTTACAGACCTGATTGTAGAAAGTTCAAACAGTTTAACGTTTTACAGACCTGGTTGTAGAAAGTTCAAACTGTTTAACGTTTTACAGACCTGGTTGTAGAAAGTTCAAACAGTTTAACGTTTTACAGACCTGGTTGTAGAAAGTTCAAACAGTTTAACGTTTTACAGACCTGATTGTAGAAAGTTCAAACAGTTTAACGTTTTACAGACCTGGTTGTAGAAAGTTCAAACAGTTTAACGTTTTACAGACCTGGTTGTAGAAAGTTCAAACAGTTTAACGTTTTACAGACCTGGTTGTAGAAAGTTCAAACAGTTTAACGTTTTACAGACCTGGTTGTAGAAAGTTCAAACAGTTTAACGTTTTGCAGACAGCCAAACTAAATCAACACGAGGTTCATTGACTGGTTTTCTTTCCCCAGCCATAATCTCAGTGAACCTTTGGGTGCCTCGATTTGGGGAGCGTCGCATCACCATAGTAGCCGGACTGCTATTAACCTTGAGTACCATCGGCTGCTCTCTGGCACCAGATATTTTCACGTTTATAACGTGTTGCGCTTTGCAAGGTTTGTGAGATGCTATTTGGTAGAGGGTCAGCAGGCATAAGTAATCATATGTAGAAGTACGTTGTGTGTGTAAGTATCTACCTGCAAGCACACGTGAATGTGTTTCTGTTTCTAAGCCTACATGGGTGTGTATGAGCGTTAAGGCTTTGGATCTTGTAAAAGCACAGCCTATAAATGCTCACGAATCATCCGTATTTACAATCTGGAAGCGTCCATTGGTCTTAAATAGCTAATAATTGAACTTTTGATAAAGTTTTTTTTTAATCTGTGTCATCCTTTTACTTGTTCTATTTAGGAGGCGCTGAGGCTGAGTGGTAAAGCGCTTGGCTTACGAAACTAGGTTTCCGGGTTAGATCCTGCTGAAGACTGGGATTTTGAATTTCGGGATTTTAGCGCGCCCCGGAGTCCACCCAGCTCTAATGGGTATCTGACATTAGTTGGGGAAAAGTAAAGGCAGTTGGTCGTTGTGCATGATACCCGCAGGTGACTTTTAAACTATCTGCCTCTTGGATTGCAAAGGGAACTTTATTTTTATTACGACGATTGAATTCACAGTTTGTTAACGAAAAGTGTTTGTGATTAATTAAAATGTTATTGGTTATTTCGAACAAAAAAAAAATTGAACAATTTGAGAATCATTTTGATTATTTTACAACTAATTAGGAATTATTGGGAATATTTGTACTCTGAGATAAATATAAGTCCATACATTATATTCACCTAATTTGTTTTAGATGTAAATAAAAATTTTAATGTAGAATCTCACAAGGAGATTTTTTTTTAATTGAATAAAAAAAATGAAATACAGACTTAATGACTTTCTTGTCGCGAGCACTCTAAACTGTCGCTTGATGGTCTTGGATTCAAACCCTGCCCGTCGTCCTGCGGGAGGTTCGGGCTAAGATATAATTATCTTTAAATCTAAAAGACCATGCAAAACACGAAAAAAAAACAAGAAAACATGAGCCTAACGCTACGTTACATTGTCTTTTAATTTCTCATTAGGCCTGTCTCTTGGGGCGTTCTCAGTCCCTGTTATTGGTATCCTTGGATTTTACTTCGACAAGCGGCTTGCTTTGGCCATCAGCCTGGGCACAAGCGGGAGGTGCGTGGCGAGCATCGTGGCTCCCCATCTGATCCGCGCCCTGAATGAGGAGTACGGTGTGAGAGGGACGTACCTCGTGCTGGCTGGACTTCACCTGCACGTGGTGGCCGTTGGACTGATGTTGAGGCCGAGCTGGTCACAAAGGTAGGCTGGAGAAATAAGGAAATGATTAGAAAATGTCAAATGGACATGTGATAGTAGCATGTATTTTTTTAACACAAAGGCTTCGATCCAAGTCGACGAGCTTTTGAGTGGTGCAATTTTTAGGGCGTGGGGAAGGTGCATGTGCTTGATAAGATTTAGATGCGACTAATATTTAGGTCCCACTGCCTGGTCGTGCGGTTTGCACGCTGGATTGTCGTTCAGATTTATCGATGGTCCCGGGTTCAAACCCTGCCCGCTCCCATCCCCCGTCGTCCTGCGGGAGGTTTGGACTAGGAAGTAATTATCTTCAACTCTGAAGGAACATCCGAAACATGTAAAACATTTTACAAACAAACTTCCAACTGAAATAGCATGAACCAAGGACGCACAGTCTTTGCCTACGTGGAGGTCATAGGTATTTCCAATACATGAGTCATAAGCCGCATCACAGTCGAGGTGAATGGAATCGATCCTCTGCTGCTTCTTTCTATACTTTGCTGATTCATTGGACTCTATGCTGTTTCATTATACCTAATAGACAGATGATTCGAGGGGCAGGATAGAGCCGCCTCAAGGACTAGATTGTACCCACTGGACGTAGTTTTGGCTTTGCCGGCTTTAACTGTTACTAAGAAATTTCTTATTTTTACTTAATTTTAGTTGCATGTATGTAAATTGTTCCCCGAAGGATCTTAAAATCACACGTCAAGAAAAAGTGGCTAACACTGAGATAATTGCTCAAACGGGTCTTCTCAGCATCTTCACAATCCTCAGACAACGCCGCCTGCTATTGGCTTGGTCATGTCCGCCGGATGGGGGGTAATTGTATCCTGAAAGTCATCCTTTATGGACAACTCGTAAATGGTTCAAGAAAAACTCGTGTGGATCTAATCAAACGGGACTTCAGGGCAGAGGACATTGATGTTGATTAGTAGGAAGGCATAGTTCTAGGCTCTAGCCTAGACCGTACTATGTGGAGAGATATTGTGACCAAGAAAGCTATGGACAGCAAACAAAAACAAAAAAAAAACACTGGCCTTAGTTCTGGAACAAAAGCGTGCCCAAACGAAAAATGGATGGCTCCTCTACCACCAAAGCGAAAGCCACCTTAACCTGCGATACATGTGGACGGGAATGTCTATCGAGAATAGGGCCACACAGTCACGTGAAAGAGTGTTCTACGAGATGAACCGTAGTCGTTCTACAACTGAAGAAGGCAAACTATGTGAATTGTTATCATTATGGTGATACCTAAAGTAACATTTCAATTTTTTTTTTTTAAATACAATTTTAATTATTTTATGGCAAGTGTATTCCAATAGTAAATAGACATTAAATAACTTAGTACAAATAGTTTAATAGTTACTCTATTATATTTCAGGAGCACACAGTTTTTGGAGATCAAACTAGACCCATCAGGAAGTGATGCCATCGCAACTGGAAGTAACCAGATCATTGAAGAAAAGATAGAACGTCTTTCAACAAAAGAGATTAACAGAAGGCGTTTCGAGAGTCTACTTTTAGAAGCAAAAAGACCGAAGATGGTCACTATCTCAGACCCTTCGCTGTACAAAAAGACTTCCAAATCTTCAGAGGGTGGGTCGTCGTTGGAAATGTACCGTCAGCTGCAGACGACCAAGCGGGGTTTGATAGACAGCAGCTCCGTGGACCCTGTTTTCTTCAAGCGTAACAACTCTGAGTTCATGTATTTACCGAGGCACGCAGACTCGACGCTAAGATCCACCAAGGTGTCCTCTTACTCCACCTACCCAAGCGGTTTCGATTCAGTGCGCAGCCGAAGGTTTCAACTTCACAGCGGAAGCATTAGCATTGCCAGCACGGTGGAATCTGCCGCCTCGGCGTTTGGCACCCGAGAGGACACTGAACTGGACAAGTTGAGTGGATGGAGGAAAATGTTGCAGTTTGAACTTTTCACGTACGTATGATTTCTAGCACAAGTAGAAGAAGCTGACGATTCTATTCCTTCAGTAAGCTAACGACTCTATTCCTTCAGTAAGCTAACGACTCTATTCCTTCAGTAAGCTAACGACTCTATTCCTCCAGTAAGCTAACGACTCTATTCCTTCAGTAAGCTAACGACTCTATTCCTTCAGTAAGCTGACGACTCTATTCCATCAGTAAGATGACGACTCTATTCCTTCAGTAAGCTGACGACTCTATTCCTTCAGTAAGCTAACGACTCTATTCCTTCAGTAAGCTGACGACTCTATTCCTTCAGTAAGCTGACGACTCTATTCCTTCAGTAAGCTAACGACTCTATTCCTTCAGTAAGCTGACGACTCTATTCCTTCAGTAAGCTGACGACTCTATTCCTTCAGTAAGCTGACGACTCTATTCCATCAGTAAGCTAACGACTCTATTCCTTCAGTAAGCTAACGACTCTATTCCTTCAGTAAGCTAACGACTCTATTCCTTCAGTAAGCTGACGATTCTATTCCTTCAGTAAACTGACGATTCTATTCCTTTAGCAACCTACGATTCTATGACTATAAGCTAACGATTATATTCCTTTAGTAAGCTAACGATTCTATTCCTTCAGTAATCTATGGCTTTAAGCTAACGATCCTATGGCTATAAGCTAACGATTGTATTCCTTTAGTAAGCTAACGATTCTATTCCTTCAGTAAGCTGACGATTCTATTCCTTCAGCAAGCTGACGATTTTTTTTCTTCAGTAAGCTGACGATTCTATTCCTTTAGAAAGCTAACGATTCTATGGCTATAAGCTAATGATTATATTCCTTTAGTAAGCTAAGGATTCTATTCCTTTAGTAAGCTAACGATTCTATTCCTTCAGTAAGCTACGATTCTATTCCTTCAGTAAGCTAACGATTCTAATCCTTCAGTAATCTGACGATTCTATTCCTTCAGTAAGCTGACGATTCTATTCCTTTAGTAAGCTAACGATTCTATTCCTTCAGTAAGCTGACGATTCTATTCCTTCAGTAAGCTGACGATTCTTTTCCTTCAATAAGCTGACGATTCTATGGCTATAAGCAGACAATTCAATGGCTATAAGCAGACAATTCAATGGCTATAAGCTAACGATTCTATGGCTATAAGCAGACGACTCTATGGCTATAAGCTAACGATTCTATGGCTATAAGCTGACGATTCTATGGCTATAAGCAGACGATTCAATGGCTATAATCTAACGATTCTATGGCTATAAGCTAACGATTCTATGGCTATAAGCTGACGACTCTATGGCTATAAGCTGACGATTCAATGGCTATAAGCTAACGATTCTATGGCTATAAGCTGACGATTCAATGGCTATAAGCTAACGATTCTATGGCTATAAGCTGACGATTCTATGGCTATAAGCAGACGATTCAATGGCTATAATCTAACGATTCTATGGCTATAAGCTGACGATTCTATGGCTATAAGCTGACGATTCAATGGCTATAAGCTAACGATTCTATGGCTATAAGCTGACAACTCTATGGCTATAAGCTGACGATTCTATGACTATAAGCTAACGATTCTATGGCTATAAGCAGACGATTCAATGGCTATAAGCAGACGACTCTATGGCTATAAGCTAACGATTCTATGGCTATAAGCTGACAATTCAATGGCTATAAGCTGACGATTTTATGGCTATAAGCTGACGACTCTATGGCTATAAGCTGACGATTCAATGGCTATAAGCAGACGACTCTATGGCTATAACATGAGGATTCTATAACTATAAGCTTAAAGTTCTATGATTCTATGGCTATAATCTGACGATTTCATGACTACAAGCTGACGATTCTATTGCTGTAATCTGACGATTTCATGACTACAAGCTGACGATTCATTAAATCATTAAATAAGAATAATCTGGTATAAACTTTGTCACATGTAAATTATGAGTGATTCTGTTGTGAATGTACACTTTGGTTTCTTATAGTTATAATGTTTTTTGTTTGGTGTAATGCACAAATTGTAAGACAAATTTCCATACGGACAATAAAGATTATTATTATTATTATTATTATTATTATTATTATTCTATGGCTGTAAGCTGACGAGTCTATGGCTGTAAGCTGACGATTCTATGGCTGTAAGCTGACGATTCTATGGCTATAAGCTGACGATTCTATAACAGTAGTTCCAATTAGTCAATAAATGTTTGGAGCATTTGTTGGTCAGAATAAAATCTTTTCAATTGCTTACAAGCAAAAAAACAAAATAAGTACGAATGTGTTTATAGGCCTAAAAATATTTCTCAGCTCCCTTTAACAAAAACGCGTTCACACAAACACATACACAGAACTCCCAGAAATGTCAGACTTTGGACCAGACTTTTGTTTTAACATCAATATTTTGAAGTGTTCGAGTAAAGATTGAACCCGAATCAATCGTTCTTGCATATCTTGTACATTTGAAATCAAATTCAGAATTCAAATTGTTTAAATGTAGAATTAGAATTCTTTTATTCTACCCCTATGAATGATGTTAACTTGTATGTAATATGTCAGGATTTTTTTTTTTGGGGGGGGGGATTGGGGAGGTATTTTTGTTCCGTTGCAAACCCATTCACACACACACACACACACACTATATATATATATTCGTCATAAATGTTCATTGCATCCAGTCATTTATTTGTTTGACCTTGTGTACCCTGGTAAAGGTTGTTTGTTTTCTTTTGCTGGAGGTTGTGGAACGACACTCTTCCCTTGCCAGCTAGGGGCCTGGGGGAGCGATGTGAGCATTATTTCCTGTAATTTGAAGCTAAAATATAAATACAATTTTCTGAGGTGTCTACATTGCAATAAACTGCTACTCTTGGTCCAGGGTTCTAATCCTGTTGAAGACTGAGAATTTTAATTTCGGGATCTTTCGGGCGCCTATGAGTCCATCCAACTCTAAGGAGTCCATCCAACTCTAAGGGTACCTGACATTAGTTGAGGAAAAGTAAAAGCAGTTGGTCGTTGTGCTGGCCACATGACACCATAACAATGACTGTTGTTTGCTCTAGTATTGTTGTCGAAGAGGAGGATTTTAACTTAAAAACCCCATGAATGTGGGTTTTAAACTCAAAACCTTCTGGAGGGGGGTTTGGAATTAAACCCCCTTTCCTTTCGGCTACGCTCTTGGACTTTGATGACCGTATTTTCCTATAGTTTCTTTTTATTGAAGAATGTTTTTTTAGCCTCCAAACCCCTTGAGTGGGGGTGGGTAGCCTATAAACTCAAAACCTTTTAAACTCAAACCCTTGGCTATGCTCATGGAATTTGTTTACTAGTTTGCTTTAGTTTTTTTATGAAAAGGGGAGGGGTGTTTAACACGCAAAACTCCATTAAGGGGATTTTATTTTTTAAATTCCTCTTGGTTACGCTCATGGGATTTAGTGACTTAGTTTGCTTTAGTTTTTTATGGAAGAGTGTTTTTTTAACCTCAAAACCCTGGGGGGGGGGGAGGGGAGGAGAAATTGGGACTTTAGGACCTCTCTGGATATGCTCATGGAATTAGATGAATGGATCTTGTTTTTGTTTATAAAATAAAGAGGGAAGAGCAACCTTTTTAACTTAAAATCCCCTAGACTACGCTCATGGACTTTGGTGACTGCAGTTTTCTTTTGTTTTTTATTAACCCACTTGGCAACGCTGGGGCTAATGATGGTTTAACATTATAATCTCCCTTCCAATAAACAAAAATTAGAGCAAAACAACAGTCACGAACCCTATACCCCCAACTGGCTATGCCCATGAAATTATCCTTGACCTTTTTGAAACATACAGCTTATCAGTGGATACAGCAAAAAGCTTTTTATTTATGGATTTGCTTTTCCATGTCTGAAACTCTCCTTTGCCTATAAATGATGTTGATTTTCATTTTCTCCCCAGACAGTGGACTTTTTGTTTCTTTTTGGTGGTGACCTTGGCAGGGGCCACCAACAGATACTTGCTTCTGTACATTCCAACCATCGCCATTTTCAAGGGCGCCACCAAAGAAGAAGGTGTGACTATTCTTACTGTCTGTGGCTCCGTGGACTTGGCCAGTCGTATTTTCGTTGGTTGCATTGCGGACAAACATCTAGTCCGGCCAACGCAGATAGTGTCAGTAGCACAAACGTTTTTAGGTGAGTCGGTTAGACAGCAGAGGAATTTTAGTTAATTAGATGTAATGATTTGATAGCATGTGCGTAGCCAAGGGGGGTTTTGTGGTTCAAACCCCCCCCCCCCCGAAATGTGGGGAACGGAATTCATGGACTGATTTTTTACTTTCATTTTGTTTATTTTAGGTGAGATTTAAATACCAAAATCATCACTTACAACAGCACATCCGAGGGGGTTTTGAGTTAGATTAAAAAAAAAACTATCAGGGGGTTTTGAGTTTAAAAACCCCTACCAGGGGTTTGAGTTTTAAAAAACCCTATCAGGGGGTTTTGAGATAAAAATCCCTCTACCAGGGGGTTTTGAGTTTAAAACCCCCTACCAGGAGTTTTGCAGTTAAAGCCCCCTCTTCTATAAACAAAACTAACAAAAATGCAAACGACAATCCCCAAATTCCAAGAAAACAGCTAAGGAAGATTTTGACTTTAAAACCCCTCAAAAAAATACGATGAACACCCTCTCAATATAAAAAAAGCAAATTACACATTTCAAATGTCTATAAGCCAAAGGGGTTTTGAGTTTAACCCCCCCCCCCTCCAGTTGGGGTTTGAAGCTAAAAAGTTCCTATTCAATATTAAAAAAAAAGCAACTTACACACTATAAAATCTATGAGCGTAGCCAGCCAAAGGGGGTTTGAGTTAAAAACCCTGGGGTTTGAGTTAAAAAAAAACTGCCAGCGAGGTTTGAAGCTGAAAAATACCTCTTCAATATTTTTTTTTAAAAATCAAATTACGCACTGAAAATGCTATGAGCGTAGGCAAAGTGGTCTTGAGTTTAAATCCCCCTTCAGATGGTTTTGATGCTAAAAAATACCTCTTCAATATAAAAAAAAAAGTAAATTACACTAAAATTCTTTGAGCGTAGCTAAGCGAATGAGGGGTTTTGAGTTTAAATCCCCCGCCTCCAGATGGCTTTTTTTTTTTAATTTAAAACCCCTTCAGATGGTTTTGAGTTTATAATTCCCCTACAGAGCGTTTTGAGTTGAAAACCTCTCTCTTCAATATTATTTTAAAACAAACTACAGTCACCAAATTCTATAACCGTAGCTAAATGGGGTTTTGAATAAAAACAAAAACACACAAAAAATCCAGAAATTTTTTAGTTTAAAACCCCTCCAGATGATTTTGACGATAAAACTTCCTTTTCGATATAAAATCTAAAGCGAAATACATGCATGTAATTCCAAGAGCGTAATCAAGAGAGGTTACACATTTCTACCAGTGGCTGTGCTCCATTAATAAAGTGTGAATAGTCATCTGCCGAAATTGAAAAACACTAAATGTGGCTCAACAAAGATGGCTAAGACAGATTTATGGAGTCTGTTATAGAGATCGGGTCTAAATCAAAGAAATCATATGCCGAACTGGGAGTCGAACCCTTAATAAGGTTGTGACAGAGTGTCGCATGAGGTTTTGCGGGGCATGTTATCCAACAAAATGAATTACGCATAATATGAGTTGCAATGACATCCTAGTACAATTTTGCGCAACACTTTTATTGAGATCCTCAGAGAAGGTGGGAAGAGGCTTCAGACATTGCCAGGGACAGATTTTTGTGGAAACAGTTTGACGGCAAATGCGCCGAACGGCGCGAGAGGGTATCACTAAGAATAGCACATTAGGTTTTTGAAATAAAACTTTTTGATAGCAGGATAATGCACTGTAGGTACCTCAGACTGTAGATACCTCAGACTGTAGATACCTCAGACTGTAGATACCTCAGACTGTAGATACCTCAGACTGTAGATACCTCAGACTGTAGATACCTCAGACTGTAGATACCTCAGACTGTAGATACCTCAGACTGTAGATACCTCAGACTGTAGATACCTCAGACTGTAGATACCTCAGACTGTAGATACCTCAGACTGTAGATACCTCAGAATATCCATTTTGTTGGCGTTCAATACCAGAAATAGTGCTCGGCGGCGGGGCTTCGCCTCGTGCTGGGGGAGCGCTGCGAGGTCCCCCAGACCCCCTTGCAAGCAAGGGCGGGGAGTCTACAAGTTTCCCACTAATTCCAGGAAGAACCAATTCTAGGGCACAATAAAAAACGTTTTCCGGAAGGGCCAGAAAGTAATAAAGATTAATTATGTACACACACACACACACATATTTTTTTCCGCGGGGGGGGGGGGGGCGGGGGGAATCCCCCCCCCAAACCCTCCCCGAAAAAAAATCCTGGCTACGCCCATGTTTTATAGATATATATTTCATCTGCGTGTGCTTTTCACTCCTAATGCTGATGCCCCTTTTAAAGCCCAGTTGACTATTGGTCATATTTTTATTTCGGCATTTATTTGCATAAAATATGCTGCGGAAGTCTTGTCTATGCGCATCACCAAGTCTGCCATATGTCATCCGCGAAGCGCAGGCTAGTATTTCTTCTTCCACCAATGCTTACAGTACCTTCATAGCCCTCGAGAGCATCTTTCTTATCCTTTCAAGGAAGATATTGAAAAGTGTTGGTGAGAGTAGGCAGACTTGTCTTACTGTTGTTATTATTGTTGAAGTACACAGCACTAGTGGCCTCCTTGTAGAAGTTCTGAATTACTTGTATTATGTTTTAATTTATGTTGCACCTTTCAATTGTCGCCCAGAGAGTCCCTAGATATACTGTGCCAAAATCTTTCTTAAAATTCATAAAGATATGAAAATATTCTCTTGGCATCACCGTTCATCGACCTTCAATACCACCATTTTTCAAGCCTATGCTCCTACAATGACCTACATTAACCTATGATAATAAGGCAGTAGAAGAGTTTTATGAGCAATTACAGGAAGTGGTCAATAAGGTCCAAAAAAAGGACATCCTTGTTTTACAAGGAGACTGGAATGCTAAAGTATGAAGCGACTCCTACCAAACCTGTAAAGGCACATGTGTAAAATATAGTAATCACTTTACTAATGAATGAGCTCTGCGATCATTAGAATTTGCGAAATACAACAATCTCTTGCTGGCTAACACATTAGGATGCCACAAAATTCGCGAATAACGATATGGCATAGTCCTTACGGAGAACACCGTAACCAGATCTTGGACTCCAATGACCAGGATATCGACACACTAGTCAGTATGCTAAACAAAGCAGTCACAGAACTATAACTACTAAGGAAGCTCCACACGCCCCAAAAAAACCTGGGTAACAGAGGATATACTCCAACTCTGTGACAAGCGACAGACAAACATCTAGTGGGGAAAAAGTTGTCCGTCCCAAAATATGCCCACGAATACAAAAGTGTCAAGATACAGATTAAAAAAGAAATGAAAGAAGCGAAGAAGAAATGGATAGAGAATAAATGTCAAGAAATGGACAGAGAATAAATGTCAAGAAATGGACAGAGAATAAATGTCAAGAAATGGACAGAGAATAAATGTCAAGAAATGGATAGAGAATAAATGTCAAGAAATGGATAGAGAATAAATGTCAAGAAATGGATAAAGAATAAATGTCAAGAAATGGATAGAGAATAAATGTCAAGAAATGGATAGAGAATAAATGTCAAGAAATGGACAGAGAATAAATGTCAAGAAATGGATAGAGAATAAATGTCAAGAAATGGACAGAGAATAAATGTCAAGAAATGGACAGAGAATATGTGTCAAGAAATGGATAAAGAATAAATGTCAAGAAATGGATAGAGAATAAATGTCAAGAAATGGATAGAGAATTAATGTCAAGAAATGGATAGAGAATAAATGTCAAGAAATGGATAGAGAATAAATGTCAAGAAATGGACAGAGAATAAATGTCAAGAAATGGACAGAGAATAAATGTCAAGAAATGGACAGAGAATAAATGTCAAGAAATGGACAGAGAATAAATGTCAAGAAATGGATAGAGAATAAATGTCAAGAAATGGACAGAGAATAAATGTCAAGAAATGGACAGAGAATAAATGTCAAGAAATGGACAGAGAATAAATGTCGAGAAATGGACAGAGAATAAATGTCAAGAAATGGACAGAGAATAAATGTCAAGAAATGGACAGAGAATAAATGTCAAGAAATGGACAGAGAATAAATGTCAAGAAATGGACAGAGAATAAATGTCAAGAAATGGACAGAGAATAAATGTCAAGAAATGGACAGAGAATAAATGTCAAGAAATGGACAGAGAATAAATGTCGAGAAATGGATAGAGAATAAATGTCGAGAAATGGACAGAGAATAAATGTCGAGAAATGGACAGAGAATAAATGTCAAGAAATGGATAGAGAATAAATGTCAAGAAATGGATAGAGAATAAATGTCAAGAAATGGACAGAGAATAAATGTCAAGAAATGGACAGAGAATAAATGTCGAGAAATGGACAGAGAATAAATGTCAAGAAATGGACAGAGAATAAATGTCAAGAAATGTACAGAGAATAAATGTCAAGAAATGGACAGAGAATAAATGTCAAGAAATGGACAGAGAATAAATGTCAAGAAATGGACAGAGAATAAATGTCAAGAAATGGACAGAGAATAAATGTCAAGAAATGGACAGAGAATAAATGTCAAGAAATGGACAGAGAATAAATGTCGAGAAATGGATAGAGAATAAATGTCAAGAAATGGACAGAGAATAAATGTCGAGAAATGGATAGAGAATAAATGTCGAGAAATGGACAGAGAATAAATGTCGAGAAATGGACAGAGAATAAATGTCAAGAAATGGATAGAGAATAAATGTCAAGAAATGGATAGAGAATAAATGTCAAGAAATGGACAGAGAATAAATGTCAAGAAATGGACAGAGAATAAATGTCGAGAAATGGACAGAGAATAAATGTCAAGAAATGGACAGAGAATAAATGTCAAGAAATGGACAGAGAATAAATGTCAAGAAATGGACAGAGAATAAATGTCAAGAAATGGACAGAGAATAAATGTCAAGAAATGGACAGAGAATAAATGTCAAGAAATGGACAGAGAATAAATGTCAAGAAATGGACAAAGAATAAATGTCAAGAAATGGACAGAGAATAAATGTCAAGAAATGGACAGAGAATAAATGTCAAGAAATGGATAGAGAATACATGTCAAGAAATGGATAGAGAATAAATGTCAAGAAATGGAGCAAGGACTAAATAATTAATAATAATGGCAATGTCTTCGATTCCGAAGATTACTGAATAGCTTTTAATAACTTTTATATAGCGCTACTTTCATGCTTATAACATGGACTAGTGGGGGAAAGGGGTATCTGGAAGAAGGTTTTTCTGGTTAGGGAAACACAAACTCAGGAGTCGAACCTCGAGCCCCCTTCATGACTATCAAACAGAGACCAAATAGTAACGACAGTTAAAAAACTGGTAAAGGAAAAGCATGGAAGAACTAACACAATGCAAGACAAAAACAATAGATGCTTTAACCGAGGAAAAGGATGTGATAAGAAGATGGACGGAATTCTGTTTAGAGTTGTAGAACTTTGAAAGATTTTAAGATTTGCAACAAGATCTGGCAGTCAGGAGAATCACTCATTATCACTCTTCAAAAGAAAGCAATTAGCTACTCTGTCAAACCTACCGCACCATCAGCCTCAGGAAGCCATCCGAGCAAAGTCTTGTTAAAAATTATATTAAACAGGCTAAGGCCGATAGCAGACAAAATTATATTAGAAGAACAAGCGGGTTTTAGGCAAGGTCGCAGCACAATAGAACAAATATCAGAATACTCTGTGAGGGCCTACCTCCAACAGATAAGAATATATACATGACATTTGTTCATTGTGGTTATACGTTATACCATATTTTATATTATGGCGCAATGACATTATTTCTATGGCTTTTTAAAAACGTTTCGATGTCTCCTATTGTAAAAATTCAATCTCGATTAGCATCACACATTTTTCTTGAATATTTTTAAGGAATTTTTTAGCTGACATTTACAATTTAGACATATCCAAACTTAAGAGATCGCATGTCAACAAACTCCGTATGCAAGCAAAATATTTTATTTTGAGCTCATGATCAAACAATTATTGAGCGATTGTTTTTCTTTTAAAAATTAATGAATATTCTTTGAAGACAATGCGAAAAATTTTCCTTAGTATTCATTTATTAATCTCTTGAACGAGTTAGTCCCTACAAAACCGATATAACATCTAGACCTAGATTTAGTCTCTAGCCAAATTTAGATTATTTATTTTTACTTTGAAAAAATTATAACGGTTAAACTAGAGTTTTCCCCGTTTGGCCAACGAGCCAGTAATTCTTTTCTCAGTGATATATATCAACTGTTAAATTTCTAGGAAAATCGTTAGGGCTGTTTTTGAGATCAACTGTCCATGAAGGACTGGATTGAATGGAGTTATTATTTTAAAAAATCAATGAAATAATTACTTAAACATGTGGGCCTACCATCTTGCAAGTTTATTGTTTAACCAGTATAATTTTTTTCCCAGGATCGACCTTCGATGTTCTACTATTTACATTAAACCTACATTTAATGATTTGTTTAAACAAAAACGTAATAAACCTTAGAACACTTCCGCTGGAATTGATCAGAAGAGGACCGGACCGGCCTTAGGCATTGGCAAACTAGACAGCCGCCTATGACCTCATATAGTGTAGAGCCCTCTCATAGGACTAAAATTACTTTTTTTAGAGAAGAAATAGCGAAACTTGTTCCCGGTGTTGTTGTTTTGGTACACTGGGGTTTCAAAAAATTGCATACTTTTATTGTTTCGCTGTTTAGTCTTATTTTTCTATTTTATTAGAGGCAAACAAATTTACTTCGCCAGGGGCCTCTAATTATCTAAGGCCGGCCCTGATCACAACATTGTCTTTTCAATACAAAACAGACTACAAACCTCCCTTGGTTTCCATAACACAGGTATATTGTGCCAACTTAATCCGTTCTTCAACGACTTCAACTCCCTGATAGTCATGGGCGTACTAGTTGGTCTTTTTGTGGGGACCCGAGAGTCCCTCCTCCCCGTTATGCTCATTGATTTGGTGGGCCTATCCAAAATGACCAACTGCATCAGCGTCAACTCAGTGGTGTCCACTTTCTCCATAGCTGTTCACAACCCAATCTTAGGTGAGTAACAATATGTTGCCATTTCAGTCAGTAGGACCAATCTTAGGTGAGTAACAATATGTTGCCATTTCAGTCAGTAGGACCAATCTTAGGTGAGTAACAATATGTTGTCTTTCTAGTCAGTAGAGCCGATGGGCCCTTTTTTAACAGGGTTTTTACCCCTTTGAAGCTTCCTTGATATTTAGGCTTCGTTCTCCCTCCAATGCCTAGAATAATCCTTCCGTACAAAACTGTTTGCATTTTAAAAGCAGCATAGCTTTATGTGTAAAAATTATTTTTTAAAATTCAATAAAACCAATCATCGCAAGGAATGTCTTCATTTAGAATTTGGTTTTGATAGTAGGCCTACATTAAAACCTTCTATTTTTATACGCATTTCTTTGGAACAGTGGTTATCTTGGGGAGGCTGAGGAAGATTTAACCCTCGATTTCTAATCCAGGTCGTTCATCTTTATATATATATATATATATATATATATATATATATATATATATATATATATATATGCATTTAAAAAAGCGATCATCCAAATACCCCCATTCTACCTTCTTTACCCCCCCCCCTTTTTTTTTCCAACTGGTCCAGACAGACAAGTGATAGGATCTTAGCGTATTGAGAAAGCTAAAAACATGAAATATCGCTAAACAAAAACAGATTGGTAAAAATATTAGTAATCGCAAAGATTTATTATTGTTAGTCTAGACTCTAGATATATTACAAAATTAATTACATGACTGATCTAAACTAATTGGTACAACTACGCTAAATATAAGCTGGTTTTTTTTTAAGTATTTTTTTTTCAATTCTTGTCTTTTGTAGGTTACGTCGTACAGAAAACTGGGTCATTTCGGCTCGTCCTCCACTATGTGGGCGGGACTCTGTTTGCCAGCGCTGTAGGTTTATTTGTGATACCATTGGTTCAGCGACTGGACAAGAAAAGTGACTCAGGGCAGATTGAGAGCTCAGAAGTCTTCGTGCCTGGTTCGAATCCTCCATTGCCAAGAGACAATTCTGGTCGACTTAAAAGCTAAACCATCTTTGTTTCCGTTTGGACTGCACAGTGGGTCGCAAAGATGCAAACCTGGCTCCTTCAGCAAACCGCAGACATGAGTTACATTTTGTTCGTTCAGGATTTTCGGGATTGAAATAGGCCTGTAATATTGAAAATAAATTCAATTTTGAAACGGCCTCCTGAGAAATCACTTTCGGCATTTCGCTTCAAAGAAACCACTCTGAAATAAGAGCTCTCAGTGAACCAACTAATTTGCTATGGAGATAGTCTATTTGTAGCAGTCTCGATCCACGATTGCATAAGTGTCCTAATTAGTATAGGCTTCTTAGACGCATTTTGCTGGTAGATAGATCTAGAAACAAAAAAAAATCTTTTATAATTAATTATTTTCATTGGCTGTCTTATCCTATTTCACATTTTAATGTATGCATCAAAGTTGATGGATTCGATTGGCAGTGTAACTATAAGGCTAAATATATCTTCACTAATTCACTTAATGGTTAATTTTCTTAAGAAATTCATCATATTTCGAGAAACGACATTAAAATGTAACACATAGGGCTATACAGCATTGAATCAATTTATTTCCTTTGTTGTTCTTATTTTTTTTTTATTCATCTGAAAAAAAAATTAAGTTAATGAAACTGTGTCTTAACTAGTAACGAGTGAAGTTGTTTTTCTTTTAAACGTATTTATTTGTCAGCTTCTTTTTCTTCTCTCCTGATACCTGTATTGTGGATGGACATTTAAGGGCTGAGAATCTCTTACCAGCTAAGACAAACGGTGCAACAAATATAGCTTTCATTTGTATCCGAAACAAAAAGTTTCCATAAAATAACTGCCCCTCGAATGGACCTCATTCACCAATAGTAAACAAACAATATTTAGCCACGTGATTTTCTATATCTTCTATACAAATTATGTAATCCATAAAGGCTGTCACGTGATACGTATTTTTCATTGTTTTATCAATATTATGACGTGGCTAAATGTGTTTATTTACAATTGGTGAATGAGGTCCATTGAAGTTTGAAATAGAGTCTACTACTTCTACTACTAGTCAGTAGGGTTGAAGTTTTTCTTTTTAAAGTAGGCCCCTGGATGGAAATGTGAGAAAAATATAAACTATATGAGATGTTATTAAAATGCATTATTTAACTTAATAATAATAATTATTATAATCTATATATCTATATATATATATAATTATCTTCTTCCCTCAACAGTTTGGACGAGAAGAAGAAGTAAATAAAGATCTCTCTTATTTCTGCGGATAGTCACCCCACGAAAAAAAAAGGGGGGGGGGGAGAACGCGTATTCACAGGTCGCTACGAATGGCTGCGCGCAGACTGTCAAACCCTGCCCACTCCCATCCCCCTTCGTCCTGCGGGAGGTTTGGACTAGGAAGTAAACTATCTTCAACTCTGAAGGAACATCCGAAACATTTTACAAACACTAAATAGCAGCGCCGGACTTAACCATTATGACCAAGAAGTCATGGAAAGAGAACAAGTAATCTACTATGTATATTTACTGGCCACTAAATAGCAGGGCCGGATTTAACAATTGTGGGGCCCAATGCGAAACGGATTTCGCGGGGCCAAGTTTGGGTAGGGAAGCGGATTATAAGTGAGATTTAAGAGTTTGTATAAGAAAATAAATTCGTCTATGCATTTTATTCATTCTTTACTACGTACAGAATTACTTTACGTGTAGCAAAGTCATACAGTATATACAGTATATCATAATAATTCTGTTTCCTACATAGATCACGCTCAAATTACCAAATGTTTCAATCTATCTTAGAGAATTGTTAACCTTAAGTAATTCCTCAAGTAATTCTTCATTAGTTTGAGGCGCGAGATGCTTCTTTCACCAGATTATACAATTAAGACTAATGCATAATGCCGTTTTTTTTTTTTTATCGCGCATAGGATTGGCGTTTTCCATATTGAATGACACCCCAAATTGCCCAAAATGACCATTTTTGTCTATATATTTCCGTATATTTTAAGGACTATTTCATATATTTTGCAATTTCGGAAGATTTCCAGGAGCTCCTGGTAAATCGACAGGAGGGCGCGGGTAATCTTTTTTAAGTTATAAAATGGTTTAATTTAATAATTTATACACCATGAATTAGCGCGGGTCCTATGAAAGTGCGGGGCCCACTGCGGTCGCATAGGCTGCAGTGGCCTAAGGCCGGCCCAACAAAATAGCGGCGTATGTTACGCCGCCGGTCGACTGGTAATAATAATCTATATATATATATAATTCTCTTCTTCCCTCAACAGTTTAAACGAGTAGTAAGGAGTAAAGGAAAGATCACTCTGCGGATAGTCCACGAGAAAACAAGGGGGGGGGGGAGAACACGTAGTCACAAAATAGCAGGGCAGGACCTGTACAATATCACTCCTTTTTTTTTTTATTTCTACCTCACGTTAAAAAAAAAAGGGGGGGGGGGGAGTAATCTACTCTGTAGTAACTATCAAAGCGACAGAGCACGCTCAAGAGTTTGGACACAATGGAAAGATCACTCTTTTATATTTTCAACTCGGGCGGAGGGAGTTATCCTAGGTAATTTAAGAGTGAAAAAAAAAAGACAATGTTCGTCCGTATATTTCAGGAGATTGGTATGAGTTTTCAAAAGATTTTAATAATTTCTGATATTTCCAGGACTTTTTCGTAGGCCTATATTTTGCAATTTCAGGATATTTCCATGACCTCCTGTTAAATCGACAGAAGGCCGCGGGAAATCTGTTATAAGTTATAAAGTGGTTTAATTTAATAATTTATACACCTAAAATTAGCGCGGGTCCTATAAAAGTGCTGGGCTCACTGCGGCCGCAGTGGCCTAATGTTAGCCCTGCAAAATATGTTCAAAATAATGTCCCCCCCCCCTCTTGGGAATTTGGTAACTAGTTTTGCTCTAGTTTTTTTTTTTTTTATGGAGGGATGGTGTTTAAACTGAACATCCCCCTTTGGCTAAACTCGTGTAGTTTTATTACTAGTTTTTCTCTGGAGGAATCTGGTTGGTGGCCTATGCCCCAGAAGGGACCATGGCACAAGCAGAGTTGAGGCGAGTTTTTCTCTAGTTCTTTTTTTTTTTTTTTTTTTTTGAAAGGGGGAGGGATAACCTCCATTAACCCCCCCCCCTTTTTTTTTTGGCTACACTCCTGGAGTTTGGTGACTATATTTAGCTTCAGTTTTTATTGAGGAAGGAAATATATAGTCTCTCCCACTCCTTTATTATATAGATAGGCTACGCTTATATAATTTGGTAGGTTTTGTAATTGGCTTTAGTATTTTATTTGGAAAAGAAAGGACTTGGGGTAACCTAAAACTCCACATTGGCTATGCTGATGGAATTGGGTGACTGTACTTTTGACCTCTTTAATCACAAAAGATGATGATTAGGGAAAAAAAGTCTCTCGAGGCGTAATATGCCACAGAGAGTTTTTATTATTATTATTGGAAGGGATGGTGAAGCTCAACCCTCTATCCACATCATGTCGTAGCGAGGGTTGGGGTTTGAGCTTCAACATATTTCCCATTAACCCAATAAAAGTCGCTTGACTCCATTAAGCGTTTGGTGGTGCATTGTCTGTAAAGAGATCTTGTCCGTCATAAATAGACAATCTCTCAGGAGCTCTTTTTGGTCAGATATTAAATAAACGTTTGGATTTGGGATACTTGTGTACTACGTCATCACAACAAAAAGCGGAAACATTCAAAATACATTTTTTCTAAAAAACTTGTTTGTCAACAAGACACACTTGATTATCTTAAATAGATCTAGATCTAGTATAGAGATCTAGACTATCTAGGGCTAGCCCTAGATCTATAATTGACTCTATGCATGTCTAAATTGGTCTAGATTAGACCAAGATTTATTTGTCTCATATGATGTCATATCTAGATCTAGATTTAGATCTAGTCAATCTAGAATCTAGATTATTAGAACTTAGAACTGTTACTAAGACAGTCTTGAGTCTAAGATTTACTAAGCCAACACAGATAATTCAGATTAGCCTTGGCTTGATTAGGCTTGTATTTGTAACTTCAACTTGTTAGGGCGCAGGCAGGCCTTACTTACTAAGACTAAACTAGTAGTGACTAAAGTGACAGTCTTTGACTGCTTGGGCTTGAGTCTACTTACATTAACTTAGATCTACATAGATCTAGATCTAATGTAGTTAATAGTATAATAGAAAAAATAGTATAATTAGACTATTAGATCTAGACTCAACTAAGTAGTAGTCTAGCGAAACTAAATTCTAGATTAGAAGTATTATGAATAATTATGTAACTAAATTCTAGATTAGAAGTATTAATAGATTCTATGTAATTGTAAGTCAGTAAGTCTAGAATGAACTAGAATCATGAAAATTAGTCACAATTATATCTAGTCTAGTGTATATATGATCAATATGATGTAATATATCTAGATCTAGTTAGTAGTAAACAAATGTTACAAACAGAACTTGTCTTTTCATGACTGCGTGGGCGTGAGATTTAATTTTAAAATTTAAAGGACTTAATAAAGGAGAGACTTCTTATTCAACCAAGTTATTGTCTAGCAAGAGTGACTATACATTACAAATATAATGTTTAGGTAAACAAAAACTTTTTCTTTTCACTTTCAATTTATTTTATTATATATATATATATAACATCCTAGCCCAGACCTGCCTACCGTTACGCAAAATGCGTATTCGTTACGCAAAATCTCCCAAAAATGACCGTCAGTACGCAAATACGCATTGAACCCGTCGCGTTACGCTTTTCGTATCCTTTTTCCCCCCCTCTCTTGACTAGCTTACGAGCGGTCACGGAGGTCACGCTAAGCCGTTTTGTTGGCCGGGGGGGGGACAGAAAAGGTGGGGGAACACATTGTGTCCAGATCTATACGTTGATTGGTTCTTAAAAGCAATTAGATTATTTAGTCTAGAAATGAAGAACGCGAGAGTGAGGGAGTGGCGGGTTGGTACCTGGTTGGTACCGTCAGTTAGCTGATACACCAACGTGACTTTTTTTTTGTAAGTTCATTAGTAGAAATTAATTATGTTGAATCCCTGATTCCCGTATTCATTTGTATAGAAAAAAATATCGAAGTGCTATCGATTCAAAACACATTGAGTGACATTGTAGATATCTAGTCTAGATCTGGATTCTAGATCTAGAAAGCTTGTTATACAGGAATAGATCTAGCTAGTCATTACGTTAGTCATGATTCTCTACATTACTCAACAATCTAGATCCAATTTAGTTGTAGTATGATTTAGATTGATTAGATCTAGATCGATAACATCTACTACCATCTAGTCTAGATCTAGACTATATTCTTAGTCTTAGTATAGAATAGATCAAGGATGAAGGTAGGCTTACGAACGTTTGGAGTAGACCTACGTTTGTAGCGGATCCACGGCATCGGTAACACTCTCGAGCCCAGATCTAGGTCTGGAGTAGATTATATTCATTATATAGACATAGATCTAGTCTAGATATCATCTCTATTGTCGTATTGATCTAGATTTAGATTGTAGATTTAAACATGACATCTAGATCTAATATTATATATATATATATATATATATATATATATATATATATATATATATATATATATATATATATATATATATATATATATATATGACAAAGTAGTGGATCTCATAAGTGTTACGCATTCTGGTTCCAAAATACGCATTTTGACCATCAGCGTTACGCATTTGGATTTTTTTTGGTAGGCAGGTCTGCTAGCCCAAACCTTTTGCACGATGCAGCAGCAGGGTTCCAACCAGTCCAGGGTGCATACCACACGACCATGCTTATATTCAGTCAAACTTGTGCCTAACATACAAATTGTTTTATCCAAAAATATCTGTGGTTAAAAAAAAAAGAACTCGCCAGAGAAATAAAATCACCATTGTAAAGATTGGGGCCCCCTCTTTTAAATAAAACATTAAATGATGTTAAATGCATATATTGCATCAACTAACCAAGCTCACCCTCTTTTAATGCCCCAATCCTATTCACCTTAGACAGACTCTTACTATAGTAGTCGACTGAGTAGTGCAGTGCTGAAGACCTGTCATCCAGATACTTTTTCCTTGGGACAGACTACAAAAGAGCTTACAGCTCAATAGCAAAAAGCTGGCTAAATTTAAGAGGACATCAAAGTGACCACTTGAAAACAAAGAAATAAAGTGTGATTAGTACCAAAATATTTCTGTGCACCCTTCAGCATTTTGAGATGCAAAATTCATTTTCCTGGTATTTTCAGCACCTTTTCAAAGAGGAAAAAGGTCAAAGTGAAATAAAGTAGGCTGTGATAAACAAATACTTAAGTATATGAGAGACATTTGAAGCTCATGTTGCACACAGACATGTGTAAAGGACATATATCTTTGTGGCATCATCTTTAAGTTTCATTGAGACCTGTAGCTGGCCTATTTTGGTCACATAAAAGATGTTAACATAGTGATGGTATAGTGCCTGGTAAAAATTTGAATGTGATAATGTGAGAAAGAGGTGTGAAAATGCAATGTATTCTGCAAGAAATTAAGTTTTTTTTTAAATATCGTAAAAACTTTCACTTCAAAAACTCAGCACCTTGGGGTGGGGGTGGGGGCATATGTTGAGAGATTTTTTTTTAACCTATTTGAAAACTTAAAAGTTTTATTGTTTTTCATTAAAAATTTATGATAGTCTGACAAATAAGCCTAATTAATTACTACTTTACTTTATTTGTCTCAGGTTTTTTCGTAAAGAAAATCTAAAATCAACTCGGCGTCGCAGTGCATCCTGCCCAAATTTACAGCAAACATTTTCACAGAATATAAACTTTGACGGAGAATACCTTAAAGAAAAGCCTGTAGATGATTCACTATCTTCCAATTCAGGTTTCATTCGTATATTATCAAATTGAATTTAAATTGAAAAATCATATTCAGTATATTTTTAGGCAAAGCTGAAAACCAGAGCTAACTGAAAATTCTTTTATAGGATTTTCTAATGCTGGGGACTAGATTAGCAAGTCTGATATGTTGACTAGAAAAATTAAAAAAAATATACTTTTTTTTTTTAAAAACCAAAAACAATGTACCTCCTCTAGATACAATTTATAGAGCTATTATTTTGCTCTTAATAACTATTGAACGAAAGATTTTAAAAGAAATGGAAAATCAAACTTATGTTTACATATGTCTAGTCCTCCTTAAATTTTAATGTAATCAATATGTATGGAATTAATTTTGATTTTTACTCGAGTCTATTTTAACTAGACTTAGCTAGCCAACCAATGTCATTTCTTTTGGAATCAATAATTTACTTATATTATTTATTACCTTTTTACTAGTTAGGATGTGTTTTCATTTCATTTATTGTCCAAGTTTTCTGTCTTCTCATAAATTGTATATATATGTATAGATAATCAGTATATAACAAATTAGGGAACAATTTAAAACTACTTATTTATAATGTACATAACTTTCCATAAGCTCCTAATAAAATTGAAAATGTGCTATTTATAATTAGGATCTCATGACTGTCTTAAAACGAACAGAAAAAAAATGTCAAGGCCATATCCTCATGACTTGCTAAGACCTTCCTGCAAGAAATCAAAATGCCAAAGGAAGAAGGGAAAGTATCAGAAAAATGGGAAAACTTTGAAGAATGGAGAGACTTAACTTTTCCTCTCCGTAATTATTTACCACATTCTGGTGGAATCAACGTTGGTATCGTCAGTTAGGAGAGAAAGACCAAGAATAACAAACAATAGGAACAGAGATAAATGATTATCAGATCACAAGTAGTGCCCAAATGGTACAATAAACTTTGGGAAGATGAAGGATTGATGCTTTCCTTTCCAATTCTATATATATCTTTTAATCTTTTTCTTGAAAAGAAGACAAAAACTTGGAAACTAGTTGATACTATACATCCAGAATGTTTTAAAAGTGTATCTCTCAGTAGGTAAAGTTTTGACAATTCCATGTTTCTCAGATACTGAGGATTCTGTTGGCAAGTGGAACAAGTTCAAAGCTGGTAGTCAAGTAGGGAGAACATTCAACAAAGAAAACAATGAACCATCAACATGTAGTAAGTGCAGACATTTTCAACCTGTCTAGATAACAATATTAGCAAGCAGCCTATCTTAATGATTTATTTTTTAAATTTAAATCCTGACATTTCTTTACAATGTTTCCCTTTCAATCTGATGAGGCTCATGCTAAAATAAGTGTGATCAATATGAATCCTTTTAATTTCATCCCTGTCACTTCACCCCCCTGCCATTTCATCCCCGTCATTTCATATATATATATAATACATGTAATAATAATAATATATATATATATTTGTTAATTTTTGTTCAATTATTTATTCTTTAGATATGCTTTGTATGGATGACTACCTCAGCAAACTTCCAGAACTCAAGCTGTGGCTCAAGGAGGAGGTAATTTAAATAACCTACTCCGACATTTTTATAGGGTTATCTAACTTACATTGGCATTTAAACTGTGGAATTTTAAAATTAAATTAATTGTAAAATAGTGAAAAATATTAGTTTTATTGCATTTTGTTATTTATACAGATTATATTGTATTATTCCTGAAATATAATGTATAGCATATATAAAAAAATAATGAAATGATTGATATGTATTTTTTTTCATCTAATATATTTTCCAGCAAGGTAAGAAAGATGTGGACAGAATCAAATCTCCAAAACTTAAATCACACTTCAAAGTTTTCATGAAGCTATGGAACAAGCAAAAGCTGCCAGCCAAATATTACACAGACGAGATCTATAATGGTATGCTCAGCTCTCATGTGTTGCTTGAGTCCTCGCTGGATGACACAGACACCTTTGCCCCATCCTTGCCCCCACTTCCTCCTCTTCTTGACATCAGCATCAATGACGCTCTCGATGAGCCAGGAGGTGTGCATGATTCTCCATTTTCAACTTTTGGAAAAACTCCAGAACAGGTGGAGAACAGCCCAGCATTTCTGGCTCAACAGGTTAGTGCTTGGACGAAATTGTTGACCATGTTGTTTAAAAAATGTGACAAGTTTGGTTAAATTGATTTATGTTGCTTTTATTATTATCTGTTATGATATACTATCTTTGCCATTTCAACGGCTACATATCTGCTAAATTTTACTAAGAGGTTCAAGACTGCTCTGTGAAATAACAGGCAATGTTTTTCCTCAACAGGGACTATATAGTGTCTTACTTTGTTTAGTACCAAATTTGCCTCTAACTTGTTACAACTCTAAAATCTCTTTCTAAACTCTGTTTTCTATACATCCATTTGGTTTATAGAGTATAGTCAAAAAAATATATATCCAGTCTAGAAGCATTGTCCTTTATAGCTTCCCTATATAAATAAAAATTGAAAATTTAAGATTTGTTTAGAAACATTTTTTATAAAAGTAAATATAAAATATTGTATTGGATGTTAGATCTTATTCACTGGCTTTGTCCAAGGTTTATTTGTGTTTTGGCTTCTTATCCACATAGCAACTTTTAGAGAAATGAAAGATAGAATACATACCTTCTTGTTCTGAAATTTATGTAACTTTTCTTTTCTGCCAGGTACATGTCAGTAAAGTGACATTGGTCAGAGACAGGTCTGTAAGGACATTACCAGCAAGGCAAACATCTTCAGTATGTTGAATGTGCTTACAGTTTTGTTTCTTGTTTTTTAAAAAGTATTTTTTTTTATAACACTAAAAGCATACCACCAAAAGTCTATAGATTATAAAATCTTATAGCATACCTACTTTATTTTCTCAATAAACATTTGCTCAAATAATTTTTAAAAATATTTTATTTGTTCTATTAGCAATTCTTGTGTTTTATTTCCCAGCACCACATTGCTAGTACAACTAAACCAATGGAGGCTTTTATTGTATTTTAATTGTATCTCTTGAAATAACTTGAACAAACTTCTTTTTTTTATAGCAAATCTAAATATAACTTTTACTACAATATTCACAGCTTTAACTTGAGATATAGATCTAATAGTAATGAAATAAAATGATATTGAAACAAACTCTAACTCACAACAAAAACACATCTCTACTCATTCATGTCTCTAGACCAGTGTTTCCCAAAGTGGGATATGGGGAGACTTTGGAGGGGGTACACATTGCACCTCATTAACTATTTTTTTTTTTTTTTTTAAATACCCATTTATTATGTTTTGTTAATAAATTGAAGTGTTTTTGGGGGGGAGGGGGACAAGGGGTACAGCATTACTAAAATTATAAAAGGGGTACACAAAGGTCAAAAGTTTGGGAAACAATGTTGTAGATCAGGCATGTCAAACTCATTAAGGTGTATGGGACACATAGAAAACTTACTATGACCTGTCCCTTAGCTAAATTTGTAGTACTATTGGCTAATTAAAAAATACTTTGATTACGCATTATTTTCTTTGTCCTGATGCTTGACATCTTTTCTGGGATACCATTTTAAGCATTTCACATGATTACACACAGTTGTGACAATTTTGTCTTTACTTTGAAGTTTCAAATTCAAGTCATGCAGGTGACCAGTGGGATCAACTGCTAACGCCAAATCCTGAACACATTCGTCAGTTTGGAAATGTTCAACAGGTTCAACTTTCGTGTTCAGAAACAATACGATTTCCTCACGCAATGCAAACAATCTCTTCAATATTATATGTCATGAGAGCCAGCTTGTGTAGTAGGGAACACAATCAAATTTCATGTCCTATGTCATCCAGAAATATTAAAAATTGGCGAGCATTAAAACCACGGGCACGAATAAAATTGAGAAGCGACTGAAAACAGTCTTATGACATGTTGAAACTGTAATTGCTGTGCGCAGAATGTTTCTTGGTGAATGATGCACTGAAAATGAGCAAATTTAAAATTATCATCAGTCTCTCTTATTTTTGCAAGTAACTTTGCATCAAAACCATTTCATTTCATGGTTGGTGCGCCATACCTTGTTAGACTAGATAGCTTTATCAAAGATAGATTGTACTGCATTATCACCTCCTGTCATTTCTCAAAAACATCCTCACTTGTTGTGGTGTTATGCATAGAGCAGAACTCAAGTAGTTCCTCGTGTATGTCAAAATTCCTGTCACAGGTCCTTATGAATATAACCAACTATGCTACACCCTTTACTTCAGTTGACTCATAGAGAGCCAATGAAAATAATTCAAAATCAGCTATTTTGTTCTTTAATTGTTCACGCAACCTGACTGACATGTCATTTATTCTATCAAAATGTAGCTTGCTTTCACTGCAGACTCACCCTCGTTGTTAAGTTTAATAAATACTATTTTTCGATTCAAGTAGCTTGTCATCTCTTGTTTTCCAGCGTAATAGTTTAACATTATTTTTTAAATTTTTTAGGTGGCCAAGGAGGCTGCATGCAAGATGGTTTGACATGCCTGCTGTAGATAGTCTACTGTTGCAAATAAGCATTATGCTAGATTATATTGTCATTTCATCATCCTCACCGCATAGCAATCAACTGTAATAGTATATTAAATTTATTGACATTGCCCCTAATATATTTAGAGCTGACAAGCACAGAATCTTTCAATCTATTTCAACTTCTATGTAAAAATTTGACTTAAACTTAATACTTGAAATTTAAAAGTTAAAAAAAAAAAAGCTAATAATAAATGAGTGAATAAAGCACTTAAATGCAAGTTTTGTTCTTGTAAGCTTAAAGTTTAAATTTTGTAAGTTACCAGCTAAGTCATCCACATTAACAATGTCTAACTAACTTTAACCTAAACATGTATGTCATCCATTTGTAATTCTTTAAATACTTAGTATTTATCCAGTCCTTACTGTCATTGTTAGTATTTTTGTCACTAGTAATGTCTGTATACTTCTATCTCAGCTATGTCATTATATTTCTAATATCTGTTTTTTTTTGTTTTTTTTGTAGGTTTCTGTCATCAGTAATGTTTTCTTTTCACCCAAGACAGTATATTTCTGCTATCAGTTCTGTTTCAACATTTCTATCATCAGTAATATTTGCATAGTTCTATCATTATCATGTCAGTATAATTCTGTCTTCAGTAATGTTTCTATACTTGTATCCCCAGGCACAGTCACAAGCACCATCTAAGTTTGCAACTATTCTACGTTCGTAAGTAATGTTTTCTACATTAAAATGTTGATTACTTTTTACAAAGAAAGAAAAGACACATGAGGATAATTAAAAGCTTTATAATCCTGAAAGTAATTTTTTTACTTTTACATTTTACTCAATATTTCAGCAATACTTCAATAAAAATTACTTGTTAAAAACAGACAGTCTGATACGAATGTTCGTGTTTTACCCACAATACAGACAATAATAAAATCAGATTTTCAATAGCGCTATTAATTTTTTAAGATGTAACAGACACCATTTAAGCAATAGTGGCTTTTCTCTAAGAAGCTGCTAAAAATACTATATTCCTGCAACATTTTCAGTTATACATTTCGTACAAATGTCATCATTTATATTCCTTGCCTGATGTTTTTGTTAGAACTCCAGTTGCCAGTCTTTTCAAAAGTACATCATCACAACCCAGGAACATCAGAGACATCTCAAGAGCAGCTCTCTCAAGTCCAAAGTGTCCATGGCAGCTTCCTAATTCAAACTCAGAGAAAACTTTGCCACAAACTGTCTTCAATGGTAAATTTCACATCATTGCAGTAAATTTTTTTTTTCTTTTGAAGGTTATGAAAGAAAGTTGTAATATGGAATTGGACTCAGTTACTCTTGCATACACAGTTTCTGCTATATTAAAAGATATTTTTTAAAAAATATACTTGAAAAATTTATGTTTATATTTTTTTAAAAGAATTTCAAGTAAATAGAATTGTGGGTGGACTTTGATTTTAAACATTAAATGAAACCCAAGCTCCCATTCTTTTAAAACACTTTCTAGAGCAACAAATTATAGAGTTCCTCTAACGTAATACAATGATACAACTTTTGTCGTCTAGGGGCTGAGGGCTTTGCACTGCAGATTTGTGCCTCCTTGTGTGGCAGGTGAGGCTTATCCTATGTGAGCCATAATGTTGGGCTGCATGCTAGGCAAGCTATTTCAGCTGGAACTTGTGTTGATAGCCTTAAGTTTCTTCTATGGCAATACAAACCATCTCTTGCTTGGTTTAAGTTTTTAACTACATCCCAAAAGGGATTTATATATATAGGCTTAGACTTGTAATATTTTAATGACATTTTACAAAATTCTAATTTATGACAGATCAACATACAGAGAGTCCTGATTTCCAAAAGTGGGTAACAGGCTGGAACAAGTTCACTAATCAGAGCCCAATATATGACACAGTTGCAGATAATCTCCAGGCTAACTTTTCTGAGATGGAACCTTTTAGCCAGCTTTATTCAGATTACTCGTCACTGTCGCCACAGAAAGGTGAAAGGTCACCCCAGAAATGGGTTGCCAAGCAACCCTCCTTGAATCGTCGGAGATCAAAGAGCATGGAAGATATTTATTCTATCTCTTCAAAGTTTAATAGCATTGGTGGAAATAGAAGGCCAGTTAACAGACTTAATGAGATTGAGACAGTAGCATCTCAACCACCGCCCATCCCAGATAGAAATTACAGCCCTGTTAAATTGCTCTCTTCCTCTCTTAGCTTTACGTCTCAAAGAACAGCATCTTTTAAATCTCCATCATCAGATACAGTTGCAATATCAACTCCTGGCACAGTCAAAGCAGATTTGTTTCATCGTCTAGTTGGAATTCAGGAAATAAGCCCCAAGAAAAGGCAATCAGAGGAGGGTGTAGAACATTCAGTAGACTCAACAAGTCCTGTAAAAAAGTCAAAACCTGAGTCTCAACTGGATAACAAGGATAATTCTTCAGATCTTTCTTTTGCTAGCACAGTTATTAATGGATCATTTGAATCAACTCCAACCTTGTCCATCCTGACTGGAAGTTTAAACCCTACCACTAGAAGTAAATATAAACTTACAGAGCCTTCCAAGTTTGAAAGCTCTGATGCAAAGGTTCATAGACCTGAGACTTTGTTGAATCCCCTGCCATTGCAGCTGTTGGAGGAGTCCCCCAAGTTACCAAGGAGGAAATTGAAGCGAAGGTCTTCTAGCTTGAGCACTACTCCAGGTAAAGGACTGACTTTTGGAAAATCTTCAAAGTTATCTGTAGCATCACCAAAAAGGAAGGTTTCATTTGCTAAAGATGTCAAGGACACTGAGACAAATGATCCCTTGAGGCGAAGGCCTGGAACCCATCATATTGATCCAACATCTCAAGCTTATTTTACTAAGCAATCAAAAGAAAAATTGGAGTTTGAGTCATTTATATCATCACATAGTTCCTCCAAAAGAAATGGTTCCCCCAATAAAATCACTTCCCCCATCAATATCACTTCTCTCATTAAAAAGACTTCGCCAAACAAAATCGTTTCTCCCAGCAAAGTTCAGAGCACCTCCCAAAATCTTTCAAACCAACTTCCATCACCCATGCAGCTCGTAGCTGGCCTTGGGAATTTAAGTGACATTGAAACAAATCCTGGCACTGCCAAACTCCAAAACCACACTTCCACAAACAGTTTAGTGGCAGAGGATGATCGGCTGTTTCCATCCTCCCCCACCCGACAGCTTGGGAGGCGTGTTCTTGGTAAGCCAACTTCTTCTCTCCATAAATTTAAAACCTCATCTCAAGCAGACAAAGCCAGTGAACAGAAAAAGTCACCTGAGAAAAGCATTCCTGCAAAGAAAATGTCTCCCCCCAAAAGAGTCGATTCTCAGTTGTCTTTAATGCTACCCAGAAAGACAATCAATTCTTTTGTGACTAAACTTGGTGAGAAGACAGCCACCATTTGTGCTACTGAGATGAGTGAGAGTGAAGGCTACTCCAGCAATGAGGATTTACTAAGCTCTGCAGTATCTGATACATTACATGTTCAAGACAGCCAGTTAGTGTCAAAGTCTGTTATACATCCCCTTTTGTCTGAAGTCAGTAATGCAAGTAATAAATCCTACTCAACAGAACAGAAACCAAGGATTGACTTTACATTTCAGAAATCCTCCACCCACAGGACTCAGCCAGTCAAGAGAATAGCTTCTTTTCAAACTGATGTAGATGAATCTATGGAACAATCAAACTTGACTTCCAGTTTGTCTGATAATGTCAACAGCACTTCAACAAGTCACGCAATACTAAGAACACCATCATCTGTTAGCCCTGAACCAGTGACCAACATTCCAAATACTCCACATGTAATGCGTAGCTCAGCCCATCTTATGTGTAACTCACCACAACCAACAGACCATGACCACCTTGTAGAAAACAAAACTGTTGCTGTTAGTTTTCATTGTACCAGACCAACTGATGTCACTACATTTGAGGTATTCAAGACACAGAACAATTCTGATGTAGCAACACATGAATCAGATATAAATCATTCAGGGGAGGCTATTTCCTACCTGACAAATACAAACAATTCACAAACGGATGCCAAGTTTGAAGCCTACCAGTCTCTACAGTCTTGTGCTGCACAACAAATGGAAAATGACTGCAGTCAAATATATGCTGATTCTGAATCAAAAGATCCATTTCAGTGTCAACTAGAAAAAGTCACAAGTGGCTTAGCGAGATACCACAGCATTAGAGCAAGCCCCAAAATTATTGACGATGATGGCTGGGTCACGGAGAGAAGGAGAAGTAGAAGCAAACAAAAGTCATCTGTCAGCTCTCCGAACTCTAAGCCCCAAAAGTCACCCCAAGAAGAGACACCCAATAGGAATGACATGACCTTGACACAAACTGCTTGTGTTTCTCTGCACAATGACTACACAGAAGAAAGTTTGTCAGCTCAGATGATACAAAAAAAGATGGATTCTTATCCTGTGAATGAAATAATACAAATTGATAGTGTGAGCTGCTTACATCTCACTGGCTCAAGGTCTCCATTGAAAACACCACAAAAGGTCAAACCCCCAGTAATGCCGAAACCCACAGTAATGCCTAAACTAACATCTTTGTCCTCTATAGGTGTTAGACCATCAACTGCCATGACAAAACGTAGAAGCTCTCTAAACAAAAATGGATTAGTTTCAATGAAACCTACTAACATCAGCGCTATGAAATCTAATCAAATGAAAGAAGACTATGTTCAAAGAAATATTAATGCTGTAGCTGTTAGCAGGTTAACAAATAATTTACCTGAAAAGTTATCCAACATCTTGCACACTCCTGTCAAAAAACAGGTAAACTTAAGTGAAAACACAAGACGTAGAAGCAAAACTGTTCAGCAAGATTCATCATTAACTTGTTCAGAATCTAACAGGCGCAGAAGCAAAACTGTTCAGCAAGATTTATCTGTTACTCCTTCAACAGCAAGTCGACAAAGGAGTAAGGTCGGGGTTCAAAGTGTGCTGACAAGTTCATCTACTGGTAGATGCAGCAGCAAAACTGGCAGTCAGAAGGTTATCACTGGCTTAGCTATAAACAGACGTAGAAGCAAAACTGACATTGAGGAAGTCAATGGTTCCAGCCATACAGAAAGGATGCCTCAAGACACAGTGAGGCGCAGGAGCAGAACATCAAATGTTTTCCCCAGCTTTACTGAACGAAAGAATTTCTTTCAGAAGTTTCAAAGTCCTGTCAGGCATGGAACTCAGCAATGCTCCACAGGGACATCCAGCACCACAAGTGGGGCAGGTAAGACAACTTCACCTGTAAAAAGGGGTGCTCCACTGACACCAAAGATGACTCCTGTCATCAGCAGGCTGCAAGTAGTCCTAAAGTCATCACCTGCCTTGAAATCAAAGATGCCAGAGCCTCAACAAGAAGTAAGACACATACCTGTCTCTAAACTTGAGACTGAAATTTAGAACATGATCAAGGGTTTTATTCTATAATATGAACTTGAAACTGTACAGGGTAGCTGTTAATTTTAAATATTACTGTCTTTTTTTTTAAATGAACATTATTTTTACTTTTTAAATCAAACTTGATGAATGATGTAGATTTACGTCAAGTCTTTTTTTTAAACCTCAATAAGCCCAAAACCAAATAATATTTGCTTTGTTTACTATTTTTCACTTTATTTTTCAAGTGATTATGATGTAGACAAAATGAAGTTGAACTAAAATGTAGAAGAGCTCTTAGCATACTACTTAGTACAAAGCTTCTATTAACTCACTCTGTCTGTCTGGTATAAAGTTATTTCTCCCATACCCAATCTTGGATCAAGTTGAAATTTTGCACAATTATTTCTTGTATCTGACAAAACAAGAATTAATTTTAAAAATTAACCAATTAGTTAATTATTGGTAATTAATTATTTTGTTTGGTATTGATATAACAATATTTCATAGAGATTTATTATTGTTAGTCTAGATCTATTACAAATTGACTCATCCAAACTAATTGATACAATTACACTTAATATAAGCTTTTTTTAAAAAATATGTTATATTTTCTTTGTTATTTAGCTAATTATTTTATGGATGACTCTCTATGGAAACATTCTAATGCTACTGCTACATATGTAAAGCCAAAAACTTTTTGTCATATTTCAATTTATTTGTATTCACAAACCTTACACTCTGAAAAACAGATTCCATAACACCACAAGTCACACAAGTCTTGATAAATTATTTTATTAACTTCAATTTCAGTTTCTAGTTGGTCATCACATTTGAATTTAATAGTTTAAATGGAACAATCAGATGTATAACAAGATTGTTGACATACATTTAGTTTTCTTAGGTCAATGTTACCCATTGTTTGTTTTTTTTCTTTATGTAATATATATCTATATATATTTGTTAATATAGACTCTCTGTTATTTGATATTTGACTCAATGGTTTAATCAAGGCATAGTTCCTGGCTAGTCCAGTAGCCCTAGAAACTGTTTATTTACTGAGTATGTAAGAAAGTTAACATTTTGAAAAAAACATGTAAGTTCTAAGTTTCAACAGCTTCAAACCCTATAATTCAGTCTATTGCTCAACAGTTTGGTAGACGTCCTAGTTATTAATGATATAGTAGCCATTGTGCACTAAATGCACTTGTAGACTATATGCTAATTAAGTGAATGACACACTTCCAGTGTTTATCAGGACTTTTTTTGTTATCAAGCCTATCACTAGTACACTGATTCAGTTGTAAGGTCTTTTAAAATATATTAACACTATTGGGAACACATATTTGTATAATCTTAAAACTATGTAAACCACTGCTTACATGTGTCTCATTCTTTACAAGCACCAAATGTATTTTTTGTTGCACTTTGTTTTATATTTGGACATGACTTTAAGACAATGTTGCATACTTAACCTTGACATCTTTAAACTCCAATCCTGATTGAACTATTTTGTTTCATTTAGAGTTTTGATCTCTGTAAGAAGTTTAATTTAGCAACATGACACCAAACAGGACAAGAGAAAAAACAAAATCATTTCATAAAGTAAGAGATGCCATTTCTTGTAAAACATTGACTATAACTCTACAGGGGAATTTGCTTTTCTATTACTTATGAATTTTTCAGCCCATTATTTAAGTCTCACTAAGTGGCTTATTAAATTTAAAAAAAACAGATTGGAAGTAGAAGATTCCATGAAGTTCTTTCTCACTGGCTGGTTGTCAAGGTTCATTGTACTCTCTGTGTCATCAAGTGAACATGTTTGGAGATAGAGCAGGATTAATGAAATGGATATAAAAGATTAATTTTCCACAAGTAATAAGTAGACAAGACAAGCTCAAGATTACAATTAGCCATTCCATTGTCACTTATACATTTTACCCTAACTTATGTGATTTGTTTAGTATTTCATTAATATTTGCTCAATACAATAATTAGTCATTCCAAATCCATCTCAAAGGTCACTAGTTCTTTAAGCTGTTGTTGTTTTTTTGACTATGTTGACTGTAATGACAATAATTTCATAATTTTGTTTTTTGCTTTTTCATAGTCTTGATTTTACTTGATTCTAAGAAGAAGATATAGATGCTACTTTATATTTTATTTCATTTGCATTTGTTAATGCATTGTGAGAAGAGTGCATTGATATAAAAAAAAACAACTACAAAGAAACAGTGACACTGTCAGCTAAATGTTGGTGTTTGTAGTAATGCTACAGACATGGCTAGCTTTAGTTATTATTTTTATACATTTTATGATGTGTTAGTTTTAGAGTGAAAAGGATCATTTTTTGAAAGTATCAGACTGATATTCACTAGAACACACCAAGTCAAACTAGAGAACTAAGTTGTAGTATTCTGTGCAGTCTTGGCCTTGCCTGTCAAGTTATTACATCGTTAGACTACTCTGTTATCTAGAGCTCCCTTGTTAACTTGAACTGATTATTGACCCAGTCCAGTGGTCATCTCAAGTGCCAGCTGGCTCTGGCCTTTATCTCCTGTCTGTGTCTGACCTGAGGTCAAGGAGACCACTAGTTATATATTGTAGCCTCTATTAGAAATGATCTAAAAGTGTTTTTTTTTCTCTTTTTTTTTCTCCTGTGGTTATATGAGCTGGACAGTGTGAGATAGTGCTATCTTTAAATAGTCTCCACAAGAAAGTGATTTTATTTATTTATTGTGAAATGTTTTGTTACATGTAGAGTTAGAATTCTCTTATTTCTTGTTTGCTTTTTTTCACTTCATTTGTAATCTTTTTTATGATATTAATCTATCAGCTTCCAAATAGTTGACTGTAATATGCTGGTCTTTTTTTTTCTTTCTCCTAATAAACACTAGATTGGTATCCAAACAAAATGTATTGTCAGTATTTTGACTTGAACAGATTTGTCTCTGTACATATTCAGACATCATCTATCCATAGCAATTGCTCATGAAAAGGGAATTCAAACATTGTTTAATGTTTGGTCACAAAGTCCTTCATTAATGTCCCACAGGATGACTGCCTGGTTGTGCGGTTTGTGCTCTGGACTGTCATTCGGACTTATTGATGATCCCGGGCTCAAACCCTGCCCATTCCCATCCCCTGTTGCTCTGCAAGAGGTTTGGACTAGGAAGTAAATTATCTTCAACTCTGAAGGAACATCCGAAACATGTAAAACATTTTACAAACAAACAAACTTTAAAGAACAGAGACCTTAATGCACTGTTAAGAATTCACGTTTATTTTAAAATGGTCAAATTCTTAAAACAACTGTTTAGATAGCAATTTTTTTCATTGCATGCCTTTAAACTACCGGTACCTTAAAGCAGAAAGTTTTGTATCTGACTTTTGGGTTGAGCTCACATTTTTTTAGCCTTGTGTTTAGGAGAGTTATTCCTGATGGCCATACACAAAAACTTAGCAAATCAGTGACCACATGCTAGTTTAACTACCTGCTCTAATCAATGTGGGTCCCATTGGCATTGGTTAACAATCCCAATGTAGCAGTTGTTTGTCTCAATCCCAGTGTAGCAGTTGTTTGTCTCAATCCCAGTGTAGCAGTTGTTTGTCTCAATCCCAGTGTAGCAGTTGTTTGTCTCAATCCCAGTGTAGCAGTTGTTTGTCTCAATCCCAGTGTAGCAGTTGTTTGTCTCAATCCCAGTGTAGCAGTTGTTTGTCTCAATCCCAGTGTAGCAGTTGTTTGTCTCAATCCCAGTGTAGCAGTTGTTTGTCTCAATCCCAGTGTAGCAGTTGTTTGTCTCAATCCCAGTGTAGCAGTTGTTTGTCTCAATCCCAGTGTAGCAGTTGTTTGTCTCAATCCCAGTGTAGCAGTTGTTTGTCTCAATCCCAGTGTAGCAGTTGTTTGTCTCAATCCCAGTGTAGCAGTTGCTTGTCTCAATCCCAGTGTAGCAGTTGTTTGTCTCAATCCCAGTGTAGCAGTTGTTTGTCTCAATCCCAGTGTAGCAGTTGTTTGTCTCAATCCCAGTGTAGCAGTTGTTTGTCTCAATCCCAGTTAGCAGTTGTTTGTCTCAATCCCAGTGTAGCAGTTGTTTGTCTCAATCCCAGTGTAGCAGTTGTTTGTCTCAATCCCAGTGTAGCAGTTGTTTGTCTCAATCCCAGTGTAGCAGTTGTTTGTCTCAATCCCAGTGTAGCAGTTGTTTGTCTCAATCCCAGTGTAGCAGTTGTTTGTCTCAATCCCAGTGTAGCAGTTGTTTGTCTCAATCACAGTGTAGCAGTTGTTTGTCTCAATCCCAGTGTAGCAGTTGTTTGTCTCAATCCCAGTGTAGCAGTTGTTTGTCTCAATCCCAGTGTAGCAGTTGTTTGTCTCAATCCCAGTGTAGCAGTTGTTTGTCTCAATCCCAGTGTAGCAGTTGTTTGTCTCAATCCCAGTGTAGCAGTTGTTTGTCTCAATCCCAGTGTAGCAGTTGCTTGTCTCAATCCCAGTGTAGCAGTTGTTTGTCTCAATCCCAGTGTAGCAGTTGTTTGTCTCAATCCCAGTGTAGCAGTTGTTTGTCTCAATCCCAGTGTAGCAGTTGTTTGTCTCAATCCCAGTTAGCAGTTGTTTGTCTCAATCCCAGTGTAGCAGTTGTTTGTCTCAATCCCAGTGTAGCAGTTGTTTGTCTCAATCCCAGTGTAGCAGTTGTTTGTCTCAATCCCAGTGTAGCAGTTGTTTGTCTCAATCCCAGTGTAGCAGTTGTTTGTCTCAATCCCAGTGTAGCAGTTGTTTGTCTCAATCCCAGTGTAGCAGTTGTTTGTCTCAATCCCAGTGTAGCAGTTGTTTGTCTCAATCCCAGTGTAGCAGTTGTTTGTCTCAATCCCAGTGTAGCAGTTGTTTGTCTCAATCCAAGTGTAGCAGTTGGTTGTCTCAATCCCAGTGTAGCAGTTGTTTGTCTCAATCCCAATGTAGCAGTTGTTTGTCTATTGGTAATAATTATAGCTCCCTGAATTTTGAAATTGGAATTTAAAATTTGACCGGAAAGGAAGATAACTCAATCCAGTGTATTTCATTTTACTATGCACTCTACTAAATGGAATGGGTATTCAACCAAGGGCGACCACCGAAGAAAATCTTCCTTTTTTAAATATAGTTAGTTATCGAAAATTGTTTTAAAAGAAGAGTGTCATTAGAATGAAATGTGCTAAATATGCCTACGAATTCAAAAGTGTTGACCTGTTGATAAAGAAGGGCTTGAATGAATTGTATAGAAAATATGGTCACAGAAATGGAAGATGGACTGAGCAGCATGGGCGTAGCCAGGATTTTTTTTCGGGGAGGGTTTGGGGGGGGGATTCCGACCTTCACCCCCCCCCCCCGCCGCGGAAAAAAATTATATATATATATATGTGTGTGTACATAATTAATCTTTATTACATTCTGACGTTTATTGTTTATTGTAGACTCCCCGCCCTTGCTAGCAGGGAGTTCTGGAGGAGTTCGCAGCGCGCCGCCGAGCACTATTTCTGTTATTGAAAGCCAACAAAATACATATTCTGAGGTATCTACAGTGCATTATCTTGCTATTAAAAATTTTTATTTCAAAAACCTAATGTGCTATTCTTACTGACTTAGACCCTCACGCGCCGTTCGGCGCATTTTCCGGCAAACTGTTTCCGCAACTCTTATTTTGCGTATTTCATTTTGTCGGAAAATATGTCCCGCAAAACCTCATGCGACGCTCTGTCACAACCTTACCAAGGATTCGACTCCCAGTTCGGCATATGATTTCTTTGATTTAGACCCGATCTCTATGACTGACTCCTAAAATCTGTCTTAGCCATCTTTGTTGAGACACATTTAATGATTTTCAATTTCGGCAGAAGACTATTCACACTTAATTAATGGAGCCCAAGCCACTGGTAGAAATTTGTAACCTTTCTTGACTACGCTCTTGGAATTACATGCCTGTATTTCGCTTTAGATTTTAAATAGAAAAGGAAATTTTTTTCGTCAAATCATCTGTTTGTTTGTTGTTTGTTTTGTTTTGAATTCAAAACCCCATTTAGCTACGATCATAGAATTTGGTGACTGTAGTTTGCTTTAAAATAATATTGAAGAGAGAGGTTTTCAAATCTAAACGCTCTGTAGGGGAATTTTAAACTCAAAACTATCTGGAGGGGTTTTAAACTTTAAAGAAAAAGCCATCTGGAGGAGGGGAATTTAAACTCAAAACCCCTTTGGCTATGCTCATAGATTTTATAGTGTGTAATTTGCTTTTTTTTTTTATATATTGAAGAGGTACTTTTTAGCTTCAAACCCCAACTGGAAAAAAGGGGGGGGGGGGTTAAACTCAAAAACCCCTTTGGCTACGCTCATAGAATTTTAAGTGTGTAATTTGCTTTTTTTATATTGAAGATGGGGTTTATCGTAAATTTTGGATGGGGTTTTAAAATCAAAATCTTCCTCAACTGTGCTATTGGAATTTGGGGATTGTTGTTTGCATTTTTTTTGTTTTGTTTTATAGAAGAGGGTGATTTAACTGAAAAAAAAATGGTAGGGGGGTTAAAATTCAAAACTCCCTGTAGGGGGTTTTAAACTCAAAACCCCCTGATAGGGGTTTTTAAAATCTCAAAACCCCCTGGTAGGGGGATTTAAACTCAAAACCCCCTGGTAGAGGGTTTTTAACTCAAAACTGCCTCGGCTGTGCTGTGGTAAGTGATGATTTAGTATTAAAATCTCACCTAAAATAAACAAAATGAAAGCAAAAATCAGTCACTTAATTCCGTCCCCACCCCCTGCGGGGGGGGGGGGGATTTCATTTCGAGGGGGGGTTTGAACCCCAAGAACCCCCCCCCCCAATGGCTACGCCCATGCTGAGCAGTAAAGCGTACCAGCACACATAGGACTTCAATAGACGACGTACACATGTTTGACGTGGCAGTGAATATTGGCCTAAACTGCCCACAGGTTGTGACGTTGCAGGTCAGTGTTCAGGGCTTCTCTAACGATTGGTCTCGCTTCAAAACATGAAAGAACCACCATAATACAGGAAAACCACTGCCTGGCTAATGAAAAAATATGATAAGGAGATAGACAATATTGCTCATAATTGAATAACTTTCAAACATTAGGAAATCCTGAGTTACTAAAACCGACAACTTCCATTCCTAGGTCGGATGTAGTAACAGTGTTGAAATCCCTGAATACAAGAAATATCAGACGAGTTGACAACATTCTTGACGAAATTCTACAGGCTGGAGGAGAAACCATGATAGACTCACTTTTAAAGTCTTTCTACAAGACCTGGCCATCAGGAGAATGGACCGAGTAGTTCAATATAAATACAAACATAATCAAAGAAAGCCAGCACCTTTACGGCCAGGCCACTAGTAGGCCTACAGTGTACTTCAACAATAACATTGGGGACTGGTTTAAAACCACAGCTGCAGTGAGTGAGACAAGGTTGCCTTCTGACCCCAACTGTTTTCAATATTTCCTTGAAATGATAGTGGAAGATTTTTCTTTTTCTTCTTCGTTCTCATTTTTAGCGGCCCCCGTGCTAAGAACTATAAAAAACTATGAAGTTGTTCCGGATATTGTTTTATAAAACGATTATTTGAAATAGCATCATTGACTTTCTGTTACATTCTTGGACAATAAGTCACTATGGTTTATTATCCATATCCAATTGTTCCGTATTTTCAGCTTAAAACAAATTTATGTCAAATAACCTTTTTTTTTTCCAAAATATCGACAATAGGTTGTTCAGGATTTTAAAATAAGAAAGTAATTTACTATTTTACTCGTCTGACATATTGTACATATCCGGTAGATGTCATGCCGTAATGTGTAATATATCTCTTGATCAATAATAGGCTATTAGTTTGTAACCAGTTTAGTTATTAAGTTGAGAGCAACGCTTAGTCGTGCGGTTAGCGTGCTGAACTGATTATATCAATGGTCCCTGGTTGTTTGTTTGTTTGTTTTACATGTTTCGGATGTTCCTTCAGAGTTGAAGATAGTTTACTTCTTAGTCAAAACCTTTCGCAGGACGACGGGCGGATGGGAGCGGGCTGGGTTTGAACCAGGGACCATCATTAAGTCCGAACGACAGACCAGCGCGCAAACTGCACGACCAGGCAGGGTTCAAACCCTACTCGCTGCCATCATCCGTCCTCCAGCGAGAAGTTAATTATTTTTAACGGCAAATGAATCTTTGAAAGATTATTAGTGTTACCATCAACATTAAATCATGTCTTGAATATTCTTTGCGAATAGGTTATAAGATATAATAGGATAAGAGGAATCAGTTTTCCAAGCTTCGGAGGATTGTTTTCGCATCGGTTAGAAAGACAATCTGACTGTGTGGGGTACTTGGATGATTAGCTAGCATGGTAGCAGCTAATGCTAGTGCTTCCCTTTCTGCTCTGTTACTGTCAGAGAACTCTCCAGTTGCAATGGATTTTTCTAGTTTTTCTCCATCTGGCCATTCGATGAGTATTCCAGCTCCTTCACTGATTGCTTGGATAATGAGTTTGTACAAAACAGTTCACTATTTCCTTGAGCTCTGTTGGAAGGTAGATTTGTTTGTTATATTTTCAATATGGTCTCTTATAGTAGGAAGAGAGCTTTCGTCCCAGGATGTCTCGTGGATTCAAGAGTTATTTTTTCAAGTTGGTGTTTCTTTTTTAGGTTTAGATATTCCTGTATGAAATTGGTCCTTTTGAGAAAGTTTTTAGTTCCAATTTTGTGGATTTTTGTTTTGAGTGGAAGATGATCTTGAAGGTTACAAAGGCACTGTAAGCATTGACGGAAGAACTTGCGTTTTGCGTGTGACATAGATAGTCCTTCAGGGGCAGAGTAAGAGCTAGCTGATGCGCAGCTTATGGTTTGTAAACAATGCCGAAAAAAAAAACCATTATGACCAATAGCTAACAATGTTTTTAAAGGGACACTAGTAATGGAGATGAAAAATTGGTTAGTGTTAGTAGTTTTAAATACCTCGTTTCAGAAGAAAGAAACAAATCTGTACTACTAGTCAGAATTCAGCACTTCCGAAGCGCAAGAGTCTGGAAAGCCAAAGGTAGGGGCCTATATTCCTCGGCTTTAAAGCCAGACTCATGTTCTTTGGTCATGCCTACTTTCTTATCTGCTTGCCAATCTTGGACTCTAACTGCAGAACTAGAGCCGTGGAATAGAGTTGTTATAGAAGGTTCCTATGTATCAACTATAAAACCGCATTACAAAAGAGAAAACAGAATCACTAAGGCAATAGGACCACACAAAGATCTGCTTACCACTGTAAAAAATACAACGCAAACTTAGACTTTATGTACATCTTACGAGGTCCAAGGGAACATTCTTGGAAGGACAGTACCAGGAAAAAGAGAGAGAAAGCGATGTGAAGCCAACATCTATACATGTCAGACCTGTCATTGAAAGAGACTCTTGTCAAGGCAAAATATAGAGAGGATTAGAGAAAGACGGTCGACGGATCACGTGTGGTGCCCCAACGGTCCAGACTAAGGGATAGGTGAAGGTGAAGTCAAGAGATTGTTGCAGAGTTAGTGGAAATAAAATATTTCCCAGAACACATATAGATTTTTCCGTTTGTGTATTTTAGGGAAAAAACATTCAATACAGAATCGATACAAAACGAGAATTTCAAAGTCAATTGTTATTGTCAATATAGGTATGTGGAACAATGTTTTTAAGATTTTGAAAGCTAGTTTTACCTCTGTAAGTACTTATACCTGCCAATTAAAGGCACATTCCTCGTTGCATATGCTAGGACAAATTCGTACAACTGCCCCTTCTTACCTAGTGCTATTAGAGCATAGAATGAGTTGCCTGAGCCACCCAGGAAAACCAGTGACTTGGCAGAATTTAAATCATTGGTTAACATGCATGACTAGATGCATGACGCGTAGGAAGTAATCATCTTTTTTTTTTTGAAGTAGCGTCTGTATTATAGAAGGTAAGAGACAAACTAAACGACAATGCCAACAAGATGTCTCGTCTAAAAATGACATCTTTCAAGATTGTATAAATAGCTTTTGTAGAACATATTTTTTGAACGTAAAAGTGAGGGGGGGGGGGTAAGAATGGCATATCTTGGAGCAGGCTTCTATGCTGCCTTTAAACTTTAGGCAAACTTATTCCCCCCCCCCCTCCTTTAATAGGTAGTCAAACGGCTATTACCATTAAGCACGTCCCCCCTTCACATGTTGATATCCACATTTTATGTATACGTTTATTTTATCATTAACCTGATTGAAAAAAATCAAATAATGGAGCCAATTATGCAATCTTATCTTATATATTACAGACCTTACTTCAAAAAGAAGATAATACGCCATACGCATTTCATGTGTCAATCAAGTCATGCATGTTAATCAATGACTTAAGCTCTCCTAAGTAGTTAGTTAAACTTTCCTAAGTAGTTGGTTTTGCTGGCTGATCCAGGCAACCGATTTCATTCTCTAATGGCACTAGGAAAGAAGATCAATTGCATGAATTTGTTCTAGCGTGTGGGATAAGAAACGTGACTCTTTCTTTATGTCTTTCTGATTATTTCATTAGGTTTTGTTTTTCTATATTATGAATCTATATTAAAGCTACTTTACTTTTTTAGTCTTCTGTCCTGAAGTATCTCTAAAATTAGTGATTTTAGCCTACCAATGGTGTTACTATAATCAAATTCGTTAGTTATAAATCTCACTGCTCTATTTTGTATTAGTTCTAGTTTCTTTATTTCTTGAGTTGAATTATCCCAAACAGAAGATGCACACTCTAATATTGACCTAACTAAAGTTTAATAGCATTTTAGATTTATGTTATTATTTGATTTGTAAAATTTTGTCATAATAAATCCTAATGTTGAGCTTGATTTTTTCAATAGTGTCATCAATATGAGAACTCCATGATAACTTTCCATGTATTATTACACCGAGATAGTTTGAGTTGATAGACTGTGGAACTAGGCTACCTTGAATTCAGAAAGTTGTTTTTGTTTTGGGGATTTGTTTTTTGTTTTGGGGATTTGTTTTTTGTTTTGGGGATTTGTTTTTTGTTTTGGGGATTTGTTTTTTGTTTTGGGGATTTGTTTTTTGTTTTGGGGATTTGTTTTTTGTTTTGGGGATTTGTTTTTTGTTTTGGGGATTTGTTTTTTGTTTTGGGGATTTGTTTTTTGTTTTGGGGATTTGTTTTTTGTTTTGGGGATTTGTTTTTTGTTTTGGGGATTTGTTTTTTGTTTTGGGGATTTGTTTTTTGTTTTGGGGATTTGTTTTTTGTTTTGGGGATTTGTTTTTTGTTTTGGGGATTTGTTTTTTGTTTTGGGGATTTGTTTTTTGTTTTGGGGATTTGTTTTTTGTTTTGGGGATTTGTTTTTTTGTTTTGGGGATTTGTTTTTTGTTTTGGGGATTTGTTTTTTGTTTTGGGGATTTGTTTTTTGTTTTGGGGATTTGTTTTTTGTTTTGGGGATTTGTTTTTTGTTTTGGGGATTTGTTTTTTGTTTTGGGGATTTGTTTTTTGTTTTGGGGATTTGTTTTTTGTTTTGGGGATTTGTTTTTTGTTTTGGGGATTTGTTTTTTGTTTTGGGGATTTGTTTTTTGTTTTGGGGATTTGTTTTTTGTTTTGGGGATTTGTTTTTTGTTTTGGGGATTTGTTTTTTGTTTTGGGGATTTGTTTTTTGTTTTGGGGATTTGTTTTTTGTTTTGGGGATTTGTTTTTTGTTTTGGGGATTTGTTTTTTGTTTTGGGGATTTGTTTTTTGTTTTGGGGATTTGTTTTTTGTTTTGGGGATTTGTTTTTTGTTTTGGGGATTTGTTTTTTGTTTTGGGGATTTGTTTTTTGTTTTGGGGATTTGTTTTTTGTTTTGGGGATTTGTTTTTTGTTTTGGGGATTTGTTTTTGTTACTCTTAATAATTGGCATTTTTGTCTGGGTGGAAAGACATACTCCAATCTGATTCACATTTCTGTAATTCTAATTCTTTTTGTAAAATTTCAGTATCTTGTTTTTATTGTTCTATATATTATGCAATAGTCTTCAAATAATCTAATGCCAGATAAGACTTTGAACTGGATGCAATAGTCTTCAAATAATCTAATGCCAGATAAGACTTTGAACTGTATGCAATGGTCTTCAAATAATCTAATGCCAGAGAAGACTTTGAACTGTATGCAATAGTCTTCAAATAATCTAATGCCAGATAAGACTTTGAACTGTATGCAATAGTCTTCAAATAATCTAATGCCAGATAAGACTTTGAACTGTATGCAATGGTCTTCAAATAATCTAATGCCAGAGAAGACTTTGAACTGTATGCAATGGTCTTCAAATAATCTAATGCCAGATAAGACTTTGAACTGTATGCAATGGTTTCTCCAGGTAACCACTGATGTATCCATCCCTTCATTACGTTATAGAAAGAAACTGGAATTACTTGAATTGAATGACTTTCTTTGAAGTATGGGTAAAAGCCTATTTAGTTCAAACTAAGAAAGGAAAAATAGAATAATATGGGCGTTTTTTAAATAGGATAGAAGAAGGCTACCTTATTGGCTCAATGGCCTTGTACTTAGTAAACTTAAAAAAAAAACTTTGTTGATTGATGTACACAATACACAAAGGGCACGCTGACATACACTCCAACATAAACACACACACATTCCAGCTGGCTTTTTTTGTTGGAAATAGATCGAGGACTAGGCTGACTAGTATCATTGATTCTATCGAATTCCTGCCACGCGTGTCTGAAAGTCGCAGGTTTAAAAAGGGCAGGGGATCTCAAATTACCGTCTTCGATAAGAACGTATACTCATTTTTCCTAGCCTATGGAATAAGAAATGTGCTTTTACCTTTGCGTCTTTCTGAGTATTTTATTTAGCTGAGTTTTTCATATTTAATTAGTATCTTCAAAAGTATTTTTGAAATAAACATTGAAAATGGAAAACACAACCGGAGTAATGAGCAGTTACATCGTGTTTGCTATTTAAAAAAAAATTATATACAAAGTTTTATGATCAATCTACCACAACTTATTGGGATTTTGTTGGTGCGTCTCTCGTAAGGTGCTGAAGAAAATAACAAAGTTTGCTTAGTAACTTTGATGGGATACCAACCAGAACCAAATCTAGTTAAATTAATACGCTTTCTCTTCGCTTCACTCTAAGTAGCTATACACCATTATAACCTTTGACTTTGATCGCCATTATCGTCTGCTAAGCTGTAAATGTAAGTGTTTGGCACGTTTCTTTTTTTTTTTATAATGTCCCGGGGCGTCAACTATAGAAACAATTTTTTTAACCCGATAATGGATGCAATTTTAAAAAAGTGGAATAGTGCATACTTCTATTTGTAATGCTACTAAATAAATCAGCCTGATATATTTTTGAAAATGACTTTCCTGTAATCTTTTCTTTAATGGCTCTTTTGTGAGTCACTTTTTGGGCTAGATAAACAATAAAGAGATTATATTTAGGTAGTTAAAAGACTCAATTTGGTGTTGAAGTTGACTCATGTATGTATTTGTAGTTAAATCATTTATCCTAGATTTTCATAAACATAAGCAAATCTATGGGAAAAATAATATTTGTATGTAAGCCTATCCGATGTACAAATATGAAAATATTTTAAGTTTCATTATAACTGAACAATGAAAATAAAAATAAACTGCAGAGAATTATAAATGCTGCTAGTAAAGTCATTGGTAGCAAACAAATTCCATTCGGACAACTGTTCATGGCAAACCAGTAACACAGACTAAAAACGCAAAATACCTAGGTGTTATAATAAATGAAAAACTGTCATGGAATCCACATATTGATGAAACTACAAAAAAATCAAACAAAGCATTAGGATTTATTAAAAGAAATTTCTATAAATCAAATAAGAACATAAAACTAAAATGTTATTTAACCTTGGTTAGGCCAATAATAGAATATGCATCCTCTGTTTGGGACCCCTCAACTCAAGAAAACATTAAGAAACTAGAACAGACACAAAATAGAGCAGTGCGATTCATAACAAACGAATATTCACATTTGACTAGAGTAACACCTTTAGTAAAATCACTAAATTTAGAAAGCCTTCAGGACAGAAGGCTCAAAAGTAAAGTAGCAATAATACATAAAACACTGAACCATAATCTTCAAATACAAAAACAAAATTTAATAAAATACTCTGAAAGACACAAAGATAAAGGCACATTCCTCGTCCCATATGCTAGGACAAATTAGTACAAATACTCCTTCTTCCCTAGTGCTATTAGAGCATGGAATGGGTTGCCTGAGCTAGCCAGGAAAACCAGTGACTTGGCAGAATTTAAGTCATTGGTTAATATGCATGACTAAATGCATGACGCGTAGGACGTAATCATCTTCTTTTTTGAAGTAACGTCTGTATTATATAAGATAAGATAAGAAACATTCGTCAGAAGGCTAAAGATTTCTCAAATATAAAACTCTCTGAGCCAGGTTTTTGAGATTTTACCATCACAAAAGTATGAAAGGATATACAAGATACCGTTTAGAAAAACAAGCAGAGATAAAAACGTATTTGTTCTTCTGGCAATCCAAATCATTGACTAAAATTGATCTAATATAAACATCTCACTTGTAACGTTTGAATGAAACTAGTGTGAACTTTATTTTGTTTCTATAGTTGTAATGTATTTTTACAATACCTCTATTCAAGCAATAACTTCATGGAAGGCGGAATCTGGACGCTGATCTCAAAAACGGCTCTAGCGATTTTCCTAGAAATTTAACAGTTGATGCATATCGTTTAGAAAAGAATTACTAGCTCGTTGGCCACACAGCGAAAACACTACTTTCACCGTTATCATGTAAAAAATGAAATAAATTTAAATTTGGCAAAAGATCTAGATCTAGGTCTATACTCTATATCCAACAAAAAGATCACAACGGTGTAAGATGTTTCATTCAATAAGCCCTCTAGACAGTTTCAGCAAAGCTTATGTTCCGGGCTGAGGTTAAGACAGAAGTGAGCTTTGATAAATGCAATAATAAAAGAAACTAATATATTGGTCAGTGAGTCCTCCCTTTAGGATCAACTCTTCTTCGTCATCGTCAACTGTCCCTTGACTTTCGCCGTAAGGGTGCTGTGACGTAAAGGTGCTGTGACGTAAAGGTGCTGTGACGTAAGGGTGCTGTGACATAAGGGTGCTGTGACGTAAGGGTGCTGTGACATAAGGGTGCTGTGTCGTAAGGGTGCTGTGACGTAAGGGTGCTGTGACATAAGGGTGCTGTGACATAAGGGTGATGTGACGTAAGGGTACTGTGACATAAGTGTGCTGTGACGTAAGGATGCTGTGACGTAAGGGTGCTGTGACACAAGCGTGCTGTGACGTAAGGGTGCTGTGACATAAGGGGCTGTGACGTAAGGATGCTGTGACGTAAGGGTGCTGTGACATAAGGGTGCTGTGACGTAAGGGTGCTGTGACATAAGGGTGCTGTGACATAAGGGTGCTGTGACGTAAGGGTGCTGTGACGTAATGGTGCTGTGACGTAAGGGTGCTGTGACATAAGGGTGCTGTGACGTAAGGGTGCTGTGACATAAGCGTGCTGTAACATAAGGGTGCTGTGACATAAGCGTGCTGTGACGTAAGGGTGCTGTGACATAAGGGTGATGTGACGTAAGGGTGCTGTGACGTAAGGGTGCTGTGACGTAAGGGTGCTGTGACGTAAGGATGCTGTAACGTAAGGGTGCTGTGACGTAAGGGTGCTGTGACGGTTCACGTAACAAAATCTCTCCATTTTTCTGATCAGTAGCTGTTCTTATCTGAATATCATGAGCAAGGCCGCTCCTTTCGTTCACGTTGTCAAGCCAGTTTTTCTTTGGGTGACTTTCTTTGGGCTCTCTTCACTGTACCTTGAAGAAAGATTTTTGACAGTGAGTCGTGTCGTACAATGTCACCGACCCAGCATCAATCTTCCTCTCTTCACATTGTTTAGTGGCAACGCCAATTATGGCTCCATGACTGGCATCTTGACAAAAGTTCTGATTAACGCTCGAGGCCATTTGCATTCGCACATTTTGCACACCCTTCAATCCGGTAGATTGATAAATCATGATTGAAGTATCTGTCTCAGCCAGTAGATAAAATCTAGTCAATTCAATTTTTTTATAGTAGGCCTATAGTTTGTGTATTTATACTCATTGAGAAAGACGGTGACCAAGAAAGCTATGGACAGCGAGAAAACATGAGCCTCGATTCTTGAATCACGGAAAATGGCCAGCTCCTCTATCACCAAAGCGAAAGCCACTTTGACATGCAATATATGTGGACGGGAGTGTCTCTCCAAAATAGGGCTCCACAGCCATATGAAAAAGTGTTCGAGATGAACCATAGTCGTTTCACGACTGAAGGAGGCCAATGACTCATTTGTATGACTTACTTAAGACTTTACTTAGATCCTCTCGAGCCGTTCGGCGCAATGGGCCGGCAAGCTGTCACTGGCAACTTTTCCTTGGCCTTTTCCCAGCCGGTGTCCACTACTCTGAGGTTCTCCATGAAAATGTGATGCTAAATTACACGAGGACGTCCCTCTTTGCGTTTTCCTCGTTTTGACACCCATGCCATTGCAGCTCTGTTGGAGGACATGCCCCACAAACCTCATGTGATGCTAAATTACACGAGGACGTCCCATGCCATTGCAGCTCTGTTGGAGGACATGCCCCACAAACCTCATGTGATGCTAAATTACACGAGGACGTCCCATGCCATTGCAGCTCTGTTGGAGGACATGCCCCACAAACCTCATGTGATGCTAAATTACACGAGGACGTCCCATGCCATTGCAGCTCTGTTGGAGGACATGCCCCACAAACCTCATGTGATGCTCGGCCACAACCTCATTAAGTGGTCGAGTCCAGTTTGACATATCTTGTATGAGCACATACCATTTTTTTTTACTGTGTATTCTTTTAGAGGTCCTAAAATTACATAGTTTGAGAACCGCCGTCCAATTTGTAGGACAGCTCCTCCCATTTATGTCAATTCGGTTATTCTCTCTTGTGAAGGCTTAAGTTTTCTATAGACAAATGCTGCTAGCAGGCAAGCTCATCTCTGTATTTACACAGTACTCGTGTGTCTATGTAGTGTGTGTGGGTGTGTATTTTCACAACCAGAACGGGGGATAGAGGGTGTCACTAATTCTGCAATCATAACTTCCTTATTAAGTCATCTTGCTGTCTATAACTGAGAGTTATAGAACTAACAAGATAAACACTGATCACAATTCTAACAAAAAAGGAAGGAGATTGTGAGGCCAGGACAGAGCAAACAATTCCTAGCACCCTTCTTCTGTCGGCAAGCTTTACATTGGACCACTATGTATGAAAGTCCCATGTTTACTATCTACATGTTACAAATTAGATTTCATTAGATAATTAATATCTCTTTCTTGTAACTTGTCATACATTTAAGATACGCCCATGATATATAAACTCTACTTGCTTTAGTCCTGTATTTAAGATGTCTGCTTGTCTGAACTATGTAGGTATTCGCTGTGCTTTTAGTTTAATATATCCTTTTATTGAAGGACAAAGTAGCTCTTATATTTGTGCTGTCACGTTCATATTTCAAAAACCGAAAAACAACATTAATGAAAATACGTCTCCCTAATGCCCTCGTTTTATTCTAGATTAGTGACTTCTTAATTCTCGAGGAGATAAAACTTTTTTTTTGTCTTTACATATTCAGCATTGCAGTTTCTAATCGGGTCAAGTTTATGACATTTGTATCTCGTACTATCGTTGTACAAAGCTTCTATCATCTCGCTCTGTCTATCTGTCTGTCTGTCTGTCTGGTCAAAAGTTTGTACACGTTATTTCTCCCACACCCAATCTCGGATCAAGCTGAAATGGTGCACAATTACTTCTTTTACCTGACAACACGAAAATCAATAAAACAAAATTAACCAATTAGTTAATTAACTATTGGTAATTAATTATTTTGTTTGGTATCTCGAACAAGGGAAAGAAACTGTACTTGACGGAAGTGGTGGTATAAGCAGAATTAGTCCCCTTTATGGGTCGTCGTCTTAGTGAACGCAACCTGAAAAATAGGACGAGACTATAGAAACAAAAGATAACTAGACAATCTTCTATGTTCATAGGCTCTCCACTAGCAGTGTGGTTACCGTGTTGGCTTGAGAAGCCTGAGAAGGCTTGAGCCATGAGTTCGAATTTAGGTCGTTCCCCTTTTTTTATTTTTATAAATGCTTTTTTATTTCTATTCTAGATCTATTATAAATTTAATTATATTGACTGATCCAAACTAATTAACACATTTATGCTTAATATAAGCCTTTTTTTTTTTTTTTTTTAAGTATTTTGAAATATTTTCTTATTTTCTTATATCATTTTTTTTTTTATAGTCTTCAGAACTTCATACGAGCTCCATCCTTACGGGTTTCAACAGTTAAATATAAGAACTTAATACTAGGGATTTGTATCTTTGGCGGAAGATTGTAAGAGGAGATCGTGTCTGTTGTGTGTCGATAGGACAATTAGTCATGTGAGATGTGATTGTGAATGTGTTGACTATGATCTTGTTGAATTCAGCCAAGTATTTAGTCCTTCAAGTAGGCCTAGAGTTCTCACATTATGTACAGATCTCACGCTACATCTATATGACTTACATTTCACAAGCAATGACTCCCGACGAGGAGGTGATGCAGAGCTAAAACGTTAGGCCTTCGAAACAAAAGGTCAGAGATACAGTTCTTCTGAGTCTGTTTTGTCAATAAAAATGGATGGTCTGTTATGGATCATTTTAGTGATGCCCAACCGAGGGCCGGTCTTTGAGACCATAGGCGAATGAATAATCTAGTTGTCATAGAGATCTGCTGTTTGAGATTTGATTCAAGTTTCGCAATTTTTTCTCTACAAGAAATGTGTTTTGAGTCCTTTTCGAGGCCTCCACCAATCGGAAGCCCTAAGCGGCTGCATAATTTGTCAATGCCGCCCTGCTCGGAACTTCTGTCTACAGCCCATAATGAAGCCCCTAAGGTTCTGTTTCCTTGAGCTCGAGATTTTTTTCCCTGTGATGTGACCCGTGACAGGCATGTCGGGATTGTATATACCCCCCACCCCCCGACAAAGGTCAGGCTTCATTGGGTCAATTTATTTTGCACTTTTATAAGAGCGATCTCAAGGCGGCTTCGTGTGAGACCAGAATCTTCTTAGGCCGCCATCTTGATATCTTCACTGCTTGACTTCAATGATTCATTATTTAATTTTATGACATTTTGTTTACAGAAATATTAATCGAAGAGACATTGGTATTGAAGTTATCTTTGGCACCTTGGATCTAAGTTTGAGGACACCTTTGCCAACTTATTTTGACTTCTTCCAGCTTTCCTCGAAAAAACGTATTATTGTGTCTCCTCAAATGTATATTGCAACGACATAGCTATTCAAATTCAAAGAGCACTGCTCTACGAGTCTGTGTGATAGTGTTGACTCAAGTCCAAGAGGTTTGTATTGCTGCTTCTGTTTGTTTAAAAGTTGTTCGCCTAGCTTGCATGTGACTTCCCACAATGTGACTATACATTGAGACAATTGTCTATCACAGCACAGACACGCGAAACTAGAATTGTAGCACACGCCTCTTCCTTTTCTCACCCTCTCTCACTTTCTCGGAAACTTGACACTATGTCACCTGACAGTTGCTAAGGAAGTTTGAATTGTGACTAGGGACGCATTTTTATCAAATAGGCCTAACTCTCTCTCTCTCTCTTTCCTCAAAATCCAAGCGTTGTTTTTTTTTTCACTTATAAAACTTGAATTATTCTTTATTTTTACCCATTTATTTTCGATTTCTGAACATTCTACTTTTTATTTTTAGCGGCCACCAAAAGTGGAATAGCAGCTCTTAGTTTTGTGTGGTCTGTCCGTCTGTCCCAGTTAGATTGCAAATACTAGAAAAGGATATTGAAAATAAGATATAATGCTATTTTAGATCTTTCAAAGTTTTGATGCGACAATTTTTTTCTCTTTTAAAAGCGAAACATTTAATTTTTAAAATGAACTGTGCAAGCATTTTTTTTTCTCATAAAAATACACCATTTTTTACAACTATTCACTATAATTATAAAATAAGAATTAGACGAAAAAATACATTAATAAGGGAGCATACATCACATGTATCTTTTTAAAAAACATTTATGCAAACGTTTTTATATTCCGAAAAAAATATAATAATATAAAAATATTTGTATTACTCAAATTTAATGTTCCAAGCTATAGGCTTACAAGCAACTTACATTTTAAATAAAGTATTTTTTTTATCTTCAAAGAGAAATAATGCGTATATAGTGTGTATAGAAGTCGAACATAGAAACTCAAGACAGATCCTTTCGAAAGTATCCCAATATCAAGGACTTCGTACGTGTTCGTCCATGTGTCTACAACAGCGGGGGGGGGGGGGGGGGGGGGGGGGGGGGGACAGTAAACAACCAAATGATCGTCAAGTTGGAACAATGTCTGAACGAGGTTAACCTTCATTGTTGTGAAAACGTGGAACTGACGGTTTTGTCTTGTGTGTTTTTAGGCAATGTAATCTTCTACTGAATAAAAAAAATATATCCAAAGGGAAAAGTTTCTTCCTTGAGGCTTTGAGAGGGAGAGAGAGAGAGAGAGATTACATAATTATTCAATTACGTCAGCTATTGAAATTTATAATAAAAGATAAGACAATAACATCATTACATCTCCGTATCCTGTGGTATCATGTCGTCAGTCGGCCTAACAATACAATAATATTAAAAACCATGGGTGTTGCCTCCCCCCCCCCCACCTTTTAGCTACGCTCATGGGATTTGGTGACTGTCGTTTGCTTTACTTTTTTTTATTGAAGAGGGGAGTTTTAGCCTCAAACCCCCAAGAGGGTGGGTTTCTGGGAAACTTGATGGTTTAACATTAAAATCTCATTTATAATAAACAAAATTTAAAGCAAAATACCAGTCATAGAATCTAATCCCCGGGCTACGCCCATGTTACCAACACTTTCGATACGCACGCGTCTCTTCTTTTTGTATTGGCGGTGACAAGACTCCTGGTTGTTGATATTGTTGTAACCTTGCCTTGCATCAGTGCTTGTGGTGCGTACGAGCGCACTATTGGACAAGAACAGGATGACGCTGGGATAGAGGAAAGAACAGTGTATCAAGAGATTGGGAAGAGTCGGAGTTGTTGGAACCTAAGGAGCCGTCTTTTGTGCTTCCTGAAGACTGTAGTAGGGACCTGGAGCGAAGCGGGGAAGGCTGTTGTTGGTTCGTATTCAGGCTTGCTGGGGAAAAGACTGGTAGAATTAGGAACAGACTCTTTGAATGTAGGAGGCTGTTATGTGTTTGCCGTGGTGAATAAACACACTTTTTTATTTACTGTAGAACTTCGTTTACTACAATATTTGTAGCGACCCCAGAAAAGACGCTATTAGTTTTGTGTGGTCTGTCTGTCCGTCCGTCCCGTTTAGATCTTGTAAACTATAAAATATTTTGAAAAAAAAAATCTGACATCCTGATACTTTAGACTTTAGACCATTCAAAGTTCTGATGCAACGTCTACTTTTTTTTTCTGAAAGCGAAAAATTTAATTTTTAAAATCAGTTATGCAAGCAGTTTTTTCATAAAAATACACAATTTTTACAACTATTCACTATTAATAGTAACAAACATTATTTAGTAAGGGAGAACACTACACACCATATTTATAACACATATAGGCAAACGGTTTTAGATTCTTTGTCAAAAAAATGTATTTTCCAAAATTGAATTACTAAGCTTGAAGTAATTCCTGCTCTACAAATGACCTATATTTACAAAACTGCTTGAATTAGGCTGATAGTGAACCAAAGACTGGTGCTGAAAATGACTGCATGTTTACTTTTATTTTTAAAGAGAAAAATCTATTTAAAATGTATACAGGTGTACTTTCATTCATTACCGGGCACCGTAAACAGTGTCTCGTATTATAAATGTGACCTATAGCGTAATACCATACAATTGGAACACTGAAGGGAAAAGTTTTATTTATTGAGACCGTAAATGAGAGTTTGGCCCTATACAAAACAATTAGATAATCATTCAATAACATCAGTTAGGCCAGGTTCACATTAAACTCCACCTATCACTTAGTCTGTTGGACCATTGGGGCACCACACAAGATCTGTCTACCGTCCTACTTCATTCCTCTCTGTCCTTATCCTTAATAATCATTCACTGATTCTTTGATGTTGTATTCCCATCGCTTTCTCTGTCTTCCTCTTCATCTTCCTCCTGGTACTGTTCCCCCGAAGAAAGATCTTTGCGAGCCCTGAGAACCTTGTGATGTGGCCATAGAGTTTGAGTTTACATTTTTTTAACAGCGGTTAGCAGGTCATCGTGGGGTCCAATAGCTGTGTTAATCTCTTTATTCGTGATGCGGTCTTTGTAACTGGCGTCTAGGATTTAACTATATCTTCATAGCTATCATCTCATCGAATATATATGCATATTAACAATGTAATAATAATATTAATAAATCTCCGTACCCTGTGATATCAAGTCGTTTGTCGAACACTACAACTGTATCGCTAATACTTTCGACACGAGCACGTCCCTTCTTTTTGTATCTTTTTGTAGTTGTTGATGGATCGTTTCTAGCTCATTGTTTCTTTTATTCTTTCTGAAAATATTGAAACCTGCATTTTTTAGTGCCTGAGCGGACCTTTCAGGGGGCCGTTTTTGAGTTTGTGTTTCCACACAAACTGTCTTGGTAACCTTGTTGTATTCCGATTACTTTCTTTTTCGGAGTGTTTTCTTTCTCATTATTAAATAGTTATTTGTAATACTTTATTATAAACAAAGAATCAGCAACAAGAAAGGCGAGGAAGCTTAAAAAGAAACATTTCTGAGAAAATGGATGTAGTACTCGCTGAAAAAAAATTCTTTGCTTCCCCTGCTTACACTTCTCAAAATAATCATGTATCTGCAATCCAACGATAGATTCAAGGAGTGATGAAGTCTATGGACGAAACTTAAAAACCAAAAGACCGGCTCACATTCAATCGTCGCTTGCTTGAAGGGAACTTGAAGTTTTGTCTGCAAGTCGGAAACAGAATTGACAGATTTAATTAGACAAGAGGGGAGGGGGGAAGTGGAGAAGCCTAAGCTGGCTTTCCTGTGGGCATTGCGAACGAGTTGAACACAATTTTGGAAGGACAAAAAGAAGACAAAGTTCCATCCAATTACGATTCACTTCCTAGAGAACTAGTGCTTTGAATTTATTGGACATTATGCTTAGACATTATGGACTGCATACATGAATGCTATGATAAGGCTGCAGTCAAGAAAGTTCAACAAAGATTTCTGGAGTCTCATGAGAAAATGAAATACGTCTTTGAGAAAGTTGCTGAAGAAACTGCAAAATCCGCTCAAGTCTCTTCGCTCCAGACAAAATCCGCTCAAGTCTCTTCGCTCCAGACAAAATCCGCTCAAGTCTCTTCGCTCCAGACAAAATCCGCTCAAGTCTCTTCGCTCCAGACAAAATCCGCTCAAGTCTCTTCGCTCCAGACAAAATCCGCTCAAGTCTCTTCGAAATGCGTTTATGTCAATAGTGCTAGAAGCACAATCGAGATTGATTTCGATCTGAAGATGCATTTGTTGGGAAGGAGATTATAAACATTCAAAATGTTGGGTTCAGCGAGGTCGTCTCGACTAGTAGTTAACAATGTTTTCAATGTTTCATTTTGAGTTCGCATTCTTGAATTGACAATCCTTTCAGTTAACACATTGTCCTTAACTCCAAGGTAGGGATTTGTATTTTTGCTAGAACTGCATTGCGAGTGAAGTGGTGTTCTTTTTTTATTTCTTGTAGAAGTTCTTCCAACCATGGATCACACTTGGAGAACAAATCTATCTGCACTAAGAAATGGACCTGAATGTGTTTTACCTAAACGATAGTGCTCGCAATGACCACGAAATGAAAGGTTGTTGCAAGCTAAAGTTCATGTAACATGCGATGAATGACTTTCCGCCAGTCATCATCATCATCATCAAACTCCATTAGAGTGAGGGCTTGAGAGGCTCAAATCCTCTCTTGCAAAAGCCCTGGACAGAAACCCTGCTGTCTTGCATAGTGCATGAATGTCGCCATACAGGTCGAGAATTTTGGGTTTCCCAGACCTGTCGAGACGGAGATCAGCAAGTCTGGGGCAGTCAAACAGAATATGAGGCACGGTTTCCTCTTCTTCCCCGCAGCGAGGGCACCGTGAATCGAAATTTGGCCATAGGCGAGAGAAATATGAGCCAACAGGACAGTGGCCTGTCCTGCACTGTGCTATAATAGCTTGCTCAGGCCTGGACAGCCTCCACCACGGGGAAGTGCGGTCAGGGCGCCTCATGCGCTCCCAGACTCCACGGGCTTTTTGGGACTTGTCCCAGCACTCAAACCACTTTTCCATTTCTGTTTTTTGTATTATATCCAGGGCTTGATGAAAGCTTACAGCCTGATCAGTGGGTGGAATTTGCCCTCCCTGGTGGGCCAAAGAGTCTGCGATTGTGTTGCCAGTCACACCTATGTGACTCGGTACCCACTGCATTATTACAGGGGTGCCATAGCGTTGTTTGATGTTATGTGAAGCCATGATGACAGTGTTGATATTGGGGGGCCATGGTCCGGGGCTTTGCAAAGCATGTAGTACAGATTTTGAGTCAGTGACCACAACAATCTGTGTTGCCCTCAAATGTCCCTCGCCGAGTTGAGAGTCAATGACTTTTAAGGCTTCACAGACTGCCATGGTCTCCGCATCAAAACTGCAAACACTACCACATGGTCCAAAGATTTTGACTGTGTGAGAGCCAAGAAAGTCGATGTAGGCTCCATAGCCTGCTCTTCCAGAATCTATTGATGCCGATCCATCAGTGTATGCAAAAATAGCACTGGGCTTGAAGGTATTAATGGTCTCCAGAGCTAGGATTTGAAGGCCGTTAGATGAACGGCTTTGCTTAGTGGCATTAGGGTCTACTAATTTCAAGCGTATGTCTGGGGTTGTTGGGCGACACCAAGGGGGAAGGGTGTGACCTAAAGAGGATTCATGAACCAATATGAATTCACATTACCTAGTAGCGGGTATAGCTAAAAATATTCAATTAGAATTATAGCTAGACTTAGGTACTTTAGATCAACAGATCAGTGTTAAAAGTGTGCTGGCACGTTCGTCCAGAGGTGTACTGGTCCCTTCTTGTACTGCCTAGGTTATTAAGTATAACCTCCAGGTATACAATTCAACTAATGTATGCAACAAAAGACTTTACAAAATCGCAGGTAAACATATTTACAACGTTTATTTACATGAGAAAAATAAATGGCCATCAACTCACAGGCCGACACAACAAAAAGTAAACAAAAGATACTCAAAAATAATATGGCACACAGCCCTAGTCATATGTTACATTATCGTCACATTCTGGTTATCAAAAATAAAGGTCACAGGCCTCAGGTCAACACATGACCACTTTTGACCACTGAGTTACAAACTTCCGGCTAACACAGCCAACTGAAGGTCACAGGCCTCAGGTCGAAACACGACCACTTTTGGCTACTCTAGGGTTACAGGCTTCAGGCTTACACTAGCCACTTTTAGCCAAAAAAAAAAACAAAATGGTCATGATGAACTATAGGCTTCAGGGAAATCTATGAGCCTACAAGCTTCACAGAATCCCACCTATAGCCATCCGTTTGGTAAAGCCCATCTGATGATTCAATACGGGTTGAATCCCTCAGAGACAAGGCTATAAAAATATGTAAAGTCCATCTGATGATTCAATACAGGTTGAATCCCTCAGAAAAAGGTTACAAAAATATGTCACGTTTGGGAGTACCCCAGGATGCAGAACATCAGGGTAAAAAAAATATACTGCCTGGAAATCATTTGGGGCTATATCTATTAATAAATACATTATATAAAATACAATAATGCTAAAGACATACTTAGCCCAAAGATCTCCAGAGCAGGGCACACTTCTCCGAGTACCCCATGACACACGACCAATAACAGAAAAAAAATACTATTCACAACACAGGTCAAGTGGTCAAGCTGGTAACTCAGGAGCAAGTGGCAACTAAACACAGTTTGCAAGACCTTTTATAAACTACATAAGGGGAATCACTCCTAACTATACAAGTAATCAAAAATAGTTATTTCCCCATTATGTCACAAAGGGGATGAAAGCGTTGAATGTTTTGTCGGTTGGTGGAAAGACCAGCTTCATCAGATAGTCTAGTGGCATGATGCATAAAAGACTGCATCTGGATACGTCTTCTGCATCTCCAACCATCCACTAGTTTTCTAGCTGGGAGGTATTCATCCAGCCTTTTATACCGCTCATAGCAGGTCAGTACTGACCTTTCCCTCCTAAGGGTTAGTGGAGCTATATTAGCCATTATTTCAGCCGCATTCACTGGACTTGTCCTAAAGGTTCCACAGACATATCTTAGTGCTTGGGACTGTATTTTATCAAGTTGTTCAAGAGCAGTCCTAGAGCCATAAATTTGCACAGGTAGGCTGTAGTCTATCTGTGATCGGACTGCTCCTAAATACAGGGATCGGAGCATGTCTGCTCGGGCTCCCCACTTCGTGGATGCCAGCTTCCGCACAATGCAAAGTTTCCCTGAGGCCTTTCTTACAACATCCTGGATGTGCTCACACATTTTTAGTTTGCGATCTAAAGTTACACCAAGGTACTTGGGTAGCTTTTCCATGCTGAGAGCCACTCCGTTGAGGGAGAGCTGGAAAGGTTGCCCGAGAATGCCAGTCCCGAGCGTGAACAGAGAATAGACCGTCTTGGAGGTGTTTATTTCTAGCCTCCATTTTTGTGTGTATGAGCAGAGCGTATGGAGGTCTTCTTGTAGCACTTTTTGTATAGAGGTTGCGCTCCTTCCGGATTTCCAAAGGACAATATCATCAGCATATAGCAGCTTTTGGCATTTTAGCTGAGCCGGTAGGTCATTTATGAAGGCCGTGAAAAGGGCGCATGACAGGACGGAACCCTGGGGGAGGCCGTGCTCGAGGGTCATTTCCCCTGAGACTTCTCCGTACATCCTTGTTCTTATTGTACGCTCTTGTAGGAAGTCTCTAATCCAGTAATATATCCGTCCCCGCACCCCCACGGTTCTTATCTTATGAAGCAAACCAGGCCGCCATACTTTATCATATGCCTGTTTTAAGTCAATGAAGACTGCGTATGTGCTTTCGGTCCTTTGGAATCCATCTGCTACGCTCTGCACAAAGATGTTGACTTGGTCTATAGCGGACATTCCAGCCCTGAAACCAGCCTGTTCTGGAGCTATAAGACGGGCACTCTCAAGGTACCAAACCAGACGCTCATTTACCATTTTTTCAGCCATCTTTCCCACACAAGATGTGAGTGAGATGGGCCTGTAGCCCTCAGCAGTGGAAGCATCTTTTCCCTTTTTTGGTATAGGAATAATGGTGGCACGTTTCCAGGCCCAGGTTCTATTTACGAATGCCAAGAGCACGGCCCTTCCTTTCCCCCCTACATGTTTAAGCATTTCGGGGGTAATACCATCCGGCCCGGGAGCCTTTTTAAGCTGGCATTTCCTTATGGATGCATTAAGCTCGCCTATCGAGAAGGGGGAGTTCATCGTTCCCTCAGCACTTTCGGTCTGTGACCTTTCGGTCTTTTTTTTTCATCAGCTTTGCGAGCTTTATCAATGGCTTTGGACATTGGGGACTTCTTGGCAGCCTTGTTGATCTTGGCAAAATATTTGTTCAACAAGGTGGCAATTTTCTTTTTCGATGAAATGGTGTGACAGGTGGGGAAATGTGATGTGTGTTTGGCACGTTTTATGTCTAGGGGATGATTATTTTTAATGCTATCACACCCCCACTTATCAGCATATGAATCGGGAGCAGACACGCAACGAGACAAAGCAATGAAAAATAGATACAAAAGTTAAAAATGAAGAATATTTATTTACATAAATATACATATAAGAATAAAAAGAGGGAGGGTTTGCATCTATCTCTAATTAGTAAGGTATTTTGATCATCACTCTTGCACATAATAAGAGAGTATGTCACTTTGTCCTCTGACTTAGCTGGTTGTCCTGTTGATGTCGCAGCTGGCTGTGTCCTGGCTTGAGGTTCTGCAGCTGGAGGTGGCGCTCTAGCAGATAGAGGGACGCCGGCGATATAGTTCTTGTGGAGTCTCAGTCCCAAGTTCTAGTATCTGTAGTGGGCACAGTATGGCGGGTGGCCGGATACCGTGGGCACAAGGTTACTGCGGGCAGAGCTGATCTGCCGTGGGCAGTGTAGGTAACAGGATATGTCCAGTGAGTTGCAGAGGGTTGGCGTAGCTATGACGTCTCGCACAGATCTGACTCTATAGGGACGTCACGCCTAATAGCTTGACAGGTGGGCTGTCGAATAGGCGGGCAATGCCGATAGCGCCAAGTAGTAGAGTTGAGTAGATCTCCGTAGGCGGTAGATGATGCTCAATAGGAAAGTGCAGTGCTGAATAGCACTAAGCACATAGATAGGCCAGTAGGCAAATAGGCGATAGGTGATTCTTGATAGCAAATACAGTGCTGAATAGCACTAAGCACCTAAATAGGCCAGTAGGCAAATAGGCAGGTCAGTGAGCTAGTGCAGTGCTGAATAGCAGTGAGCACAAAGATAGTAGGTGATTCTTGATATCAAACAAATAGGCAGACACCTGAGGGAGGCTGCGGATAAATAAAGACAAGTTAGGACATGTCTCTCATGCATCTTATCGATGCCCTCGACTGAGGTGCATTCGTCAGATTGGTAAAATTGCTTTAGAGCATAAAGGGGAGATGATGACAAATGGGATTTGGAAAATAGATGTCAGGTAGTAGCAATATAGAAATGTACATAAAAGGGGAAATAATAATATAAGAATGTACATAGAAGGGGAAATAATAATCTCAAATAAACAACACAGGTGGATAGAGAAAGAAGGGGGGGGGAAGTGAAATGAGCGGTGGTCAGTGACCCAGATGGTTTGTTTACATATGACCGTGGGTCGAGAACAATGGAGCGCGCTTGAACGGAGAGGGCGCAACTCTCGTAAGAGTGAAATGACTACAGGGGAGATAATTCAATACACAAAAAAGGGGGGGGGGGTAATTCATATCTCTTCACTAGACGCAGTATCAGTGCGCTAGTAAAATTATCAAGGCGGCCAACCGAGATAAAGGAAATAAAATAAGATGTACAAATATATACATGGTTGCATCAACGATCAATTGAGCAACGTAGCATTAATACTATGATTAATGCAGTACACAAATAAATACATAGAACATGTTTATGTTTTCTACTTACGCCAGTGAGAAATACACAATGCACTAATTAAATATAAATGAACTAAGCAAAATACACATGATAAAATCCAATGGAAATATACACAGAGTAATTAAGGTGGAACTTGTGATTAAGTTCGGCTTACCACCAGGTATTCCTCTAGGAGGGAGAATAAATGATATAGTCCAGACTCGATCGACAGCGATAGAGGAGTGAAAGGGTCTGGCTTGATTTGAATCTACTTATATATGCCTGGGAAATGTGGGCGGACACAGGAAACGTCCTAGGCTAAGAATTAGCTTACACGTGGGTGAAGTCCGACAAGCGTCACACCTTGGAGTACCACGCGGTGTGTTGACCCGTGTAATCTCTTAGATCAAAGAGAGACGTGGGGGGAAGAGTGACCTACATTCCACCCAAGGGGGGGGGGTCAATCGCGGCGGACATCCGCGGATAAGACTAAAGAGAACGTGTCTATCTTTGCCCCGGTCAAGGGCAGATAAATGAAAGGACTGGCCTAATTTTCTCCAAGGTGGTGGACTAAGTCTAGCCTGGTAGAGAGGAAAGGTGGGGCGGGTGAATGATTTAGGGGTAGGATGGACAAATAATTAAAATAAAATAAATAAATAATGAAAAATAATAATTAATGCTGTGATAAATTTGAGTGACTCTGACAGCGAGTTTTTGACTTGTCACAAATGGTTACCCCACTGGGTGAAGATAATGGGGTTGCTGTTTTCGTACGCCAAGCATTTTCGAGATTTCTCAGAAGACTCCAAGCCTTAGAGCTATCCCTTAGGTTTAACCTTGCACAGGTGTTGGTCCAACGTTCTCGTTTTTCCCTGTTAACAGACGTTTTGATTAGTAGGCTGAGTCTGTTGTATTTCTGCCTGAGTGTTGGATTGTTTGGGTTCCCTTCTCCGAGCCATAACAAGTTTGTTGATTTCAGCCGTCCAAAAGTTTTTGAATTTTTTTACAAGGGTAAGTTCGAGGAATAAACTTTTTAGCCATGCCCAGGATAGCTGTTGTTATTTGACGGTACACAAGGTCGACAGAGCTAGACTCTACATTGATTTTTTTCCAGGGCATTGTCTCGTATCCTTTCCAATTAGCCTTACTATAGCACCACTTTCGTGGTTCTTTAGTGGTCTTGGTGTTCATTTTAGAAAGAGTGGCAGTCAGTAATATTGGAAGGTGGTCACTACCAATATCGCCTAGTATTTGATAAGTTATGACAGATTCCAAATTAGCAGAGACTAAAGAAAGATCTGGTCGTGATAGTGAACCATTGCTAGCATGCAGAAGAGTAGGAGGAGAGTGTTTATTTTGCAAAAGAAAAAGGTTAGTAGAATTGCACAGGTCATGAACTTTTTTACCAGACTGATCAGTGTCATCATAGCCCCAGGAAGGTGAATGGGCATTTAGATCTCCAGCTATGATAGTGTCTACAGTTATTGTTTCTCTGACATCTAAAGCCAGTTCTTGTTTTGGTGGATTATAAACATTGATGCACTTGAAGCGTCTATTATTTTTCCAAATTTCTAATACCAAAGTGTCTGTCCTCCCCTGACTCAAGTCTGTGGACACTTTCTTGGCGACCAGAGCATTAGCCACCAATGTAACCAGGCCTCGGCAATCCCCACAGGAGCAGCGGAAAACAGAGTACCCGGGTATTGAGACACTTCTTTTTTCACCTATCAGACATTCTTGTAGTAAGGCAACATCCACACACTCTTTGTGGAGCAGGTTAGTTATTTCAGTGTCTTTGGAATAAGTCCTCGGACGTTACATTGAAGGACTTTGAAAGTTTTAGCATCAGATTTGGAAATTTGGGGATCATGTTGCTTTATCTTTCCAGCTAAATTAGTGTGGGGGGTACTTACTTTCCCAGTATGAGGTGTTGGTGTTGGGTTAATTTTTTCTGAGACTTTTGGTTTTTTAATTGTAGTGTTTGTTTGGGGGAAAAAGGATGTTATCAGGGTTTGTGTGTTGGGAAGAACGGTAACTCTTTTTTCACAACGTGGCCCGTTCTCCCTATGTACCAACGTTGCGAGGCGATTAGTAGCACATTTTTCGATGCCAGGCCTAATGCCCTTTACCTGGCCAGCGGAGCCTGTTAGGGTCTGCTCAGACCCGCTTTTCTTTGTAAATTTACTCGACATTGTTGTATGGGTTCCTCCAGGGGGAGGAGATTTGGGTTGCCCCTTAGAGCGAGCAGTGAAGAACAGTCCAGACATGAACATTGAACTATGAATCGATCGAAAGATCAGTTAACTCAACCACTCGCTCGTATGGGCAGGGTTTAATCCACGAAAGTGGAGTGAGGCAGGAGACCTTTTTTTAAAGCCACCAGTTTAGGGCCCACAAATTTTGATGGCTTGACCCTCCACTAGTCTCCAGGGCGGCGGCTGATCAGTTCAGCATTAGCTAGAACCCCGACAGACACAAATCCCTACACAATACGAGCGTGCAGGGGTTATGTCGATCAGATCTTAGCATTACCCAGACCTCACCAGCAGAACTCTGCACCAGGAGAGCATGAGAGCCTGCTAGGAAAGTTGGGGCTCCCGCAACGTTAGCCTTTTTCAGACCACCCTGAGAGCAAAGGGTGGACTTACTCCAGTTACCAGGGGACACCACGAGGAGGTCGGCGGGCACTGTCCCCCACTTTCCGCCAGTAATTCTCTTCAAGTTGTTCCTTGTTGATGTCATCCATCGTTCTCAGTCGTTCATGGTGTCTGCATGATGGGCAAGCTGGTGGATGATGCATTGATTGTGAGTGAGGCTGAACATCTCTTTCTAAATGGGACCAATCTTTGAATCCTTCTTTTCATACATTTCCTTGAACAACCATCATGGCTGACAGTAACACATATTCAGTTTTTAGGACTAACACAACTTCTTACAAGCGAGCTAGTATTAAGAAAGCATGTTGCTAATAAAGTTGCTAAAACCCCAACCTTTATTTGTTCATGAAATGTCTTTTGGGAAATCCACATTAGGTCTACAAAACCTGTTTGACAATAAAGTTCATGACTTCAAAAGATAATTGTTGTAAGAAAAATCTCCTTTATCAGCTGCTCTTTTTCTTTGAGTAATGTACTTGAGAACCAGGGAACACTCACCAGATAGTGCACTCTTTCCTATTTATAGCAGTTTAATTATTTTGTCCACTTTGGTTCCATACCCAAGTGCTCACGTGGGCCTGTATTGGTCATGAGTCGTGGGCACAAGCGCAATGTGCCCCTTAGTGTATTGTAGCTACGTCACAGGCAGTGGGCCCCTAATGGTCGTATTGAGCCCCTTTCGCACCATGGATGCTACGCCACTGCTTCTCCCCCCCCCCTCTCTCTCTCTATCTAAACATCTCTTTTACATGCCCTGATTCTAAGCAAATACAAACATATCGGGTGTCATGCTAATCGTGTCTTCCAACACAAAAGACTATTTGGCCCACATAGATCTAATATACAAAAATAGATCTAGACATACCACACAGAACCATGACCGGAACAAGTTAATGGGTGCTAACATCTTCACGCTACACCGCCTCTTCTCAAGAGAAGGTACCACGAGACTAGTTTATAAATAAAAAAAGAGGTAAAGAAGAGGGGAGGGGAAGTTGCAACTTTAAGTGGCTCTACACCGGCCGAGTTATTGTGTCACCGGCTTAGCAGGGAACTCAACTCTCTATCAAGGCACACTTATTTTTGTTTTGTTATTTCTTGAGTTGTTTCCCTCTAACGACTGCCAGGTCGCGAGCAGCGTTTAGAAATTGTGTTAAAATGTCAACAAAACCTTTTCATGCGACGTAGCCACTTTTTTTTTTTCACTCGCTGTAGCGTGGGCTTGCGTTTAAAGGGGCCATGGACATGGGTAGGAGGGGTGCCGCGGGTGTATGACAGATCTATTATTAGTTCATCTCCCCCTTTTTATGTTTCAAAAAAAAAAAAAAAGCTCGCGTGTGTGTGTTTGTGTGTATGTTTTCTTTGAATTTTTTTTTTAAACTTTAAGAATGAAGATGTTTGCTGATATAAAACTAATAAAGTAACCCCCCCCCCCAACCCTACCCCCCCCCCCCGTAATAAGTATTTCTTTTATCGCCTTTACATTGCAACCTACATCCCCATTTTCTGTAAGCTATCTAGCTACCCCAGGTTCACCATGACCAGTGCAACATAGACCAGGTGGCCTTGGTTTTAACCCGTGTCCTTTCAACTTCTACCTTGCCCTTCCCTTCCCTCACACACACACACACACACACTTCCTTGTCTGGGTCTGTACCGTACACCGGGTAATGGGAACAAAAAACTAATAAAGCTTATTCAAGATTATTTCCAAATTGTTGTTGTTAGTAATGTTGTTAAATGTCATTTTGTCCTATTGTTAGTTAGTTCAAAGTTAAATAAAGAGATCTACCAGAGTAAAAGCCGCAAGTGAAAAACAAAATGACAATGCTACCACCCATTTGACCATCTCATATTTAACTTTATTTCTTTACCTCGATTTCTGCTAGGTATTTTTTTTTTATATATAGTCAGTTCTTTTATGCAGATTCTAATTGTTTCTGTTGAGTAGCCAAGGTATTGGACATTTTCATGTATGGCCACAAACTAGTTGTTTTTGGAGTGTCCTGTGTACAGAATCAAGCTTTGATAAGTTGTAGGTTTTGAAAAGGTACACGATGTGCACATGTTTAGAACTGCAGAGATACAATGTGCTAAGCTCTTCCATTCATTGCACATAAATAATTTCACTATGGAGGAAGCGTTAGGATTTGACTTCAACTGGATTTAAAAACCAACAAGCGACTAACTAGCGTTAATATAAGAGATTGTATACCAAGATCGACTGCTCCGTAGTGTTCAAATTAGAGTTCAATTCTTTAGTATCTAGTTGGTCACAGTGAGTTCAATATAGCGTCCTTCACATTGGTTAGTTTATTTGATATTTTCACGATATACTATATACTACAGACTGTTGAAGCCGTCTCAACACAACAGTGCTGAAAACTTTGTCTGGGACAGAGAAGAGAGTAATGCCCCTCCAGTTGTTGCAGTCTGCCAAGTTGCCCTTTTTTGGAAGCTTTACAATCACTCCTTTTTGCCAGTCCTCAGGGACTTTTGAAGTTCGCCAACAGAGATTTAAGAGATCAGTCATTCCGCCTCTCATGTTTTAGCATTTCTGTTGACACCATGTCTAGCCCTGGTGCTTTGTTATTCTTTAGCACTGCAATGGCCATGGTAACCTCCTCTGCTGTTATTGAATCTGTCTTGACGGTTGGTTAAAGGTCTCTTTAAAGTGCTCTATCCATCTTGCATCCTGTTCTTCTTTCGTTAGCAAAGTTTTGCCTTTGTTTTTTATCGGTGCTCCAAGTCCACTCTTTTCTCCAGTGAGATCTCGGACAATACGATGTGGAGTCTGTGTCATTTCTGCTTGCAGCTGCTTGTGCCTCTTGTCCCTTCTGCTCAATCCAGTCCCGTTTTTCTCGCCGACAAGTTCTCTTTACTTTCAGATCTGCTTCCCTATAGGCTTCTTCCGCTAAGCTGCGATCCTGTGTTTCATTTTCCTGGTCTCCTCTACGTTTGGCCTCTTTCCTCTCATTGATCAATTTCCATGTTCTGTCTTGTATCCATCGTTTCTTGTATGAACCTCGCCTCCTTCCGATGACTTCTTCCGCGCACTCAATAGTGGTATCTCTGAAGTTGGCCCACTCTTCTTCAAGGGTCATCTGTAAGCGCATCGAAGCGGTTCTTTAGTTTCAATTGGAACTGTGCTGCAATATTGCCGTCTTTGAGCTTGTCTACATTAAATGGGCGGGGTCCTGTGGCTCATTTTGGTTGGCGTTTCAGTCGGAGCTTACATTTGCCACTAGCAAGGTAGTGGTCTGAGCTAATATCCGCTCCTCTAATAGAGATGACCTCCATCGTTTGGAGATGCCAATGCTACAATGTGCACACAAAAAACAACAACTATTATGTAAATTTCTAAAACCATAGCGTATCAACACGTCCTTTATTCTGTACACCGGATACACCAAAAAGATGGCTATTTTTAGGATAATGTCCTACGAGAGTCCCTCTGTCAATCTAGTCATGCATGTTACTATGACTGAAACTCTTCCAAGTCGTTGGTTTTCCTGGCTGATTCATGCAACCCATTCTATGCTCTAATAGTACTAGGGAAATGCCAGAAATGGTCATGGAAATAAACTCTAACTACCTATAAAATATTTGCAATGGCATGCAGCCCTAATAGCCTGTGACAACCAGTCCAACTCCTGGCCTTAACATGTTCTGTCCTACGAAACTGTTATCACCAACCTTTGCTGGATACGGTTCCACGACAATTCGTTCACTAACATTTCGTTCACCGACAAATCGTTCACGACTTTTCATTCATCCGACAATTCGTTTACACGACTATTCATTCGCATTCATATAAAATATATTTTATTATAAGCCATTGATACTGTAATAACTGAAGGGAGGCAACTCAACGAGACATGACACACACAAAAAGGCATCTCCATATTGGCTCTCTACTTGGGCCGAAATCGTTTTCTCTCCCATGTCACATCAGACTTGTTTAGTCACAGATATTGCGCACCTTCTTTCTGCACTATCTTGGATGACGGTGCGCATGGCAAAGTCATAACAATACTTTTTCCATTGTGAACTTAGAATACTTAGATGCAAATTGTGTGTACAATGCGCGAATCTATTAATGAAGCTTGAGTTATTACTGAAGTAGTCTGTGACCTTTTGAAAAAAATTACCTCCCCTGAAGTTTTTCATTTAAAAATGGTGTTGTTGTTTTTTTTGAAAAATCTGTTTGCATAGGTAATTTTTAAAATTAAATGTTTTACTTTCGGAAAAAAAAGTAACCGTTGCATCAAAACTTTGAATGATCTTATTAAAAGTATACGGTCCAAATCCACATAAAGCTGACGACAAAACTGCAGAACTGTTGACGTCAAATTTCGAATCAGATTCTGAACGAGCAGATGTGTAAGAACTGTTTACAGTAGTCTGGCACTCCTGACATATTACATCGATTTTTACAGCAAGACCTTTTCTATTTTTTTCATTACAAGAAATAGTAAGTGTAGGCTTCTTACAAATTGGGCAGAGTAATGGCTTTATGAGATTTTTAATCTGGATTAGATCCACTATAGTTCTAATGTTCTGGTGATCAATGTTTTCAGTTTGCTGATTTAGATCTAGATCTATATCATGATCAGGGTCTAATAATGAAACATCTACAAGTTTTTTAGCAGATCTTGTATCCAAGGCATCCAAGGTGGTTTTACTTGAGTAATGAACTTGAGTTTGAGAATCAGAGCTAGAACTAGATCTAGATATAAGCGAACTAACAGTCATATACACTGAACTGACTGAACAAGACAAACTGTCGACATCTAGATCTAGATTTGTATTGAAAGAAGTTTCATCATTAATTTTACTTTTCTTCATTTTATTCCTAGTTTCTTTGAGGTGGGCTCTTTGTTTATTGAGTTTAGGCATGTTTATGCGTGAGACGAAACTAGATCTAGATCTAGTCTAGATTAGTAGATTCACTAAGATTCTAGTCTAGTCTTCTAGATCTAGTAGAAATTGACTTGAATGATTGACTAGATCTATAAAGTTTTTGGGCTAAATTCCGCTAGATCTATAAATGATAAGCACGTTGAAGTGAACTTACTTTGTATTTCTAGTATAAAAAGTTTTTTAACAAGCAATAATGATGTAGAAAATGTCAAGAATAATGTAATCATAGAGATCAACAAACAGCGTGTGTAAACCGACAAGATGTTTATGTGGTAAACTATTATCGATATAGCGGATGTTTGGAAGAATTCTCAATGCCGACCAATCATTTTGTTGGAAATAGTCTGATACTAAAAATAGATACGATTTTAGCTTTCGGTGACCTCTGATTTCCGTTCATTGCCGAAATGCTTTTTACTATTCTCCGAAGTTGCGGGTATTTTAGGAAAGTGGATAAAAAGAGGTTTTTATTGATACCAAATATGCCTAGGTCGAAAATGAATAATCGGAACTATTCAACGCGTTACCAAGGGTAATATTTACATTTTGCTTTGGAATCTCATAAAATAAACATTACATATGCTTTAGAAAAATAATGAAAAACAATATTCAAAATAAAATATAACATATTTTAATATTACAAACTTGTAGATAAATGGATAAACTTTCAAAATATGAAATAAAAAAAATAATCGATTTTTTAGTGAAAAATATCGATATTTCTAGTCTAAGTGGTGGTCCTCCTCCCCTTAACTTGTTGTAGTTCCTCTTATTACAAAGCTTCTATCAACTCACTTTGTCAGTCTGTCTGTCTGGTAAAAAGTTTGTACACGTTATTTCTCACAATCGCAATATCGGATCAAGGTGAAACTCTGCACACTTATTCCTTTTACCTGACAACACAAGAATCAATTTAAAAAAACAACTAACCAATTAGTTAATTTAGTATTGGTAATTAATTATTTTGTTTGGTATCTCGAGCCTCTTATTTTTCGTTCGTTTGTTTGTTGTTTGCTTTTATATTCAAAAAAACTGTAGAATAGCAAGCATCACACATCTCTGTAATATAAATGATGTAGATATAAGCCTATCCTCGAATTTTAAAATGTTTTTTTAGAAAGAATTCAAAATAAAATTAAAGTAGAGCATTAAACTATATTGTCTACATTTTAATGTATTCCATTTCTTGCTTGCTGAAGGTGGTATCGATCTGAAAATATTTATTTCTATGATTCATTTCTGTCATCCTTTTGGAATAGTTTCGTTTAGAAAATAATAGAATAAAAATTGTTCATGAATTAATAGAAATTCCAAAGCAAGGAATAATCTTGATCTACATCCGCTGAACTATATCTGAATTCTGTGACTGTACATAGATAGCACTTCTTCAAGTTATCCCCAAGACAGAAATTCTGATAATCCAAATACAAGGAAAAAAAAAACGTCGATGTCAGTTATTCAGAAACAAATCTGTTGTGGCACTGTTAGTAATGATTCGACCAGTGAGAGATGCTTGCCACACTTCTGACACCACAATGCGGACATCCGGTTTCTTTGGAAACTATACGAGCGAGGCTGTGTGAACTAAGTGCGGTCCCAGTTGTTACTGACTTGGATTGATCTCAGAAATGTACAGTAGGAAGAACACGAAACACCAAGTAAAGACTATTACAAAACTTTGTTCAAAAGTAGTTTAGGTCAGTCATGTCATTATACATACGATTGACCTAGACAGAATAAATCCTTACGATTAGAAATATTTTTACCAATTGTTTTTGTTTAACTTTCACATTTAGCTTTCTCAATGCGCTAAGATCCTATCACTGGTCTGGACCAGTTGTGAAAGGGGGAGGAAAGAAGGGAGGGGGGTATCTCGGGGAATGTTGACATGATCGTTTTGTTTAATCAAAGCATAAACAATGTTCACTCAGGGCTCGAGTCCTTATGGGGACTAGTTCAACGTATACCACCACATCTGTTAAGTACGATTTCTCTCCCTTGTTCAAGATAGCAAACAAAATAATTAATTACTAGAGATCGGGTGTGGGAGAAAAAACGTGTACAAACTTTTTACCAGTCAGAAAGACAGCGTGAATTCATAGAAGCTTTGTAAAAACAGCGTGAACTGAACAGATGAACATCATTCGAATTTACTGCAGTGTGAGACTACTAACATATCATAGATAGATAGATAGATAGATAGATAGATAGATAGATAGATAGATAGATAGATAGATAGATAGATAGATAGATAGATTTAGAGAGAGAGAGAGAGAGAGATAGGTATAGGAACCTTGCCGTCATGTGATATAACGCCTAAAGTAACCTACATACTCCTCAGCTCATGTGACATACATTAAAGCATTCCTCTACATCTACGTTAGACTCAAAATTAAAAATCTAAACAAACATCTTATGCCACGTTGACAAATCAGTGATGTCACCAACGCAAATCGCCTTTACAAACTCTGACATGGGACACTCATGGGGCATCACTGATGCTCTCATGGCAACCAAGCAGAAAGAAAAACAACTTAAGCTGAGCCAAGAAGCTTGGATCGTTTCCAAAAATGTTGGACTATACACATCACAATGTAAGGACTAGAACGTCATCTACTGACGTCATTAGCAGCCTGAGAATTTCTGTAAAAAGATACGGAAGACTAACATTTTTTTTGACATAAAAATTCTTTAGGGTTGTTTGACAATTTAAAAACCAAGATTAACTCTTGCTCTCCTAACTGACGATACCAGCGTTCATTACACCAGAATGTGGTAAATAATTACGGAGAGAAAGAGTTAAGATTTATACAAGACTATTGACGTTTTCTTAAGTTTTCGTGATTAAAAACAAAACAAGATATAGTATACAAATGTAATAACAAATATCTAATTAGGCCTAACAGTGCTGCCTACATTTCTCTTCAATTAACGACGAACATTGTAATCATTTTTTTGCATGTTTATACACAAATACACTATCTTCCTATCTATCTATCTATCTATCTATCTATCTATCTATCTATCTATCTATCTATCTATCTATCTATCTATCTATCTATCTATCTATCTATCTATCTATCTATCTATCTATCTATCTATCTATCTATCTATCTATCCATCCATCCATCCACCCATCTATCTATCTATCTATCTATCTATCTATCTATCTATCTATCTATCTATCTATCTATCTATCTATCTATCTATCTATCTATCTATCTATCTATCTATCTATCTATCTATCTATACATACATACATACATATTTACAGTGCTTTTTTGTGACGGTACGCACCGGTACGACGTACTGGCACCTTTTTCAAAGGGGTTTTGAGTTTAAACCCATCTTCAGCTGGGGTTGAAGCTAAAAATTCCACTTCAATATATAAAAAATTGTATGAACGTAGCCAAAGGGGTTTTGAGTTTAAACCCCTCTTCAGCTGGGTTTGAAGCTAAAAATACCTCTTCAATATTCCTCATCGGCATTTTATTTTTTTCCGCAAAGTCCGAATTCCGACAAAATAAATCATCATTATTTTTTATTAATGTACAAAGAAAATATTGAATACCATGGGCGTAGCCAGGGGGGGGGGTTGAACACCGAAATGAAAATCCCCCCCCCTCCCGCAGGGGGGGTGTCGGACTTTAGTGACTGATCTTTTGATTTAATTTTGTTTATTTTAGGTGAAACTGGAATACTAAACCATCACTTGCCCTAGCACAGCCAAGGGGGTTTTGAGTTTAAAATCCCCTACCATGGGTTTTGCATTGAAATCCCCCTCTTCTATAAAAAAAAATGCAAACGACAATCCCCAAATTCCAAGAGCACATCTAAGGACATTTTTTTAAATTTTAAACCCCTCTCCAAAATTTACGATAACCCCCTCTTCAATATAAAAAAGCAAATACACACTCAAAATTGTATGAGCGTAGCCAAAGGGGTTTTGAGTTTAAACCCCTCTTCAGCTGGGTTTGAAGCTAAAAATACCTCTTCAATATATTTAAAAAATGCAAATTACGCCCTCAAAATGCTATGAGCATAGCCAAAGAGGTTTTTTAGTTTAAACCCTCCGCCAGCGGAGTTTGAAGCTAAAAAATAAATCTTCAAAAAAAAAAAAAAAAAAAAAAAATTACGCAATCAAAATGCTTTGAGCGAAGCCAAGCCTATTGGGTGTTTTGAGTTTAAATTTCCCTTCAGAGGGGTTTGATGCTAAATGCTTTAATATAAAAAAAAAAGCAAATTACTAACTAAAAATCTTTGAGCGTAGTCAAGCCAATTGGGGGGGTTTTGAGTTTCAAACCCTCTCCTCCAGATGGCTTTTTAAAAAGTTTAAAACCCCTCAAGAGTTTGAGTTTAAAATCCCCCTACAGAGCGTTGAAAGCCTCTCTCTTCAATGTTATTTCTAAAGCAAACTACAGTCACCAAATTCTATGACCGTAGCTAAATGTGGTTTTGAATTTAAAAAAAAAACAAAAAAAAAACTCCGGATATATTTTAGTTTAAAACCTCCCAACAGATGATTTTGACGATAAAACTTCCCTTTTCGATATAACATCTAACTAAAGCAAAATAGTCACCTAATTCCAAAATCGTAGTCAAGAGAAGTTACACATGTCGACCAGTGGCTGCGCTCCATTAATAAAGTGCAATTAAATTGAAAAGCACTTAATGTAGCTCTACAAAGATGGCTAAGACGGATTTTAGGAGTCAGTTATAGAGATCGGGTCTAAATCAAGGAAATCCTATGCCGTAGTGGGAGTCGACCCCTTGGTAAGGTTGTGACAGAGCGTCGCATGAGGTTAGCGGGACATGTATTCCGACAAATTGAATTACGCATAATAAGTGTCGCAATGACATGGAGGCCATTACGAGGAAATCGCAAACAGGAACATCCTAGTACAACTTCACGCCACACTTTCATAGAGGTCCTCAGAGCATGTCGGAAGAGGCTTCAGACATTGCCAGTGACAGATTTTTGTGGAAACAGCTTGCCGCCCAATGAGCCAAAGGCGCGGGAGGATCTAAGTAAGAATAGCACAGGTTTTGAAATAAAACTTTTTAATAGCAGAATAATGCACTGTAGATACCTCAGAATATGCATTTTTTGAGGCTTTCAATACCGAATTTAGTGTTTGGCTCACAGCGCTCCCCCAGATTCCATTGCTGTCAAGGGCGGGGAGTCTACAAATTAAAACTAAAATTCGTTTAAATGCACGTGCTGAGATCAAAACATGAAATCACGTGCTAAGATCACGTGATGAGATCCTGTCAGGGGCGGACTGGGTATCAAAATCGGCCCGGGCATTACCACAAAAAAAAAAAAATTAAATTAAAAAATAAATCTAGATCTAAATCAATTTTTATACTATTATAATTAATGGCAAACTTATGCTTAGTATGAAGTCATTAATGATGAAAATTATTACAATAATTTATATAGCGCTGTCACATCCGATATTTAATGAAAGGAGATTTATATTTTAAATGGTTCCCGGTCATTTCATCCCCGGTCACTTCATCCCCGGTCACTTCATCCCCGGTCATTTCATCCCCGGTCACTTCATCCCCGGTCACTTCATCCCCGGTCATTTCATCCCCTGGTCACTTCATCCTCTGGTCACTTCATCCCCCGGTCACTTCATCCCCGGTCACTTCATCCCCGGTCATTTCATCCCCTGGTCACTTCATCCCCGGTCATTTCATCCCCTGATATTTTCATCATCTGATAATTTTTATCTAACAAATAGTAATTTAAAAAATCATGAAATGAGCAATATTTAATGTATTCATTTTTTATTTAAATGATAAAATTGTAACACGTTAATGTTTAAAAGGAATTAAAGCAAAACTTATACAGGCGACATGATATCACGAGGATGGGTGAACTCCGCCTTTATAAGAAAAAAATAAAACCTTATTTCAAGGCTAAAAATGAAAGTGAAACATATTCGTACTTTCACCACACCTTGGCCTTTGATGATAAGTCATCAGCGGCACGGTCATAATTATTGTAATCGCACTTCTATCTCTCAAATGATTTCCACTACTTTCACTACACCTTGGCCTTTGATAATAAGTTATCAGCGGCATGATCATAATTATTCTAATCGCACTCAAATGATTTTTTACTACTTCCACCAAACCTTGGCCTTCGATCCGGAAAATATTATGATATTACAACCTCCACATCCAATAGAAGCCTATAGATAAGTACACACCCAGATTTACTATATAATATAAGATTTCTCATTAAGAATACAAACTGGAAGACTGTAAACGCATTAGTAACTAGTCATAAAATGTCAAAAAGCATTCTACATAATCATATTTATTTATAAAATATTTAATTGGGGATGAAATGACCGGGGATGAAGTGACCGGGGGATGAAGTGACCAGGGGATGAAGTGACCAGGGGATGAAATGACCGGGGATGAAGTGACCGGGGATGAAATGACCGGGGATGAAGTGACCGGGGATGAAATGACCGGTCACCTTTTGGTAAGCCTAAAGTGTAGTATTTTTAGATCTATGTTATTAAAAATAAACAAAATGAAATGTACTATTTCTTTTCAAATCGCAGAAAGTAGAGCTTTTATACCCATATTGAGCTGTGAATAAGTTGGGTGGTTTGCAATTTCGCGGCTGTGTGTAATGTGTATGTGTTAAAGTTAATTTCTATTAAGTATTGTTAAAGAGCTAATTGTCGCGCATATCTTTTTTTTTTATTATTATTTTTTTTAATTTTTTTTTTTTAATTTTGTTTTTTGCTGCGTTTTCTAACTTAACCACACTCATCCCTCTTTTTGGTTAAATTTCATTGGAAGCATTAAAAGACGGGGGAGGGAAGGAGCAAAAAAAAATGGGAGTGCCATCAAAGGCCCATGCCGACCAGCAAAATGATTAGGCCTAACACAACCTCGAAGACATCAGAGCAGTCCATGCCGCTCGTGCGGTCTAACGTTTTGCAAATGATAATACGTACAGTGTAGGCCTATAGTGTATTTTTTTTTTAATATTCTTGTTCAATTTCAAACAAAACTAATTGTAATAAGAATTTAAAAAAAAAAAACAACAAGAAAACGTGTTCGAGCTTTTGTGTCTTGCTGCTGTCACTTTTTTTTTAAAGTTGTCTGCATGGAATTTTTTTTTTTTTGGTCGCGACCAGACCGGCCCATTTGGTACCGGCCCACCGGGCATTTGCTCGTTTGCCCATATAGCCAGTCCGCCCCTGGATCTGGTGCAGAGATCAAGTGGTTGGACGCAGCTTGGTCAGTCATTCATAGCTAAGAGAAACAACTTACAGAAAACAGCTGAGTTTTTACAATCTTATATCAACTCACTCTGTTTGTCTGTCTGTCCGATAAATCGTTTGTAAACGTTATTTCTCCGACACCAAATCTCGGATCAAACTGAAATTTTGCACAATTATTTCTTTTACCTGACAAGGGTTTGTTGGACTAGTCCGTTTCGTTTCTTTGATTAAAAAGTATTGGGCCGGAATCGCTTTTTTCCCTATATATCTTTGTATTTTTCAGTTCTCTTTTTAAAATTAAACTGACATTATTATGCTATAATTTTATGTGTACCTGATAGAGAAAAAAATTCTGCACTAAAATACGGGTAGTTGGGATATAACCCGATAGAGGCTATAAAAAGAAAAGACCTGAAACTAGCGCGTGAAACTACACATTTACAGTACTTTATTTGATGGGTATTTTACCCAAGATCTGTGTTGTTTTTTTAGGACTAGCTTATTTCATGTACCCGGCATTTTCAGATACACAATTTCATACACAAAATAATTGTTGAAAAAAATTGTAGTGATTTTAAACTTTAAATGATTACTTAAAAAGGTGTTACTCTAATCACTTTTGAATATTATTTTGTTATGAATGTCACTGTTTATTTTGTGTCTGTTCTAGTTTCTTAAATTTTTCTTGAGTAACGGGGTCGTTTTTCTCCTAATGGGTATACCTGATTTCTCCAAGCAGCCTTTGTAAAATATTGGTCCTAAATAATGCTATGTTTAGAAACGAAAAATCGCATGGCTGCATTATGATGAATGTACGTGTTAGTTCAATATATTTTATATTACTAGGTAACTATAAATAACCGCATAAATAGACGTAAGTTTAATTTTTTTTTTCTGTTAGATAAAGTCATATGGCAAATTTTTGTTTATATCCTAATTCTAAAAAGGAATAATAATAGAATTATACAGTAAAAATAATCACTAAGTTTTTCTTTTAATAGTTTTGAAAGTCTGAGTTTGTGTTTTTGCAGATGTACACACGCTACACTATGAGTCAGTCCATCTCTTCCAATTGTTTAGAAATGAGTGTAAAAATGTAGGCTTCGATATTTTTAGCCTGAATTTAAGAAGTTACAAACTTCAAACAACTAATATATTGCCTCTTCCATAAAACTTTGTACTTAAAAAATAAATTTATCCAATGCTCGAAATCCTGCTTGTATACTTAGGCCCTATTTAAATCGATCCGGTATCAATGTATGAAGTAGCAATAACCCCGCAAAAAAAAAAAAATGAAAGAAGATTGAGATATAAATATATTTTTGTGACGGTACGCACCGGTACGGGGTACCGGCACCTTTTTTCAATGTCGGGAAAAATGATTACTTTTCTTGTAATTCAACGTTAATTGTTAATTTATTTTTAGTTGAAAGTTAGGCAATCTATCACTGAGTACCGGAGCCTCTTTTTTATTTTTACAAAAAAAAAAAGCACTTTATATACTTTCAGCCGACATGCAGTATTATTAAAAACACCTCTATGAAAACTTCTCAATCATCTAGAGTCTTAGACAGTCATTATTTTAGACTATATTTAAGTAGAGTCTAGACCTAGATTTAGTAGGCCTATTATTATAAAAAAAAATAATCAGTCATTATAGACATCATTCGCAATTTTATTATTAGATCTAGGCATTGAAAAGTAAATCTATTAATAAACTGTAATAGATCTAAGTCTAAGTACTAACTTATTAAATAAGTCATTATAAGTAGAAGTATTATAATGACTATTTTATAGATCTAGAATCACTAGATTATAGATAGATCTATAGATAGATCTCATAGATTTTAGAGTGAGTAATTTTCTTTTATTTATATTGAAGAGGTACTTTTTAGCTTCAAACTCCACTGGAGGGGAGTTTAAACTCAAAATCCCTTAGACTACACTCATAACATTTTTAGTGTATAATTTGCTTTGTTTTTATTATTAAAGAGGTATTTTTTACCTTCAAACCCCGCTGAAGTGGGGTTTAAACTCAAAACTGAGTCAAAACCCATTTAGCTACGCTCATAAAATTTTGAGTGCGTAATTAGCTTTTTTTTATATTAAAGAGGCTGTTTATCGTAAATTTTAGAGGGGGTTTTAAAATCAAAATCTTCCTTAACTGTGCTCTTGGAATTAGGGGATTTTCGTTTGCATTTTTTTTTTGTTTTGTTTTATAGAAGAGGGGGAGTTAACTGCAAAAACCCCAGGTAGGGGGTTTAAAACTCAAAACCCCTAGTACGGGTTTTTAAACTCGAACCCCTCTGGTAGGGGTTTTAAACTCGAACCCCCCTGGTAGGGGTTTTTAAACTCGAACCCCCTGGTAGGGGTTTTTAAACTCGAACCCCCCTGGTATTTTAAACTCAAAACCCCCTGGTAGGGGGTTTTAAACTCAAAACCCCTTTGGTTGTGATGGGGCAAGTGATGGTTTAGTTTTAAAATCTCACCTAAAAGGAACTAAATCAAAGCAAAAAATCAGTCAATAAATTCCTACTCCCAACCCCCCCCCCCCCTGGCTACGCCCATGGATCTAGACTAGAATTAGATTATAGATACTAATGGAGAGATGATATGAGGTGTTAGCTAATAGCGTTGCACAAGAAACAAACCTGGGCTTTTCTAAACTCTAATACTTGGTATGTAATAGTAAAACAGCACCTACCTAAATAAATCGTAACTAGCAATCAAAAACCCTATATTTATTGTAGTATATATAGGTCTGTGGTTGTATTTTATATAGCCTTCGTAACTTCTTCTATAGAGAAATGACTTTTGTAATTTCTTTTACTGAAAATTGGGCTATTCGCGTGACACATATAATTTTTATGTTCAGCAACAAACCCTATTAAAAAAAAACACAATTAGTTAATTAACTATTGGTAATTAATTAATTTGTTTGTTATCTCGAAGAAGGAAAAGAAATTGTATTTGACTGAAGTGGTGGTATAAGCTGAATTAGTCTTCTTTGTAGGTCACCGCTTTAAATTGAAACTACCAATATATAACAATACAATCTTCTGTGGTCATAAGTAACTTACTAGCAGAGTGGTTCGTATGTCGGCTTAATGAGGCTTAAACCATGAGTTCGAATTCAGGTCGTTTCATCATTTGTTTCTCTTTTTGTAAATGCCAATGAATAAATGTGCAAAGTTTCAACTTGATCCGAGAATGAGTTTGGGAGAAATAACGTGTACACCCTTTGTACCAGACAGATGCACAGACAGACAGACAGATGCACAGATAGACAGACAGATGCACAGATAGACAGACAGAGTGAGTTGATACAAGCTTTTTTTTTTTACTATAATTTTATCGGACAGATTTATTGTTGTTGTTCTAGGCCTATTAGACATTTAATTACATGACTGATCCATACTGATTGATACAACAACACTTCGTATAAGCTTTTTTTAAAAACTCTTTTTATGTTTACCTTGTTCAGTTCCACTTCAAAGCAACAATGCTACCACCCTTAATTCTGCCTATTTGATCACCAGCACAGATATCGCCTTAATTCTGCCTATTTGATCACCAGCACAGATATCGCCTTAATTCTGCCTATTTGATCTATCTATGGCCTCCTTCAGTCGCGAAGCGACTATGGATCATCTCGGTGAGATGAATGCCTGGGCATTAGCTATGGTCGGAACGATGTCGCCCACACATCAGTCCCCCCCCCCTCCACGCAGCTGATGTATCCAAAGGAACGGCAGTGCCGATACAGTTTGGGGTCAGCGGCATCGCAGGTTCTACCAGAGTGTAGCACTGGGTGCTGCAAACTGCCTTAGGGTCCCGAAGCCTTTCCCATGATTGGGTATAGCTATTTAATGATCAGCACAGATATCGCCTTAATTCTGTCTATTTAATCACCATAGACACCTAAGATACTGTTCAGATGTAAGTAATTGTGATTTTCATTAAAATATTGAATTACGAGTGATTGTAATTGTTTTTTTTTCTGTGAAGCTTTCAATACCAAATCTAAACCTACTACTTCGTCCTTTAAATGGATTCACAAATCAGTGATGTCTATAGTCGCAGTAAACACTGTAAGCTATAATGACTCTCTTATCACCTGTATGAATTTCCTTGGGGAAAAAAAGTACACTGGACTGTAAATATATTTTGCGGCACTCCATACACGAACATAGTTTATTTGAATACATTTTTAAAAAGTTAAGTATCCTTTCCAGACCTTGCGATCTATAGAGCAAGTGATGTAAAGGTCATCTGTTTCTGTGGCCAACGGTTAATGAGGATACCATGTGGCCAGCACAAAGGCCATCAGCCCTTACTTTCTCCAACCATGTCAGGTGTCCATCATCGTTGGCTGGACATAACACACAATTTGATTTTCAAACAAAAAAAAAAATAAATGTCCAAAGTTGTATTTCAAAGATGTACAAGTCTAAAAGCTTTTTTAAAATGTGACAAAGTCTGGAAGTTGAGTTAATTCACTTAAATGCACATTTTCATTTTTTTTATTGTAAAAAAAATTAAAGAAAATTGCGAAATAGATTGCCGGGGACACAAGCGCTATTATAAATGCCAATACCCACTGCTTAAAGACTAGGATAAATTATAATGGTCTTTTTAGACTAATGCCTTACGTACCACCTGACAGATCCCACGTTATGTTCTTACTTTCAGAAGGATTTGGAAATAGCCATGCGTGACGCGAAGCCTACTAGATTTACTAGAGTAGCAGAAAATGAAAGTAGAGAGAGAGAGAGAGAGAGAGAGAGAGAAGGAGAGAGCCTTTGGAAGATATCGCGGTATCGTAATCGCATCGTGAAAAGTTATTCATACAAATTAAAGGTAACACATTTACCCTCGTGTTGTTTTTTCTCTCATGTGGGTTAGAAGGAAACAAAGTAGAATGATCTTTCCACTTTGAACCTAAATCATCCGGACAGAACTAGTTTTTAAAAGCTTTGTAAGCCGCCCCAATCCGGAAAAACAAGCAGAATCCGACATAATTATTTGAAAGGATTTTTTTTAATGTGTCACCTCTGTAGGTGGTTGTCTGTTGCGAGTTCTGCAACTGAATAGCTCTGCACACAGGTCACGTGGTATTTTGAACTGTCCCGGCTACGTCAATAATATGCACAAAAAAGTGTGAATAACTTACAATTTGATTGCAATATGGTGCCAATGTCAAACCTCAGTTTAGAGGTCGTTCGGTCACACGAGCTGGCTCGCGACTTGACACACATTAGAATATTGACAGATGGTGGGGACCTAGAGGTAAAAAAAAACATAGGGGAACATCCCAACTACGGTGTTAAAGGTCAAGATAAAAAAAAGGAAGCATTTCTTTCCTTCCAACAGTACATTGTGTAGATAGAATACATTATAGGACAAAGTCAGAGTGGGACTACGCTGGGGAGGCGATCAAATAAAAAATTAGTCTTTTGGCTTTTGGCTTGAGTCTCCGTGTCCTTGAAGTATTTTTGATCTAATCAGTGTTTAGTTAACTTAAATCTTTGGTGAAACTTGCCTTTAAAAGCCTATTCTGAAGATCGTATAATGCTAGGTAAAATATTACATTAAGATGGAAAGAGACGATCAATGCTGTAAAAAAATGTTTTGAAGATTACGTTTAGTGACAACATTAAGAGACTGTCTACTTAGAATTTCTCGCCTTGTATTGCTTATGTATTGAATATTTGTTCCCCTAAAATACCCCAATGGGAAAAACAATCAATGTGTGCTCTGGAAAATATTTAATTTCCCCTAACTCTACTACTATCTCTTGACTTCACCTTAATCTATCCATGAGTCTGTTGAACCGTTGGCGCACCACAGCTGATCTGTGGACCGCCTTTCTGAATTCCTCTTTGTCTTTTGCCTTGGATAGAATCTCTGTCAATGACAGGCCCGTCCATTCTTTTATGTCTTCCCATCGCTTTTTCTGTCTGCCAATTCTTCTTCTTCCTGGTACTTTTCCCTGAAGGAAGGTCTTTGCGAGCCTTGAAAACATTGTATTATGGCCGTAAAGTATCACTTTATGTTTTCTCGACAGTGAGTAGCAGGTCATCGTTGAACCCAGTTGCCATAGTTGAGGTCTTTCTAGGTGATACCTCGGATCTTTCTATAGCATCTCAATTCCATTGCTAGTATCCTGCTCTTTAGTTCTGCAGTTAGCGTCCAAGATTCGCAAGCATACAAGTGTTGTGTGCCCATGACCAAAGAGCGCATCAGTATGATTATCGTGTCAATCTTTTCAGATTGTTTTTAGTTTTACAAGTGCAGCTGTAGACTGTGCAATTCTGGCCAGTAGTTCAGGTTTGATTCCTCCAGTCCGAGGTATTTAAGACTACAGACACTTGTGAGCTTTTTACCTCCAATACGATGTTCTTTTTACAATACCTCTATTTAACTCCTACCTTCGTGGAACCTTCTGTTTGGGTAAAGGACACGGATCTCGAAAACGGCCTAGAAATTTGATAGTTGATGTATATCTTTGGGAACTAGCTCGTTGGTCACACCGAAAAAAAAACGCTAGTTTGACCGTTACAAGGTTTCAAAGTACAAAAAGAACATTTAACTTTGGCTAGAGAACTAGACGATATTGTTCTTGAACAGACTATAGGTATTTAGCATGTAGGCATTATGCATTCAAGAGTTTAAAAAAATATAATGATCAGGAATATTTTGAGCCTCGTCTTCTAACACTAGTTCTAAGATCCTATCATTGAAATATTTTAAAGTCTAGTAGATCTATACATTCACTTAACCAAGGTCCTTTCTCCGTGGGGGGCTGGGAGGGCAATTGGGTTGGGGGGGGGGGGTAAAAAAGTTCAATTTTAAAAAATCTAACATTCATTATTTATTAATAGAAAAAATAATCACGCTATAAGTTGTATAAAAGAGGTATTGTCTTTATTTTAAAAGTATTTTGTAATGTTTTTCTATGTAAAGTCCTGTTGGCTGGATCAGTATGTGTTTTTTTTTCTTTTTCGGCATTGTTTTAAATACACTATGCTGTGGAAAACTTGTCGAAGATCATCACCATATCAGCTAGCTCTTCTTCTGTCCTTGCAAGACCATCTATGTCATCCGCAAAGAGCAAGCTAGCAATTCTTCTTCCAACAATGCCTTCGTAACCCGCAAAAGCATCTTTCATTTTCCTTTCAAGGAATGTATTGACAAATGTTGTCTCACTCTAACTGTGGCTTTAAACCAGTCCCCAATGTTATTGATAAAGTACACCGCACTAGTGGCCTCCTTGTAGAGGTTCTGGATTACTTTTAGCATGTTTTATTTATATTCTATTTTTTCCATCGTCGCCCAGATTACCCCTGCCATACTCTGTTGAAAGATGGTGACTATTAAATGTTAAATAGACCTAGTCATTAGTGAGTTTCTATTTTTCACATCAATGAATGGTGTACGCTTTCACTTTGACCGTGACACAACTCACATTATAATGTTACGTTTCTCTCTCCTTATCAGCACTTCTGTAACCACTGCTCAACACACAACACATCTGTAACCACTGCTCAACACACAACACATCTGTAATCACTGCTCAACACACAACACATCTGTAACCACTGCTCAACACACAACACATCTGTAACCACTGCTCAATACACAACACATCTGTAACCACTGCTCAACACACAACACTTCTGTAACCACTGCTCAACACACAACACATCTGTAACCACTGCTCAACACACTACACATCTGTAACCACTGCTCAATACACAACACATCTGTAACCACTGCTCAACACACAACACATCTGTAACCACTGCTCAACACACAACACATCTGTAACCACTGCTCAACACACAACACATCTGTAACCACTGCTCAATACACAACACATCTGTAACCACTGCTCAACACACAACACTTCTGTAACCACTGCTCAACACACAACACATCTGTAACCACTGCTCAACACACTACACATCTGTAACCACTGCTCAATACACAACACATCTGTAACCACTGCTCAACACACAACACATCTGTAACCACTGCTCAAGACACAACACATCTGTAACCACTGCTCAACACACAACACATCTGTAACCACTGCTCAACACACAACACATCTGTAACCACTGCTCAACACACAACACTTCTGTAACCACTGCTCAACACACAACACTTCTGTAACCACTGCTCAACACACAACACTTCTGTAACCACTGCTCAACACACAACACTTCTGTAACCACTGCTCAACACACAACACTTCTGTAACCACTGCTCAACACACAACACTTCTGTAACCACTGCTCAATACTCAACACATCTGTAACCACTGCTCAACACACAACACTTCTGTAACCACTGCTCAACACACAACAGATCTAATACAAGTTCTTGACAACAAGAGTTCCAAATAATCTGGTCCTTTAATAATGAGTAAATAAAACAGCCAAATACGACTCAATTGGCAACACAATCAACTACTACAAATACTACACTGTACACTGTATGGCCGTATTAACTCTATACAGCCTCTATCTCTTTACTCGTACGTTTCACTCGAGCACTTCGCAAGGACCGACTTCAAGGCCGACTAACAGTCCCGATCTCCTCACTGTCCTCTACTGAACTTCACCGCCTTACACACTGTTTTTCGTCCACAAAGACTTTTCATCACATGACCATAACATGGGTCATATTCACGTGCAACGTTTATACCAGTACTGTCCCTTCTCCATCGATATAGCACGCTGAACTGTATTACTGGTCTGTGTCACATATGTCAGCTGAGCGTACAGTTAATCCTATCTCGCCGCCAATAGGGTTACAACACTATGAAATAACATCTTAAAGAGGTTACCCAATGCCACTGACGTATAAAAAACAACAACTCTTTATATGAAAAGTTCATTTTTGCCGATGTCTTTTCTTGTCTGTTCTTGTCTACTCATGCACAAAACCAAACATTGTGTAATAAGTAAAGCTAACATTGACACCATCATTTAAAACGTTACGAGACGTAAACTACGCCTTTTCCACAGTTCTCTGACGTAACATTCCCCTCAGCTAAGCTCCAATCGACTGCACTTCTTTCTCTTTATTTGCCCTTTTGTTCACGTGACCAATCATCATCCCATTATCTTGTGTGGATGTCTAGTTAAGGAGCTTCTAGACACGCTGGGTGATTACGGTGAAGCTAAATCACGTCATATGGTATGATATAGAAGTGCAGATCTTAGAGAGGAAGTGGAGATGGATTGGTCTCACCCTTAGAAAAGATACCAGCAACAGAGCTAGGAAGGCCTTAGAGTGGAACCCCCAGGGAACAAGACTCAGAGGAAGACCAAAAAAGAACATGGCGACGCAGTGTACTTGAAGAAGCAGAGTAGACCGGGAAGAGCTGGGAAACCATCAAAAAGCTAGCAAGAGACCGTGGAGAGTGGCGTGTTTTTGTCGAGGCCCTATGTTCCATGAGGAACTCAAAGGAGTGATGATGATGAAATCACGTCAATAAAAACACAGTTCTATAACTTAGAAATCTAAACTTTTCTGAATAGCAACAAGAAAGTATTTGTAAAAAAAAAAAGATAAGCTTTAAAAGCATTTAACATCTGAAGAACTTTTAAAAACAATATGGTACTGTAAGCATGTTCCAGGTTCACTTATAAGTATATCCCAACTAACATTACTTATCAATACAATCCACTCACACAATTCACAGCTTGCAGTCCAATAGCGACAGGCTCCCCCCCCCCTTCTTTCAAGGACGAGAAACTCAGAAAGCATCAGAGCGTTTAAAGTAAGGACTTAGCGAGTGCTGTTTGGAGCGAGAAAAACTTGCTATAAAAAAGGTTGGATTGCTTTAATTTCATTATCTCAAAATGTATAAACAATAACATCAAAATGACATCTAAATGCAATTCACTGACGAGTGCACTGACTAACGAACTAATTTGTAAAAATAAGTTCCCACAGATTTCGTTACAAATAAGAACTAATTAGCACAACCCTTTTTTTTTCTTCTTTGCTCGGCACGTTCAGTTGCTAGTGGGATTGTCAAAAGTTCCTTCAGATCAACAACAGATGCACTAGAACACAAGTATTCAAATGAAAAGTTGTTTAATAAATAAAAAGGTAAATTGCAAATCAATTCATTAACATTTGATGTGTATCGCTAAATATTTATTTACTCTATTTAAAAAAATATTATTAAACTTTTAAACTTACTATGTATTAAGAAATCAAAAAAATACATTAAAATCTAAGAGGTGATATCGTTTCATCCAACCACGAATCCCAAATGTACATTGGTTGCGCAATCCATTTGACACAACAGTATGCTATACGAACACAACGATTTTGCTACTAACATTTCATTTAATCCTTTTATTGTTAATTTATAATTAGATTTGAGTTCTCTAACTACGAAAAAAGTTTCCTCTAATTTTTAAATTTTTATTATTAAAATATAAATTTATTTAACTTTGTAGATCAACATTTTGTTTTAAAATGACAATATTTAGCATCAATTAGATGACCTTTTGCTACAGACATAGTGTAGTTGCTTTAAACGTCTAATAGAATATTGCAGAAGCAATTAGCTCAATAAAGAATTGTGTCTCCTATGAAAGCTTGCATTCCAAACATAATGTCAAAAAATATCGGTTTTGTTTGTCTGCATTTTCTTAAACATCAAAAGGGCTAATTAGTGGCACATATAATAAGAAGTATGGTGTAATATTTTCTTAAGAAAAAAATTGAAGCGTTGTGTATGTAGCAGTGTATGTGTGTGTGTGTGTGCCTATTTAACTCTCAACGTTGTAGCACGTACAATCACTTAGAGGATCTAGAAGCTCTAGAAGAGAGGGAAAGGGTGCAGCTAGGTAACTTGAAGGCAACGCCTTGCATTCACCAGTTGAAAAAGTGAAGATTAGAAAAGTTTTTAATGTAGGTAAAAAAAAAAAAGAGGGGGGGGGGGTCTCCTTTTTCACGCTACATGGTCACGAGTTTAGCAGCAATTTTTTTTATTGCAATAAAAAAAACAACACTGCAAATATTTATTTCTGGTAAAAAAAAAGTTAATGAAACTAGAACGGACCGGATAGAACCCGATGCAATGACGAACCCTAAACGACCCTGTCCTAAATATAAGTTTCATGTAAGGCCATCAGTATTTGCAAACAGACAGACACACACACACACATGTCGCAGACATAAGCACACATTCACATTGAGTTAAAAGGTCCACATATTCCTAAACACACACACACATATGTCGTCTTTCTAAAAATATAATGGTACCCGTTTTTATGTATTTAGCGTCCTTAACCTCTGACCTGTATGCTAGACTGTTTTAACGGTTCAGTGAACAGAGGTGATTTTGCATGAACTCTGCAAAAAAAAATCGTTTTTCTGCAGACGTGGTTTTATTGGGCACTAAGAGTACTGTAGTAATCTTATGGCGTACTAAGCACCGGTGTGAGGTATCACACGCTAGCAGGGCACCAAGCCCGGGACCCAAAAATATGTTTGCTATTTGCAAAGATATTAGCTGAGGATATGTCTGCAAAAAAGTCTAAAATGATTAAAGGCATGATCCTGGATATGGAGTGGGAACCTTACCACCCCCCCCCCACCCACTCCCTTTGGTTTCTTGTTATTAACAATAAGAAGTATCTATTTCAACAAATAACTACAACTTAAAGATCCTCAAACATTGGAGTCTTTAGCAACTTCTCAAGACTTTTGCAACTTCTCAAGACCTGTCTTGCAGAAAAAAGAACTAGAGTAATTTTCACAAATCTTATCTATTTGTTCTTGATAAATTATTATCAGAGAATTATGTTGCATTTGTTATAGTATGCCTGCATACAAACAATGTTATGTTAGTTTGAAACATATCTTGTAAAAAAGAAAAAAAACAACTTAAGTTGCTGTCTACCAGCTCTAACAGAGAATCTATTTGGACTGTAATGGGACATTATGGGATCCCCAATAAAATAATAACCATAATCAAGAACCTTTATGATGGTTTCACCTGCCAAGTAACCCACTGTGGCAAGCTGTCAGAGGAATTTCCAGTCACAACAGGAGTCAAACAGGGATGTCTTCTTTCACCACTCCTGTTCCTTCTAGTATTGGATTGGGTCACAAAAGAAGCCTACTCTAACGCAGAGAAAGGAATCCAATGGACTCTCACACAAAAGCTGGAAGATCTGGAATTCACTGATGACATAGCCCTATTATCACACAGACTACAAGATATGCAAGAAAAGGTCACAGCTTTAAGCGAAGTAGGAAAAAGAGTAGGCCTCAAAATAAACCACCAAAAAACTAAAGTACTTAAAGTAAACAATAAACAATTTGGAGACATAGTACTGGATTCTCAGACAATAGACCAAGTAGAAAATGTTATATACCTTGGGAGTGTAGTCAGTATATCAGGTGGAACAGATGAAGACATTAAACGCCGTATAAATCTAGCGAGTCAGACATTTACACAGCTAAAACCAACCTGAAAATCTCCTCAAATCTCAAACAAGACTAAACTAAGAATCTTTAACTCTAATGTCAAGGCTGTCCTACTGTATGGTTCTGAAACATGGAGAACTACTGAAGCCACAACAAAGAAAATACAGACCTTCATCAACAGATGCCTGAGAAATATCCTAAAAATACACTGTTATGACAAAGTAGAAAACACCAAACTGTGGGAGATGAGTGGACAGAAAAATATAGAAGTGAAGATCTTAGAGAGGAAGTGGAGATGGATTGGTCACACGCTTAGAAAAGATACCAGCAACAGAGCTAGGAAGGCCTTAGAGTGGAATCCCCAGAGAACAAGACGCAGAGGAAGACCAAAAAGAACATGGCGACGCAGTGTACTTGAAGAAGCAGAGAAGACCGGGAAGAGCTGGGAAACCATCAAAAAACTAGACCGTGGAGAGTGGCGTGTTTTTGTCGAGGCCCTATGTTCCACGAGGAATTCAAAGGAGTGATGATGATGATGACCAGCTCTAACGATGCCTAGAAGCTGAATGATCATCTAAAGCGTCGAATCCTCTCGGGCAATGTCTTTTCTGCAATGCGCCACCTGTTAATGAAAGCGGTAGATCTAATTAATGCTGCTAAGTCTGGCTCAATATATTCTATTGCCTGCATTGGGTTTTTTTCTGACAAAAATGTTTCTGATAAACCTGATCATGCCTCTGTCATAGTTTAGACCAGGCTTAAACGATGAAAGCGCAAACATTCAATTTCATAATAACCACAAGATTTATAAACAAAATGTCTTTCATTCGACCTTTACACTTTTTCCTCTCTCTCTATTTTTGGTGTTAGAAACTGAAGGTACATCACTCATGGCAGATGTCATGTAGCCTACATGTAGCCTACTTGTTTGTGGATTATGTCCCGTTACAGTTCTGGACCAGATATAGATGTGAAAATGTAGGTATAGGGAGACTCTCTTTTCAGTACAAAAAAAAAAGTGAAAAAAAAAATAATCTTACAAACAAACTCTGCTCTATAAAAGATTACTTTGAAAGAGATGGGTGCCTGTGGGTAGGTGGATGGTGGGTGTTAGGTAAAAAGATGCTAATGTCGTCTCTAGAACGAAGCATCCGTGGCAGATGACCTCAGAATGAGGCCAAAAAGAAATGTCAAACGGGTGACGAACGCTAAAAAATAAATAATCTTCGAAGGTGTTTTTTTTTTGTCAATGTCATAGAGGTCACTCAGACCCTGGATGAACGACTTCAGGTCCTGATACCTCCGCCGCCGCCCTTCCTTCCAAGTGCCCTCACGTCCCCCTGGCTGGGCCGCTTTACCCTTCACGCTTGCTCGCCCCGCTCCAGTGGTGTCCTTTACGGGCAGATGCATTGTAATGTAAACACACACCCGGGTCGTCCGGGTATGTGTGTGTGTGTGTGCAGAGAGAGGGAGAGTCAGTGGGGGGTGTGACTTGGTGGAACAAAACTACGGCAGTGATTGGGAGGAGCTATTGGTAAAAGTAAACAGAGTGAGAGAGACCACGAGAGAGCATGAGAGAGAGAGAGGGGGGAGGAGAGAGAGAGCATGAGAGGGAGGAAGAGAGAAAAAATTTGGGAAAAATAGAGAGAGAGAGAGAGAAATAGAGAGATGATGATGGAGTGAGAGAGAAAGAAAGAGTGTAAAAAATGGATAATGCAGAAAATACATCATTTAAATGAGAAATTTTAAAAACAATGATAGACTAGAAGTAAAGAAAGGCACAACACAGAGAGGACGATGTCTGGATCTTGCTAACGAGAGAAGCATGAGGACTCTCAGGGCCACGCCCTATGCACAACGAAATGGATTCTATTGGCCTTATGTATCTTGTATTCTCTTTTTCCCTCTCTTATCTAACTTTGTCCCTTGCTCTAGACACAGAGACACAGAGTAACAGAGACACAGAGTCACAGAGTCACAGAGCGTAGTTCTATTCAATTTCCCTTTGCTTGTAGCTAGTATGAAAGCATCAGCAAGGTTAAAAATGGGGAAAGATGTCAGTTTTTTTTTGTTTTTGTTTTAGTTTGTACATTTTAATCGTTCATTTCAAAGATGGTCATTCACAACTGGAAAATATTGAAGAGATAGCCCTATGAAGCTAGTAAACCATCAAAGATTTGAGTGAAAGTTTAGTAGAAGAGTAGACCATCTCTTTCTCTTTCTCTCTCTTAATTCCTTTTACTCTCTCTCTCTCTCTTACTTTTTCTCTCTCTCTTCCTCTCCCCCCCCTCTCTCTCTCTCTCTCTCTCTCTCACTCTCTTGATGGGGGTCTATTCTGCCAAGGACGTGTAACAACCTGATGGAACGTTTGAAAACAAAAATCCTACTCTCTCATTATTGTTCGAGTTTTGGTGATAGATCTTAAATTTTGTCCAAATTTGAAAGCCAATGTTTGACGTAACTCGATGACCTTGAAGAGTTCACTGTGCAAAGCGAAACACTTTCAATATTTGTTCATCTTTTAAAAAGGGCAAAGGATGCTCTTTTCAAGACACTTTCTTGATGTATTGAATATCCTGCCACAGATCTATTCTCGAGTTGACCCTGGCTGCTAGGTAGCGGGAATGATTGACCCAGGTTACAATATATACAGAATAATTGTGTGAGATCGCCCAAGGTCACCCAGGTACACCTTATGCTAGTCTCTTAAATGATTGTTGGCAGTGTTAGGGCTCTGTGAGAAGTGCCTTTTGCTAGACTTCAATCTCTTTTATTGACAGGCTCGTCCGTTTTTTTCATGCTGTCTTCCCATCGCCTCTTTTTTCCCCTGGTTCTGTTCCCTGCAGAAAGGTCTTCGTGAGTCCTAAGGACTTTGTGATATGGCCATACTGTATACGTTTGCGTGGCTTTTTATTTATTTATTTATTTATTTTTTTTTTTACAGTAGTCAGCTTCGTCAGCGGGCCATCGTGGGTGCCAGTTGCCATTGTGATCCTGTCTCGGATTCAGTCATTTATGGTGCGGCCTTTATAGGTGATACTTATGATCCTTCAATAGCAGCTTGAGTTCATATCTAAAATCCTCTTCTCTATTTCTGCAGTTAAAGTCCAGATTTGCAAGAATAAAAGCATGTCGTCATGACCAAGGAGAGCATCAGTCCGAATACAATGCTGGAGATATTCTTTTGTCTCTCAATAGAGTCTTGAGATTCGCAAGTGTTGCTGTGCTCTGGTTCAGGGATGTTTCCTTCTTCTGAAACGTAATATTGACGTCCATTTTTTTGGTCATAATGTGTTTTTGCGGCATTGATTTTCATGCCATTTGCTGCGGAATTCTTGTCTATTCGCATCACTAAGTCAGCTGGTGCTTCTTCTGTCCCTGCCAGACCATATTTGACCTCTGCAAAGTGCAAGTTTGTAATTCTTCTTCCAATGGTTACAGTACTCTGTTATCTTATATAATACAGACGTTACTTCAAAAAAGTAGATGATTACGTTCTACGCGTCATGCATTCAGTCATGCATATTAACCAATGACTTAAATTCTGCCAAGTCACTGGTTTTCCTGGCTAGCTCAGGTAACCCATTCCATGCTCTAATAACACTAGGGAAGAAGGAGTATTTGTACAAATTTGTCCTAGCATATGGGATGAGGAATGTGCCTTTATCTTTGTGTCTTTCAGAGTATTTTATTAAATTTTGTTTTTGTATTTGAAGATTATGGTTCAGTGTTTTATGTATAATTGCTACTTTACTTTTGAGTCTTCTGTCCTGAAGAAATTTAGTGATTTTACTAAAGGCGTTACTCTAGTCAAAGCATCCTCATTTATCCTAATTATCCTATCAAGGAAGATACAGAAACGTGTTTGTGAAAGTAATCAGCCCTCTCTCTCTCTCTCTCTCTCTCTGTGGTTTTAAACCAGTCCCCAATGTTTTTCTTGATGCACACTGCATTTTGGCCTAGTCGTAAAGGCTCTGGATTTTTTATATTGTATTTTCCATTGTGACCAAAGTGCTCAGTGCCCTGTCGGAAACCTTCTTGAAATCAACAAAGAAACCAAAGAGATTCTTGCTTTACATTGACCTTCACCTATCCCTTAATCTGTTGGACCCTTAAGGCACCGCACAAGATCTGTTAGTCGTCTTTCGCCATTCCTCTCTGTCTTTTGCCTCTTCTTCTTTTTCCTGATACTGTTTCATGAAGGAAGGACTTTGTGAGCCCTGAGGACCTTGTAATATCTGTGTGTAAATAGAAAATTAAATTTTGATTATCTGGGTTTAAATAGAAAATAAAATCTTGATTTTAATTATGATATCTCCTCCCCCACTCCACTATTGAAATAGTGCAAACCTTTTAAATACCTTGCTACTATCCTAGACAATAAACTCAATTTTACTGCAAATACTGATTATATCAGCAAAAAAGGGCAGCAAAGATTACGATAACTGAGAAAACTGTCCTCGTTTAATGTTAGTGAAAAGGCCTTGGCTATGTTTTATCACGCTCACATCTGCAATATTTTAAGTTTTAATATGACTGCCTGGTATGCCAATCTGAACATTAAAAATTAAAATAAACTCCATAGAATCCTAATGCACAAATTGTAAGACGAATTTCCATACGGACAATAAAGATTATTATTATTATTATTATTATAAAAGAGCGAGTATTCATTCTCTGGCGAAGCCAGGGTCGAGTTTCGTTAAAGGGAAACAAAATTCATCGTAGTCCCTTTATCAGTTTCCACTGAGGAATTTTCTGGTGATGTGGCAGGTCTGCAGAAGTACCGCCCTCTGACAGGCAACGAGAATGTTCCTAGGAATGCCAAGGGCCTTGAAGGTATCTGTGAGGTCAGTTGTTATTATTCCCTCGGTTGATATGACAATGGGGTATATTGTTATTTTAGATAATTTCCATAAACGCTTAATCTCCAAGCCAAGGTTCCCATATTTTCGTTGTTTTTCCAGCTCAGTTTTTTTTTAAATTATGAGATAGTGGTACGGCGTTGTCAATAATGATAGCGGCCTTTTCTTTTTTATCGATGAGCAGCAGATCAGGGCGATTAAAATCTACCGTTTTGTCAGTCAAAATAGGCCTATCCCAGTACAGTAGATGATCCGTAAACTCGAGAACCTCTTGTGGTGAGTATTTATAATATGGAGGAGTATCCTTACCGATCAAATTGTGTGTCAAAGCCAAGTGTTGGTGTATTAGCTTTGCAACTTGGTTATGGCGACCTAGGTAGGCAGATTCCGATAGGGCTGAACATCCCGCCATTATGTGTTCAATTGACTCACCCACATTTCCACATTTTCGGCATTTGTCAACAATATTGAGTTTAAGGATATGTTTCTCGTAATTTTTTGTTCTAATTACTCTATCCTGTTTTGCTGTGACAAAGCCTTCAGTTTCAGGGTAAATATGACCTGCTTTTAGCCATGCTATTATTATTATTATTATACTATTCAGTAAAATAACATTTTATTATTGGTGCATTCTTAATATATTGTTACTTTTGCAAAGCCCACATTTCTTTTACAGATATTTCCTAGAGCACAACAGGACAAAATGTAAAAGCGATAGGTGCGATGAGAACTTGGCTGCAAAGTTCACGAACATTCAGAAATTCTTTTAGCAAGGGCCGCACCTTTTCAGTCAAGCACTATTCCGAAGTTCAACGCTAGAAACCTTGTCAACAAAAGAACACTATTAAAGCTGTACTGCTACACTGAACATGGAAAATAATATTCTAAAGCGGAAAATTTCTTGACACGTGAATTTAAACTAGATCTATAACCTCCAAACTTAACTGTCCTCTTCGAAGACTAAAAAAAAATAACAACATGTTTCCTCGGCATTAGGTTTTGTTAAATCTAAGTATCTGTTTGGACTTTGTGCTAATGAATTCTTGGTTACTGTCCATTGTGCTAGGTCAGTGCTGCACAACTTTACATTATCTTCTTATTTGAAGTAACGTTTCTAATATATTAGATCAGATACATGTAGTTTGTATTGTAGAAAGATTTCCTCCTCGATATTTTAAGTAATCTGTCCAGCATTAGATATGTATATTTAACAGACGTTCTGTACACACATTGCAGCGTATCGTACCATACATTGTCAGTACCAAATATTACCATACCAACATTTCCGGACCAGATCTGATTGTATATAAATTTATAAAAGATTACTATAGTAACATTTTTAATAATTATACCTATAGAAAGATTTTTAAAAAATAATATAGCACTATATTTTGCCCATCTCAATTGTCAATGGCAAAAGTTAACTTACGAACATTGCCTGACAGTATCAATCGTCGGTATTTAAGGTAACCATCTATAGTTAGAATAGAACAGTGATCGCAAACTGAGGCCCGCAAGCCGCATGGCTTCTTTGATTCATTGACTGAGGTTCTTCCACGAAATGTTTAATCCAGGCCACGGGATATTATCTATTAATTAGATTGTAAGAGACTAGGAAACGTTTTTGAAAAGCAAGTCTACAGAAACAAAGGCACATTTTAGAAAGTAATAATGACACAGATAGTCGCTGGAAAACATGTCTATCAATGTCTTCGACGAATAGCTGCGAGCCGAAATCCTTTGGCGTAAGTTGGAATCTTCACTAAAATACAAAGGCCTAGCAAAATATTCGAATCGAACACCATTGCATACCATTGTAACTGAAAAACATTTTAAAAACCATTGCATACCACAATAACAGAAAAAACGTTTTTTTTTGCCTTTTTAGTGGCCCACGAAAGGGGAAAAAGCGCTATTAGTATTGTGTGGCCTGTCTGTCCGTCCGTCTGTATGTCCGTCTGTCCGTCCCGTGTAGATCTCAGAAACTAGTAGAGAAAATGAAAATCGGACATCATGATATATTACATCATTCAAAGTTCTGATGCAACGGCTACTTTTTTCTTTTCCGAAAGTGAACCATCTAATTTTTAAAATTATATATGCAAGCAGATTTTTAAACAAATTACACCACTTTTCAATGAAAATACTTCAGGAGAAGTAAGTCTAATTAAAAAGTTCACAAGCTTCTTCATTAATAAATCAAGCTTCATCCATAGATTCGCGCATTGGTACAAAAAAAATGCATCTCATCTAAAGTCACGATTGAAAAAGTATCAATGGATCATTATAAAATAGATTTTCCATTTAACAAACTCATGGAATAGAATACTGCTTCAAATGTTGTTTTTAAAAAGAATTTTAATACGAACTTCGTTTCAATTGTAAGTTTAGAAAAAAAGCTTTATACCGCGTAGTTTTCACACATCCTCATTAGGCGTATACACTTGACAACAATCTAAATTACAATAAATAGAGGCCAGATTTGCATAGATCTATATTTATAATACGAGTTCTAGTCTAGATATAGTAGATTCTATATGAAGATTATATATCTAGATCTAGACTTGGAGACTGCGTTCTATTTCTAGATCTAGACTTTGAGACTTAGATCTATTTCGAGATCTAGGCTTAGACTTAGATCTTGAATCTAGAATAATCTAGATTTAGATCTAGGTCTAGTTTGTATGACAAATGACAATGGAGATATTAATTTTTATTTGCGAGGGGAAAGTCTTGTCATCTGTACACAATTGTAGCTTAAAGAATTTAAGATTTTTTTTTTCGTGTTGCCAATTTATCTAATTTTGTTAGAAGAATAAATCATTTTTAGTTTCTCTTTATTACATGTCATCATCATCATCATCATCAAACTCCATTTGAGTGAGGTCTTGAGAGGCTTAAATCCTCTCTTGCAAAAGCCCTGGACAGAAACCCTGCTGTCTTGCGTACTGCGTACACGTCAGCATACAGGTCGAGAATTTTTGGTTTCCCAGACCTGTCGAGACGGAGATCAGCAAGTCTGGGGTAGTCAAACAGAATATGATGTAAGGTTTTCTCTTCTTCCCCGCAGCGGGGGCACCATAGCTGTGAGAAATATGAGCCAACAGGACAGTGGCCTGTCCTGCACTGTGCTATAATAGCCTGCTCAGGCCTGGACAGCCTTCACCACGGGGAAGTGCGGTCAGGGCGCCTCATGCGCTCCCAGACTCCACGGGCTTTTTGGGACTTGTCCCAGCACTCAAACCACTTTTCCATTTCTGTTTTTTTGTATTATAGCCAGGGCTTGATGAAAGCTTACAGCCTGTTCAGTTGGTGGAATTTGCCCTCCCTGGTGGGCCAAGGAGTCTGCAACAGTGTTGCCAGTCACACCTATGTGACTCGGTACCCACTGCTTTATGTCGTATGACGCCATGATGACAGTATCGATATTGTGGGGCCATGGTCCAGGGCTTTGCAAAGATAGACAGACAGAGTTGATATAAGCTCTGTAAAAAACAAAACAAAGGAAACTGACTTACTCTGACTCTCCAAGGAAATACATTGCCAATGTTTACATTATTGGAATATTTGTATTTTTTTTTTATAAGGATGCATTTATAATTACTTAACTTTTATACTTTTAAATAACTATTATCTTTATATGATACCAAGAACAGTGATTTTTCAATATGGCGTCCTTAACATCCGTCCAGTTTAGATCGCAGAAACTAGAAAAGATATTGAACATTCGACATCATAATGTTTGACACTTTTCAAAGTTCTGATGCAACGGCTATTTTCTTATTATTTTCTGAAAGCAAATCATTTAATTGTTTAAACTAAGTATGCAAACAGTTTTTTTCATAAGAATACAAAATGTTTACATTTTACAACTATTCACAGTAATTAGTATTAGGGTCGGTGTCACCCGATGCGGTAAGCTCTGGGTGTCACCCCCCCCCCCAAGAAAAAATAATGTTCCCCTAAAAAACAAACAACTTTCTTTATGTTGAACAATAAAACTGTAAACTAATTAATAAATTGGTTATACTCGAAAATTGGTTTTTGATTCTATTTTAAAATGTCATTGTCTTTTTTTTTACATTTTATCAAATATTATTGTATAAATTAAAAAATGTGCAATCATAGAATTGAGAAACCTTGAGTTGAAAATATTTTTTTTTACTAGAGATTATTCAAGAGCTTCTTAAGGAAAAGGCCTTAAATTACACTAGTGTTTCTCAGCTACTTCCGAAAAGGTAAATCAAGCACTGGACTGGTTTACTTCCTGCGAAACGTCGTCAAAAATTATACAAATTTATACATATAGGGTGCAGGTTACCCAGTTACCGATCAACATTGATCATACAGATCTTGAACCAATAGTAGAGTTAACCTATATAGGCAGTGATGGAGATATATCTCATGATGGTGCATGTTGCATGTCGGATTGGAAAGCAGGAGCCACCTTTCAATAAGTAAGTCCTATTTGAACAAAAAATCAATTAGCCTGCAGATAAAAATCCACCTACTCAATACAATCATTGTCCCCACGCCCATCTTCGAGGCGTGGCAGGTTGAAAAGAGACTGAGCAGTGATGGCTGAGAAGGATCCTACAAATAGCATAACGAGATAATGTTACCAATAGAGAAATCTTTTCGCACACAGGCATTCGCTGTCCAAGGGAAGACGCGACTGAACGTCAATTGACATTTGTGAGACATATCATTAGACAAGACGAAAGACGTTTACTAAAGACTAAGACTGCTTTATTGATCCTTACGGAAATTTGTTGTGATTACAAGGACTCGTTTCTCATATAAAGACAACACAACAGAAAAAAACACATAAATACAACAGACAACATAAAGAGTTCATTCAGCGACTACAAACAGGTATCTTGGTGCATTTCATGTTCCCTGATCAATGAGTGGCGGTGATAGAGTCTGACCGAGTGAGGTACGAACGAGTTTTTGTACCGCTCCGTTCTTGTTTTGATTGACAGCAGTCGCCCACTTCGCGACGACCTGGCGTAGTTCTGATGGAGCGGGTGGCCGTTGTCTTCCAAGGTTTTTTCGATTTTTCTTAGGCACGTTGGTTCAAAAAGTTCCTTTAAATGTGGTAATGTTGTGAGTGTAATTTTTGATGGTTTTTTAATGATGTTTTCTAGACGTTGCAACAGTTTAGATGAGGCGTTGCCTTGCCAACAACTTATTCCGTATGTTAGCAGATTTTGTACAGTCAGATTTAACATGAAAGCCGAAAAGATGAAATAAAAAACATGGCCGTCCACGTCTAACCTGGCGTCACCCCTTTGTAGAAGTCCTGAATTTCGTGGGCACCTGTTGAGAAGTGGCTTTGGAAGTCGCCTTAGACTGATTTCCGTGGAGAAAGCTTGCAGCGTTATGCGTCAAATGGCGTTTGAGAGGCTTACGCCTCTGTGTTTTTCAACACATTGCAACAAAAAATGTTACGTTCACCACTCAACTGGTCAGATGTTTGGGGGAGTGCCTTAAATTCACACTAAGTTGTCCGGGGCGAAGCCCCATGCGAAAAACGTTTTCTACATTTCTGAGCTTCAGAAACTCTTTCACCTGGCGTCTACAACACATAATAAAGTCAAATGAAATGAAATTAAAAAGAGTTGGGACATGTTGAAACTAAATTTTGAGAGGCATTCGAGGCAGTAATTTTTTTTTTAAGTTGCATTTTGGAAAAAAGCATTTTTCCCACTTGGGTGTCACCCCCTGGTGGGTGTCACCCGGTGCGGCCCGCACCCCCCGCACCTGCCTAGTGAAGCCACTGTTAATAGACTATATTAACCTTTTTGTACTTTGCAGAAAAACAAACAAACAACAACACTTTTTAATATTTGTATTATTAAATTAAGTCTGTTCTGTTATATAAATTTCGTATATATTAAATAAAATGTTTACTTTTATTTTAAAAGTTAAAAAAAATATTTAGTACTTTAGTAGGTATATAAATCAAACATAATTTAAAACATCATATAATAAATAGTGTTTCATGATCTATTTAGCAGTATCGTACCTAGCATGCACGCACACAAACAATTATGGTATTTTCCTTTTTTTTATTTTTTTATCTTCTTAAATACAATGGAATACCTACATAAAAGAAAAAAACAACATGTTCTAGGGTCTTGACCCATGCGAACACTCTAGGAAAGGACACAACCTTTCAGAAACACCAAAAGGGAATGTCGCAAGAATTGCATCCCTTGGATCTGAAACCAAATTTGAGCCGCCAGGGGATGAACAAGCAAAACAAATAGAGCCGCAAAAAGAACAAAGAAAATTTTCCACCGACTGATTGGAAATTTAAGGCGAAGCAGAGGAACAAGAAAACAAGACGAAACTGAACACTTTTTGAAGTTTGAGAAGAGAATTTATACAAAACTAGCAAAACCAAAATAATCCAAAAGAATTTAGAAAATCAAGAATCTTCAATTTTTTTTTTCTTTGGTAAATATAAAATGCAAAGAATGGTAAAGAATGAGAAATAAAATAAATATTATTAACGTGCTTTAAAATGTTATGCAAATACAGTCATCGAGATTACGGTGCCGGTCTAGACCTCTCGTAATGAGAAGAAAGAAAGGAGGTTTTGAGAACATTTGATACTTCCTGAAATATATTGCAAACCACTCTAACAGAAGCCTATGACACAGAGGAATTGTCGTGAAAAACTTCACCTTAAAACGACTCTAAAACAGATTCAAAAGCCATCTTGATGACGCTGGAGTGGTCCTCTCGCATCCCAGGGACGAAATGTTGTGGAAAGTTTCTTGTAATTCGCCCTAATGCTTTGTTTAATTTCTTAACTTTATTCAGTACGTGAATACACCATGATAATTCATTTATTATAACGCGAGTTTTTAGTCGGTGTAATTGGCTCACAATAAAGAATTTGTTACTTTTATGTTAGTTTATGTTTCTTAAATTCTAAACTTCTGCTCATTCCGTCCATACTTTTATGTTAGTTTATATTTCTTAAATTCTATACTTCTGCTCATTCCGTCCATACTTTTATGTTAGTTTATATTTCTTCTATACTTCTGCTCATTCCGTCCATACTTTTATGTTAGTTTATATTTCTTCTATACTTCTGCTCATTCCGTCCATACTTTTATGTTAGTTTATATTTCTTCTAAACTTCTGCTCATTCCGTCCATACTTTTATGTTAGTTTATATTTATTCAATTCTAAACTTCTGCTCATTCCGTCCATACTTTTATGTTAGTTTATATTTCTTAAATTCTATACTTCTGCTCATTCCGTCCATACTTTTATGTTAGTTTATATTTCTTCTATACTTCTGCTCATTCCGTCCATACTTTTATGTTAATTTATATTTCTTCTATACTTCTGCTCATTCCGTCCATACTTTTATGTTAGTTTATATTTCTTCTAAACTTCTGCTCATTCCGTCCATACTTTTATGTTAGTTTATATTTATTCAATTCTATACTTCTGCTCATTCCGTCCATACTTTTATGTTAGTTTATATGTCTTGAATTCTATACTTCTGCTCATTCCGTCCATACTTTTATGTTATTTTATATGTCTTAAATTCTATACTTCTGCTCATTCCGTCCATACTTTTATGTTAGTTTATATGTCTTAAATTCTATACTTCTGCTCATTCCGTCCATACTTTTATGTTAGTTTATATGTCTTAAATTCTATACTTCTGCTCATTCCGTCCATACTTTTATGTTAGTTTATATTTCTTCAATTCTATACTTCTGCTCATTCCGTCCATACTTTTATGTTAGTTTATATGTCTTCAATTCTATACTTCTGCTCATTCCGTCCATACTTTTATGTTAGTTTATATGTCTTAAATTCTATACTTCTGCTCATTCCGTCCATACTTTTATGTTAGTTTATATTTCTTCAATTCTATACTTCTGCTCATTCCGTCCATACTTTTATGTTAGTTTATATGTCTTCAATTCTATACTTCTGCTCATTCCGTCCATACTTTTATGTTAGTTTATATTTCTTCAATTCTATACTTCTGCTCATTCCGTCCATACTTTTATGTTAGTTTATATTTCTTCAATTCTATACTTCTGCTCATTCCGTCCATACTTTTATGTTAGTTTATATTTCTTCAATTCTATACTTCTGCTCATTCCGTCCATACTTTTATGTTAGTTTATATTTCTTCAATTCTATACTTCTGCTCATTCCGTCCATACTTTTATGTTAGTTTATATGTCTTCAATTCTATACTTCTGCTCATTCCGTCCATACTTTTATGTTAGTTTATATTTCTTCAATTCTATACTTCTGCTCATTCCGTCCATACTTTTATGTTAGTTTATATTTCTTCAATTCTATACTTCTGCTCATTCCGTCCATACTTTTATGTTAGTTTATATGTCTTAAATTCTATACTTCTGCTCATTCCGTCCATACTTTTATGTTAGTTTATATTTCTTCAATTCTATACTTCTGCTCATTCCGTCCATACTTTTGGTTTCGACTTTTTCTTAAAGGGCTTTCTTATACGTATGGATAGTTCAGGATCTAATCTCAGTCAGTCGTGACCATAGAGACCTAATAGTACATGTTGACCCTGTAATATTAATTTAAGACTAACCTTGAACTAACCTTGATAAAAAAAAAATTCGACTCTTTGTTTGTTTGGTTCCTTTTTTTTAATGTCTCAGATGTTTCTTCAGATTTGAAGATTTTTCTGCGGGGGATGGCGACGGGCAGGGTTCGATCCTGGGACCAATGATACGAAATCTAGAGCGCAAACTACACGACTAGGTAGTATTTTCAATACAAAAGTAAACCTATACAAAAATTATTTCGCATTAAGTCAAGCATCAATCGTAGGATTAAATTAACCCCTTTCCTAATTAAACATGCATCTATAGAACATCAGAATAGCTTTACATTGCTTCATTGATAAGGTCATCAGAACACTATATTTGTATCCGGTAATATTTACACATCAGAACACAATATTTGTATCCGGTAATATTTACAAATAAAAACTCTTTTTTTTTTTTTGGAATCTCATTAAAAAAATCTATGAAATTCAAATAATCTTACGCTACGATGAACGCCCCTTCCCTAATCCCCTTTACACCCACTCATACATTTTTTTTTCGACATTTTTCAATGTAGTTTCAACCTTAACCTTTGCCCCATTTTATTTGTTTGTGTGTGTGTATATGTTTGTGGGGGTCGAAGGTGTGTGTTTGAGGACTTCAGAGAGTTTGACTCGGTTCATAGAACGACGAGTGTGGCAGCTCATGGTCTTTGCTTCAAGGGGAACTATCGCAACAAAGTTCTGAGAAATAGGATCTAAAAATAACCGTTCTTGTTTTCCCCTAAGTTCCCCGACTTATTTACAAGTTATGCGGCCCACATAAATTTTATTTTTTTTTTTATTGACACATTTCCCACAAACACAAAACTATCAATTATTAAAATTATCAATTTTAAAACTCTTTCAGAATGGATTTATATCTGCATTGATTTTCAAAATAAATGCACATGTAATCATAGCAGAATCCAATTTAATATAACAAATATTTCAAAGTTTCAAGATCTATGTCTTTTTATGTTCCACTGGAAAAGGTCTAAATGTGAAATTGTAAATCTGCAGATACATTTTTTAAAAGTAAATATCAAGTTATTGTGTTGCAAATCATAAATGTGTGTGTGTGTGTGTGTGTGTGTGTGCTGTTAGACAAAAAATATAATGAACTACGACATGTTAGAAGTTGATCAAATGACGTCAGAGTTTGAAACCCACCATAGATGATCCGAACTCAGCATGTATTTTATTGTCTTCATCAAAGGCTTTTCAACAGCTAGGATGACTGAACATTTTTCTGAAACTTGCAAGTTGAACAAACTTTTTTTTTTATATTTGGTAGTTTAAGAAATGTTCATTTAGTTGGTTGAACATTCTTTGGAATGTTTCTCTCTGAACTGCTTCTCCAATAGTTTATAATGACTGACAACAACAGAAATTACAAATATATTTTATTTGGTTTTAAATAGTAATCTTCCTAAATTGTAACTAATTTATATACGCCAGTTGCATTGTTCCCAGGCTATGTGGTGTTTATTTTGTTTGGTCGAAACTTTCTCTTTTTTGTTTTTTTCGATTCCAGTGAAACAGCCCGCTGAACACTCCACCCTAAAATATTTTTAGCCCGTGATTCTAATATCTGTTACGTTGAATTGAAACAGTCTGCTTTATAACTTAAAGTAGATCTAGACTTTTCATCCAGCTGTTATCTAGAAAAGTACCTCTACTGACTTTTAATTAATTTACCTTTATTTATAGCTTGTAGAGATCAAATAGCCCCTGATCCATGTACTAATTTATAGGGGTGGGGATGGGAAGAAGAAAATTTAAAAAAAAAAAAAAATAATAATACTTTAAAAAAAAAAGCTTTTAAATAGTGAAGAACTCAATATTTAAAACCATATTTCTTAACACTCTAAGATTTATTTCCCTTTTCAGAATCAAATAAAATAAATTAAATACCACTATTTAATTAACTAAATTGTTAATTTTTTAAACTGATTCATGTTTTCCTAGGAACACTAAATAATCGAGCAAAGTTTCAACTTGATTCGAAAATTGGAATTAGGGAAATAACTGTTAAAAATGTATACCAGATAGACAGAGTGAGTGGATATAAGTTTTGTAAAGTTTCCACCAGATACACTCACAAACTTTTAATAGGCGATCTTACAGTAAAAATTCTTTGGATTCTTATTCTAGATTTAAAATTCATGTAGATATAGATCTAGTCGTTACGATAAAAATCTTCCTATTATCTAAAGCAAGATTTCTCAAACTGTGTTCCGTGGAACCCTGGTGTTCCAAGAGGCTAGAATAGGTATTCCACAAAATACTGGAATAATTCAATAGTAGGATCCACATGAATTAATCTCTCTAAAATATAAGTGTTCCGCTAAATACTCAGAATGTACCAAGTGTTCCGTTAAGGAAAAAGTTTGGGAAACACTGATCTAATGCTACAGAGTTAACATTTCATAATATAGTCATTTTCCACACACACACGAGTGCCCCCGCGACTTCATGAAGATATTCCGCGTCATCGAGAGAAAAAAAATAAAATATCAATTTGATCATTTATTTTTGTGTTTTCAATGTCGAGTTATGAACCAAAGAGTTATTGAGTGCCTACAAAAAGTGCCTAGGACTAAAAGAGATTTCTGAAGTCAATTTTTTTAAAGTAACTTTCAACATTATAATTAAATGAGTACAACTATATTTATAGTTCACAGATTTGTGCCAGAGATCACTTAGTGCTTTACCAGAAATAACAAATTTAGTGCCAGAGATCACTTAGTGCTTTACCAGAAATAACAAATTTAGTGCTTTACCAGAGATAGGCTAACAAATTTAGTTGTTTACCAGAGATATCAAATGTAAGGCTTTACCAGAGGTAACAAATTTAGTGCTTTACCTTAGATATACTTAGTGCTTTATCTGTGATATAGCTAAAATCGCATAGCTGCGATAACATATTTAATGCTTTACCAGAGATACTTATGTACGAGATAACATATTTAATGCTTTACCTTAGATACCATTCTTAGTTTAATACTATATCCGATATATATACTAGGGAGAGAGAGAGATGCTAATGCATTCTTCAAAAGCCAGAGTACACAAGATCTCTTTGTTCGTTGCGAATATCCTTTTGTTTGAGATGTCTTACAAGAGATGTTTTTAATGGCAGAGATGACTGTCACAAATTAAAAGGTAAACGAATAGAAAATTTTGAAAGATTTGTCCGAGTCCCCTCCCACCTCTAGGATTCTTTTTGAAAGACTATTTTTAATGTGTTTCAACTTACATACTGACATTATCTTCTTGATTCGCTTCACTACGACCTGAGACTTATCGTCTTGCTGTCTTCGGTTCTAGTTAGTTCTTTAGAAGTTAATAGATTTTGTTTACCAAACGTAAAAAAGGCTAACGACGCCCAGTTTCAGCCTCGACATCACTGATGTCTTGCAAGACTTTCACATCCCAATCAGTTGAGTGACATCAGCAAGTTCACTGATGTCGTCTGCTTCAACTAATACGTGATCCCCCCCCCCCCCCATTCGCCCCAAACCTTCTTCCTGCTAATATTTCCAGCCATTTGACTAGAAAGTACATCTACATATTATGTTTGTTTTCATACATGTGCATGGGTCCTACACTGACCTACATCTTAACACTGACCTACATCTTAACACTAACCTACATCTTAACACTGACCTACATGCATGTAACATTGCATTGGTGATCCTAGATGAATTTGATTTGAAAAGAGGGCTATAGCAAAAAAAAAATATTCTCTATCATTGGGTTTCATTATTTTAAACGAAGTCTTTTATTAATTTCTTTTTTTTTAAATAGAACTGTACGTAGTATATAATACAAGGCTTTTCTTCGTGTCTGAAGATTAATAAGGAGTGCAGTATTTCACGTGGGTACGCAGTCCCTGCTGCGACCTACATATTTCGCCACATCCAGCGCAGTTGTCAATATAGGAATTTCGGGGAGTTTCCACCATGTACTCGGCCATTAGCCTCACTTCTAATGTGAGCGCCTTGGGATATGAGCCATCGGTAATAGAGATGTAATAATTTACATCTGCTTGAATCTTTCTCAGCCAGAAATTAGTGTCAGACAGGCAGATGAAGGCAAGCTTCTATAGGCCTAGAGTTCCAGAAGCAATAGGCTCAAATCTTAGGACAATTAGAAAGAAAAGGTTCTCTTTTCGCCGTCTACATCTGTCATCGGAAGTGGATTTTCCTTTAGTCTCAAATATGTATTCCGCGGTCTTTTGTAAGAAACCTGCAGATGTCTCGTTCTGAAGCCGCCTGCTGCCAGTTGCTCTCTTCGATGTCAGTTAAAGAAAGTTAAAGAAAGTTGGCGACTAAGTTGGTCTTAAAAGCGTTTCCGGTCGGCACCTCTGTAACATCTTTCATCTCACCCAAAAGACTGCATTTGGCAAACGGTCGTCTCCCATACAAGATACAAGTCCTGTTCAGCGTAGTTGTCGAACTATAAGCAACCTCTCTGTGCCGTCCATAGCGGCATTTGCAAGAACATCGCTTTCATGATGCGGCCTTGCCATGGTATGTGTTGTGACACGGTTACTGTGTGGTCAACCGTGACACACGGTCAAGTGTTGGGTATCGAGAGTTAGGTGGCTTGGGGGAAGTGACGAATGTGTAAACAAGAGAGAGAGAAAGTCAGCGAGTGAAGTAGGGTATCTGTATATAACTTTGCAGTGTATATATGTTTTGTTAAAATGTTTCACAATTAAAAAGGCACTTAAAACGTAAAAGGACTTGTTTCTTCACAACTGGCGACCACGAGGAGATACGACTAGGCACAAGTAAGTGAAAATGTCGATGTACAAAATATAGAGAGAGACGCGGGCAAGGGAAATGGCCCGCAAGGCGAAAAACTGGAAAAGTTCATAACATGAAAATAACACAGGAAGAAGAAAGGGAAGAAAGGAGATTTAATAGGGAAGAAGTCAAAAAGAAAGAAGAAGATAGAAGGAAGGAACTCTTACAAATAGAAGAAGCCAAAAAGAAAGAAGAAGATATTAGAAAGAAAGAAGAAGATAGTAGACTAGAACTAAAACTTAAAGAAAAGAAAGACAAAGAACAGCAAAATGAAAAGGAGTGTGACAACATTTTGATGGTATGATGTGTTGTCATGCCGGGGATTTTACTTGAATTCAATAGTTAACAAAACTGACGATCTAGACTCACAAATTAACGATTCTTTGATAAAACAAAACTCTGGAACTTTATTCAAATATAACGTAAGTACAGTTTATGTACAAATTACAAATCAATGAGCATGAAACATATTACAAAGGCTTTTCAAACAGAGCTCTTAGAAACGTGACTGTCTACAAGGACATTATTTATTCGACTCCCTTTACCTTCTTACTACCGCCAATTCTCTGGCGCTAACTCTTTTCAAAAATGTCTTTGTTTAAATTCAAATCAACCAATAGATTTTAAACATACTAATTACGTCCCTTGGGTAAATCCTGACTTAAATGTCAAGTGTCTAAATTTGAGGATTAAATCCCGAGACTCATGTCGAGGGCTTATATTACTTTCAAAAGTGAAATGTACAAACAATTCTATAATGTAATCTGTGACATATTACCCCCTCCTCCATTTAGCATTTGTATGGTAATAGAAATGCTCATATGTATTAAAATATTTAAATATACACAAAATACCATACATGAAATTATAGAAAAAATGGTTGAGGTAACATATGACAAAATAAAGTCAACTTGGAGATAACAACAATAATAAAAAAAATGTAAATGCAGTGAATAAAATTATAGATGACTTTGAACACCTGTTTCACTATACAAGTGGTTATGAAAATGAGACAATGCTTGTCATGAATAATATCAAAAGTTGTACAAAGCATAATACTTGAATAAATTAAATCTTGAATTGAATAGGTTATGAAGCTTCATGATGAAATTGAAATATGACAATACAAAACATATACTACACCTGTGGAAGAAAAAAAATATATACAATTATGTTAAGAATTAAATACATCTGGAAAGTGTGTCAGCGAAGACATTCTCACGTCCAGGAATCGTCTTGACCTCAAATTGGTAGTCTGTGAGTTGTAGACTCCAACGAGTTAGCCGACTGTTCGCTAACTTCTTTGAGTTCAGAAATGCTAGTGGTGCATGGTCAGTTAGGAGTGTGAAATGAGCACCTAGTAGATATCTGGAGAACTTGGCTATGGCCCATACAATGGCTAGACATTCCCGTTCGATGGTTGAGTATCTGGTTTCAGCTGGTGACAACTTCCTGCTGATGAAAAATACTGGGTGTAAAGTCTCTTGGCATTTCTGTGAAATGTCTTGGTATTTCTGCATTAGGCATGCACCTATAGCTGAAGATGAAGCATCTGTGGCTAGGTAAAATTGCTTCTCTGGATTCGGGAGTTTGAGAATAGTGTCTCTTGAGAATTCAGCTTTAATGTTCTCGATAGTGGTATGTAGCTTTGTAGACCATGGAATCTTCGTTGGTTGTCCTTTTGTAGTGAGTTCAATCAATGGAGCTATGAGTGCTGTGTAACCTGGTATGAAATGTCTGTAGAAATTACACAGACCCAAAATACTTCTCACTTGCTTTTTACTGGTGGGGACTTTGATGTCTAGTATGCGTTGAATAATGTCCTCTTGGGGTCTCAGCGAATTGTAGCTGACTTTATAACCCAGGAAGGATATTTCTGACATGGCTAGTTCTACCTTACTAGGCTTTATGGTAAAACCATGTTGTTTCAGTATGCTGAAAACTTCTTGTAGTCCTTTGATATGTTAGTTCCATGTCTTATGGAATATGCAAATGTCATCTATATATGACACTGTGTCAGAGCGATTGCCTAGTATGCTGTGAATGGCTCTATTAAAGGTGCTGCTGGCGTTGACTAGACCAAATGGCATGAAGTTGAAATGGAATAGTCCATAAGCTGTGGTGAATGCCGTAAACTGTTTGCATTCTTGTCTGACTGGTATTTGGTAATAACCTCTGGATAGGTCTATTTTGGTGAAGAACTTTGCCTCTGAAAACTTGGTCATAAGATCTTCAGGATTTGGCATAGGATATGAGTCGAGTTGGGTTATTTTGTTCAACTGTCTGAAGTCGACACACATTCTTGGAGTTGTCGTTTGCTTTCGTTTGACAAGAACTATTGGTGCAGCATATGGAGAGTTGGAATGTTCAATGACTCCTTGCTCTAATAGTTGGTTAATTTCTTGTTTAAGAAAGTCTCTGTAGTGTACTGGTAATGGGTAAGGTCTTGCTTTTGTAGGCTTGGAATCAGTAAGTATTATATTGTGTTCCGCAATTGACGTTTTGCCTGGAACATCTGTAAATATGTCTGAATTTTCTTTGAGAATGGTAGTCAGTTCTTTCTGTTTTTGCGGTGTCATTGAATTGAGTTTGATGTCTTGCCAAAATTCAGTTTGTTTGGTAGTTGTTTGTGGCATATCGATGTCGTCAAATTCGGACGTGTCATTTTCATCTTCTTCTGGTATGACTGCAAGACATGATATGGCTCTTTCATTTTGTTCTGGGCTTGTGGTACCTTCTGTTATTGTGTTATATTTTTGTAACATGTTGACGTGATAGATTTTCTTTTTGTTGCGTATGTCTATCTCATAGTCAACATCTGTTATCTTTCTGAGTATGGAGAATGGACCTTGCCATTTGATGAATAGTCTGTTGCTTTTGTCTGGTAGTAGCAGACATACTTGATCTCCTGGTTCAAATTGTTTCAGTGTTCTGTCTCTATTGACTCTCATTCTGGTATTGGAGTTTGCTATGGCTGTGGCTTCATTTGCTTTTTCACATGCAGATATGACTATGTTTCTGGTATCTTGCACATGTTGAAACGCTGTCTTGGTTTCTGCTGAGATTGAGTTTTGGCGAATAATAGCTTCTTTGAGGATTGCCATCGGTCCTCGTGGGTTGGCGCCATAAACCATCTCGAAAGGTGAGAATCCTGTGGTTTCTTGAGGACTTTCTCTGTATGCAAACAGAGCTGCTGGTAGCAATAAGTCCCAATTCTGCGGATTGTCGTGTGCTATTTTCGAAATGCACCTCTTCAAAGTACCGTTGAATCGTTCGCAAAGCCCGTTGCTTTGGGGATGATAGGGCGTTGTGAACTTCATCTTGATGTGGTACATGTTCATGAAGTCTTTGGTGATGTCAGCTGTGAACTGTGTGCCTCTGTCAGAGAGGATAACTTCTGGGAAACCAATTCTGGAAAATATCTCTGACAAAGCTCTGGTGATGTCAAGCGCTGTAATGTTGACTAGAGGTACTGCTTCTGTTCATCTTGTACATGTGTCAATCAATGTCAGGACATATCGATGGTTTCTTGCTGAAGCTACTGGCATAGGACCAATCAAATCAACTGAGACTTTTTGGAATGGCTTGTCTGTCAATTCCATATCCTGAATAGGTGCCTGTGATTTGTTGTTCTTAGGTCCTTTGACTTGGCAAATATGACATGACTTCACGTCTTTAATGATACTTGGCCAATAAAATTCTTTGAGGATTCTGGCTTTAGTTTTGACTACACCCATATGGCTGGCGTGTGGAATGTTATGTCCTGTTGCCAGTATTTCTTTCCTGTATTTCTGTGGCACTATTATTTGCTGAACGGTATTGTCTTTATGCATGGCATTTTTCACCAGGAGGCCATCTTGAAAATATGGTTTATTTGGTAGATTCAGCTGTTTGTTTGCTTGAGCCTTCTGATAAAGTATTCGCAATGTTGGATCTCGTTTCTGTTCTTCTTTGAAGTCATCATGTGTGAAATATGACTTGTCTTGATGGACTTCAGTTTGGCCAGTTAGAGTTCTTGTATCATTGTTAGAGATTCTGGGCATGTCGTCTAGTTCTTCAAAGTTCAACAATGGACATTCGGGAATTGGAGGTGGACTTATGACCGGTAGGGATGGGCTTGATGTAACTGGGGGTGTCCATGTTGAGTGTTCTTGATTGTTGCTGGCTACTGGACTAGTAACTGGTTCTGTTGCATTCTGCATAACTTGAGTAACTGAGGTAGCCATGTGATTATTTTGGCTAACTTGTTCAGGTGCCAAATGTTCTTGTTGTCTGAACATGGATCTTGTCATTACTGCCAAACATTTTTGACCTTGCTGTATGGCATTTGTCCATTCAGTAAGTTCTTGAGGAGTGCATTCTTTAACTCCTTCTATGTTTCCAATGATTAGGTCCACTGGTAGATTGGGTGTTACTAATGCTTTTGTTTGACCACTGAAGAATGGTGTAGTAACATAAATGATGGCTTCAGGTAATTTGCTGACAGTTCCGTTGAAGGCAGTGGCTTGGACGTGGTTGCCTGTGAAACGGTTTGCGTGTACGAAGCGTTCATGTACTAATGTGGACGTGCTTCCGGTGTCACGAAGAACTTCCACCTTCTTGTCTCCTACAAAGCCTGGATAAAATTTGAGACCATTGGACTTTGCAATGACTGTCATAGTTGAGTGCTCATTGTAATAGCTTCTGTTATATGAGCTTCTGTTTGGCATATATTGTGGTCTGGAGTCCTGTGAATGACTTCTGTAGCGAGGTTTGTTGTTATCTGGTTTATTGTTTCCAGGTGCTTTGTTGAGATTGTATTGCTCTCTATTGCTGTATCTTTGAGTTGGTGATGTGGGTCTATCAAAATTTTGATTTTTGGAGACTGCCTGTTTTTTCCAACATTCATGAGTTTGGTGACCCTTTTTATGGCAAAATGAACATTCTGTGGTTCTGCTGCGGCATTGAGACGTGAAGTGCCCTAGTTTATGACATTTGTTGCATTTGACTTTGTCATCTGACTTATATCTTGCATTTTTGTCTTGATCAAAGCAGACAAAATTTTCTTCAACAGATGGTTTGACTGACTTGTTTGGATAGGCTGCTCTATATTGTCTGATGATCTTGGTTAATGTCTGTATATCAGTAGGATTTCTCTCTATAATGTAGGATTGAATATCTTCTGAGTGAGCATGGGTGATGTTGTCGATAATAATATGTTGACGAAGAGCTTGGTAACTTTCTTCTATTTTTGCCATTGATACCCATCTATCAAACCACATTGACATATTAGCTACAAAAATTTGAGGATCATCATTTTGCTGTGGCCTTTCATTATAGAATTTCTTTCTATAGTTGGCTGAAGTTGCTCCGTATTGGCGCAGTAGAGCTTCCTTGATATCAGAGTAAGTGCTGCGTTCATTGATGGACAGTTATGAGCAAATGTTGACAGCTTTGCCAGTCAAAAGGGTGAGGAGTGAGCTCGACCAATGTGCTTCAGGTAGACCGGATGTTGTAGCTATTTCTTCAAATCTTATGAGATACGAGTCCATATTGTCAATGTTTTCGTTGAAAGCCGATATTTTGTTCATTAATCTGTATTTGTCAAACATACTTGAGTGACCTTGAATTGGAATGCTTTCTTTATTTTGCCTTTCGAATTCCATTTTTTCTTTTTCGTGTTGTCTTTGCTTTTCGGCGTCTTGCCTTTGTTTTTCAGATTCTTGCCTTTGTTTTTCAGATTCTTGCTCTTGATATTCTTTTTCTTCTTGTTTCTCTGCCCACTGGTCTGGCTTTGAAATTTGCTTTTCTTTGGCAAATTCTATTAATTCGAAGAATCGTTTTGTTCTAGCACTGGAAGCCATATTTAATTTTTTTGTTAGTTTCTTGTATTGGAGCAAAATGTTCGATATCTGATTTTGGCTTATCTCAGGTATAATAATAATATAGATCTAGTGACAAAGTTCTTGAAGCCTCAATTTGCTAATAAATTCTTGACAGTAGACTTGTAGTTACTGGAGTCGTATGATTGATGTATAGATCTATTGAGCCGATGTACTTTTTACTGGTTTAACAGTTGGTTAAATCTGGTCTTCTGTTTACTTTGTGCTGCACATATGATTATTTACTGGTCTTCTTTATAACGCCAGTTATTTGATTTACTGGTCTTTTTGATAACGCCAGTTATTTGATTTACTGGTCTTTTATATTGCCAGTTATTTGCTTTACTGGTCTTTTTTATAATGCCAGTTATTTACTTTACTGGTCTTTTTTATAATGCCAGTTATTTGATTTACTGGTCTTTTAATAATGCCAGTTATTATGTATATTGGTCTTATTCCTTTTGCCAATTACATATAATAATAGATTTCGTGAGTTAGACGTAACTCTAACGAAAATCTTTATAAAAGAATTATCGATAACCAACTGACCTGTTAAACACAGAAATTCTGTCCTCCGTTAAATAAGAATGAAGTTCCTTTGAAGAGTTTTAGAAATTGGTCCTAGATCTTGAATAAATTTCGTTAAAAGTCGTCCGTGAACTTTTATTAGTCGGAGAGTGCCAGATGTGACAACATTTTGATGGTATGATGTGTTGTCATGCCGGGGATTTTACTTGAATTCAATAGTTAACAAAACTGACGATCTAGACTCACAAATTAACGATTCTTTGATAAAACAAAACTCTGGAACTTTATTCAAATATAACGTAAGTACAGTTTATGTACAAATTACAAATCAATGAGCATGAAACATATTACAAAGGCTTTTCAAACAGAGCTCTTAGAAACGTGACTGTCTACAAGGACATTATTTATTCGACTCCCTTTACCTTCTTACTACCGCCAATTCTCTGGCGCTAACTCTTTTCAAAAATGTCTTTGTTTAAATTCAAATCAACCAATAGATTTTAAACATACTAATTACGTCCCTTGGGTAAATCCTGACTTGAATGTCAAGTGTCTAAATTTGAGGATTAAATCCCGAGACTCATGTCGAGGGCTTATATTACTTTCAAAAGTGAAATGTACAAACAATTCTATAATGTAATCTGTGACAAGGAGGAACATTTTGAAAAATACAAACAATTAGACAGAATGTCTCCATTTGACGAGAGCCAGAATGAGTGTATTGACTTATATCTAATGAGATTTGAGGATATAGCAACAGCATGCAACCTCCCACAGACAGAATGGGCAAGAAGCCTCATGGGGCGCTTAAAAGGGAAAGCCATCAACATCTGTCTTCAAATGAGAGATGAAGAAAGAAAAGAGTACGTGGCCGTGAAGGAGGCGTTGCTGAGACAGTTTGGCTCCACAAGTTACGAATACCGAAGGAGATTGAAAGAGTCGACACCTCCACCGAATGACGATCCACAAATATTCGTGACCAATATGTCAATTTACTGTCAAAAGTGGATCACAAATATGAAACCCTCAGAGAACACATCATAATGGACGCTGTGATGGAAGCTTACAATAATAATGTGAAAACTTACGTAACAGAGAGAGAGCCAAAGACCATCAGCAGCCTGATAGCACAACTAAGGCAGTATAAGGCCGCACACCCAAGGGAAGTGTTAGCTAGAGAAAACCCAACTGCGGCATCAGCCTTTATTGTGAACAACGCTGCAAGAATGCGGACTCCAAGCCCTCTATATAGAAGAGAGAACGCTGACAAGAGCCCAACATATACAGGAAGAAGAGAGAAAGATAAAGAAATAAGCCCAACATTCAAGTCTACATCCATGGATGGTTGGAGATGAAATTTGTTATCATTGATTTGAAAGCTAGATTAAACCCCGCACACATACAAGAATTTATTACAGTCTTTGTGACATTATACTATACAAATCTACATCAGTTGACATTTGGAATGAAATGTGGGCCCAATTTTTTAACTTTAAAAAAAATGTCTAACATACAAAGCCTGAAAATAACACAAAAACTAAACGATAATTATATTTTTATTTCATGCATAGCTTAATGTCGGCATGTAAGATCTTTGCATAGATCTTCGATAAGCAACGTCTATGTAATGTAAGAACTTATGGAATAAAATGTTCCCAACTCAATTCAGAGGTGACTCAGTGACATGAATATATTTTGACTGTTTTATTAATTTTCAGCTATTGAAGTGTTAGGCTGACTTTTTTAGTGTCTTCCTTTAAACCCGAGTAAGAATTTTGGTTTTGATTTAATTTGTCGTGCTAAAACCTGAAGGTTGAGTGAGGTCACAATATTTTTCAAACTCATAATATTTAAGCCAATCCATTGCATTTGTCACCCTTTCACCCGAGTACAACATTGAAGCTACGTTTACAGCTTGGAGCTCTCAATGTTGTACTATTTTTAAAATGCTATAGTTACACTAAATATACTTGTGGTGTTACAGTATAAGTTTGGAAACCTACTCCAGTTAGCCATAGAAAGAAATGATAAGGTATCGTTAACTTTTGCATCAATCTTTCTTCGGGTGCCATCTAAAGATGACATGCTGATGAAGGTTCCCATTAGAAGAGCAAACGCCTAGATCCAGACCCATTTCACGAATAGCTCTACATGACTTGATAAAGAATGTCTTTGTGTGATTGGATTTAACAGAGGGCCACAAAAATGTCTTTTTTTACATCGCATTATTGATATGCTTAGTTCACTATAGAAATACACGCCCCTGAGTGTGTCAGGCTGCCATTCAGAAGACGGCTAACTTCAGACAGCTTGGGTTTTGGTTCCCTTGGCGTTGATCCCAAAATTGAAGGTTTCTCGACAAATTCTCGAGGTCATGATTTTTTTCCCTATGAATAAGGCTATTCCTTCCCAACGTCACTGGGTTCCCTTTCACTGATGGAGTTCTTAGTTTCCCCCTTTATTCATAATTCATTGGCCTCCTTCAGTCGTGAAACAGCTACGGTTCATTTCGAATACTTTTTCATATGGCTGTGGAGCCCTATTTTGGAGAGACACTCCCGTCCACATATATTGCATGTCAAGGTAGCTTTCGCTTTGGTGGTAGAGGAGCTTGCCATTTTCCGTGTGGCACGCTTTTCTTCAAGAATCGAGGCCCATGTTTTCTCACTTTCTATAGCTTTCTTGGTCACCATCTCTCTCCAACTAGTGCGGTCTAAGGCTATGTCTTCCCAATGGTCAGTATCAATTATTACTGATTTTAAATCCCTTTTTATCACATCAACGTAACGGAGGTGGGGGCGACCAGTTTTTCCTGAGCCAGACGCAAGTTGCCCGTACAGAATGATTTTTGGGATGCGATTGTCCTCCATCCGGCGAACATGTCCGAGCCAGAGCAGGCGGCGTTGCCTGAGGACCGTAAAGATGCTGGGAAAACCCGTTCTCGCGAAGATCTCAGTATTGCACACTTTTTCTTTCCATGTTATTTTTAAGATCCTTCGAAGACAGCGCAACTGGAATGAGTTTAGTTTCCTCTCTTGTTTTGTGTAGGTTGTCCACGACTCACTGCCGTACGGTAGCGTGCTAAGAACGCATGCCTTGTAGACCTCCATTTTTGGTCGCTTTGGTGAAATTCTGATTTTCCCAAACTCTTGGTCGGAGTCTAGCGAAGGTTGATGCGGCCTTCCCTTTGCGTTTTTTTTAGCTCTTCTTCTAGTGACAGGTCGTCTTGAATTGTAGATCCAAGGTAGCAGAATTCGTTTACGGCATCTAGCTTGTTATTGTCAATGAGGATGGAGGGTGGTGCTGTAACAGGTGGTCCCATGACTTTAGTTTTCTTTGTGCTAATGTTTAGGCCATACTCTTTGCAAGCCTTAGAGAAGCAGGACATTAGTGACTGAAGCTCCTCTTGTGAGTGTGCCACTACCGCTGCGTCGTCCGCGAAGAGCATATCTCTTATTAGGGTGGTTCTGGTTTTAGTTTTGGCCCTCAGTCTAGCAATATTCAGAAGTTTGCCATCAACTTCAGTACTTCCTTTCTTTTTAACTTTAATACAGTACTTTGTTTCATTTTAACTTGATTCGGTGCTTCTTTTTTTTTTACAAAGCTTATTTCAACTCACTCTGTCTGCCTGTCTGTCTGGTAAAATAAAAGTTGGCACACGTCATTTCTCCAACAAGTGCGGTATCAAACAAGGGAAAGAAATTGTAATTGACTGAAGTGGTGGTATAATTTAAATTAGCCCCCTTTACCAAGGGCGTAGCCGAGGATTGGGGTTCAACACCCTCCCTCTCCAAATGAAATTTCCCCTACGCAAGGGGGTGGAATTTTGTGACTGATTTTTGCTTTGATTTTGATTATTTTAGGTGAGATTTTTATGTTAAGCCATCACTTGCCCCAGTGCACCGGGGGGGGGGAAGAATTTGAGTTTAAAATCCCACTCCAGTGGGGTTTGAGGTTAAAACACCTCTCTTCTATAAAACAAAATTTAAAAAAAAATACAAACGACAGTCCCCAATTTCCATGAGCGTAGCCAAGGGGGATTTTGAGCTTAAAACATCCATCCGAAATTTTTTAATTGATAAAACCCCCCTCTTCAATATAAGACTAAAGCAATACAACAGTCACCCGATACTATGAGCGTAGCCAAGAGGGGTTTTGTGTTTTAACACCCCCTCCAGTGGGCTTTAAGTTACAAAAACCCAGAGGGTTTTGAGTTTAAAACCCGCTTCAGCGGGGTTCGAAGCTAAAAACCATTTTTCAATATAAAATTAAAGCAAACTACACACACAAAATTTAGTTAGCGTAGCCAATAATTAACCCCTTCCCTTTCAGAGGGCTTTAAGTTTAAAACGTCCTCCATATGGTTTTGAGTTAAAATAAACCATCTACAGATAGTTTTGAGGTTAAAAAAAACAATTCTTCAATATTCTTTGTTTTAAATAGAGGAAATAGTGCTTGGTGGCGGGCTCCGCTCCGAACCCGCTGTGAGCTCCTCCAGAGCCCCTGGCTTGCAAGGTGCGGGTGGTTACACACACACACACACATTATATATTGTTACGTATTTCTGAATCTTCTGGCTAAATGTACTAGTAGACACACAAATAAAAACACTGCAAAGAACTTGACGACTAAACTTTCAGTTTCATATAACTTTAATGACTATTAACTCTAACAATTCGTTACTGTAACATGTAGCGTAGAAGACTGTACAATATCTGTCAGTTTACAGTTAACTATACTTCGTTGCAATTCATCTCTTCACTTCGTTGCAATTCATCCCTTCTCAACTTTCCTCGAGCCGTATTCCACAGAACAGACCAACGACACACTTCCCAGTGTCGCTCCAGGTCTCCCAAAGCTGAACCAAGTCGTACTCAAGTCTACCGAATCAGAGCCGCACACGTCTTACATCGACTGTATCGACTGTAACGGCTCAAGTCCACTGTAGTTCGCTGTATAGACTTTAACGACAGTAGTCCACTCCAGTTAACTCTACCCTAGTTAACTTGCATCGAGTCGTACACATTTCTCTTCCACAGAGCCGCACACGTCTTACATCGTCTGTATCGACTGTAACGGCTCACTCACGACTCCATACGACTGACTTTCACATTAACTTTCTGGCTTATATAGAGTCCCTAATCGCTTCTCCAAAGTTGCACAAACACTCCTAGTATTCTCTGGAATAACATGTCAGGAAACGTCACATCCTGTCTTTATTTATACACGTAGATTCCAGAAAACACTCGCTGCAGTGTCATCAAGTCGGGGTCACACGTAGTGACCTTTATCTGTCACTGTTCATTAGTAACTGTCCCCCTACTTAGATCTGTTCGTCCCCTGGAACAACACGTGTGGACATGTCACATCCTGTCTTTGTTTGTACATGTAGATTCCAGGGAACACTAGCTGCTGTGTCATCTCGCCGGGGTCATACGTTGACCTCTACCTATCACTGTTCATTTGTAACACTGCCCCCTTCTTAGATCTGTTCGTCCCGAACAGATTCTACTTCATCACGATACTGATAAAATCGATCGACGATCAAGTAGGAAGCTTTGGTGGTTGCCCCCTTCTCAGAGATGTTCTTTCAATCTGGCAGTTGTCCATCTTCTTTCCATAGAAGAATGGGAGCCAAATCCTCATTTTTCAGCAGTTCCTCACAAATGTTTTCATCAATCTTGATATGGAAACATCGACCTTCAGATGACTACATTGGGCACTCTTGTCGAGAAAATTCATCAGCATTCTAACGAGTTCGTGCTTCACTGGCTGAGTTTTACATTCTCCAGCATCTTTTTACAGAGCTTCTTCAGAGATACACAGGTTCATAACAGTACAGCAATATTCACATGTTCTTCTTACAACAGCAACTGACTTTGGGTTTGTACAATGCCTGTTGGATTGATCTTCTCGTACAGTTTTATTAGTGCAGGTGGGGGTTTATCAGTGGGAGAAGTGGTGGGCTTGTTTTCTAACAACATGGGCTATGGAGTTTCATAAATGCAGGTGGGGGTCTATCAGTGGGAGAAGGGGTGGGTTTGTATCTCGATCTTGTTGGAGCCATCCACGTTGCACTCTGCATATGTCGCTTTCTCCGCCTCCTCCATTTGATATTTCTTTGGTTGCGTTGATGTCGTTGTCGTTGTCTTGCTTTCCTGTCGATCAATGCTGATGGCAGCGACTTAGCACATAGGAAGGCATTGTATTTCATAGCTGTAGTCATCAAGACTGTTGATCTAACAAGTTGCTTCAGCATTATTCTTCGATGGGTGCTTTGCGAATGAGCTGCAAGTCCACTTGAAGGCAAGTTGTCAAACACGTCATCACCTTCATCCGAGTCTGGAGGACTCGACTGTGGGGCAGGTTGATAACATTCAACGTGCAAAGGTCCATCAACTTCAGCATCAGTTTCTATTGTAATTCCTTGACTATCACCAGGGCTTCTCACGCCTACCTTGATAGCTGTACAAGCTTCTGTTAAGTCTAGAGCTTGTTGGTGTATTTCTTGGCATTCACAATCTTCTTGCATAGCTACGTACGTACAGTTCTTGTCAAACGCATGGGTGCAATAATCCAGCTTCGAGTTCCTCTCGTAGACACTGGCAGATAGACAGAAGTCTTTAAGGCCCACAGCAACAGGCTTGGACGCAGACCCAACGTTGTCTTGATCTGTTTGGCTGGTTGAGGTACTCATATCAGGTTTATCTGTAGCTAAAGCTTCGGTCAAACTATAGGTCTCTTCTATTGTTTCTTCAGCGGTCTCATTCTGCTTCTCGTTGAAATAGTAACAGCTACCGTCTCTTTTCATTTCTTGTGGGCCACATTCGTTTGGTTTACTATCACAGTCACAGACAGCACAACCATCACCAGCATCCCTATCGTAATTGTCTGTATCGCCACATTCTTGGTTGGACAATTGTTCGCTGTTCATCAATGGTGTAGTTCTTTCATCTGTCGACTCAATCTGATACTGCTGAGTGTTCAGTAGCTGGTTCATCATGATTCTCGTTTGATCTTTTATTGTATCTGTTTGTTCTTCTATCTTGTTGGGCGTGGTAGCTATTTGTTCATTCTCATTCATGACTTTAATCAACTGGTTAAATGAAGAAAATCTGGTGTTGATTTCTGATTCTATCTCCTTAATGCTCTCTTTCACCGAGTTCATTTTGTATTGCAAAGTTCTCAGGAGCTCCATCGTATTAGGTTTGATTTCAAATTGGCAAGTGTCTGGATTCTCATCTTCCTCCAACAGGGCTTGTCTGAGACGTGCTGTTAGCGTTTCCTTATTTCCGTTAAGCTGTAGACCTCTTTCTCGAAGCTCTTGTCTAAGTTCTTTCATGTCAAGTTCATTAAGAAGTTTGATGTAACACATTCTAGCCAGAAAGATCCCACTTCTGACACCAATTGTTACGTATTTCTGAATCTTCTGGCTAAATGTACTAGTAGACACACAAATAAAAACACTGCAAAGAACTTGACGACTAAACTTTCAGTTTCATATAACTTTAATGACTATTAACTCTAACAATTCGTTACTGTAACATGTAGCGTAGAAGACTGTACAATATCTGTCAGTTTACAGTTAACTATACTTCGTTGCAATTCATCTCTTCACTTCGTTGCAATTCATCCCTTCTCAACTTTCCTCGAGCCGTATTCCACAGAACAGACCAACGACACACTTCCCAGTGTCGCTCCAGGTCTCCCAAAGCTGAACCAAGTCGTACTCAAGTCTACCGAATCAGAGCCGCACACGTCTTACATCGACTGTATCGACTGTAACGGCTCAAGTCCACTGTAGTTCGCTGTATAGACTTTAACGACAGTAGTCCACTCCAGTTAACTCTACCCTAGTTAACTTGCATCGAGTCGTACACATTTCTCTTCCACAGAGCCGCACACGTCTTACATCGTCTGTATCGACTGTAACGGCTCACTCACGACTCCATACGACTGACTTTCACATTAACTTTCTGGCTTATATAGAGTCCCTAATCGCTTCTCCAAAGTTGCACAAACACTCCTAGTATTCTCTGGAATAACATGTCAGGAAACGTCACATCCTGTCTTTATTTATACACGTAGATTCCAGAAAACACTCGCTGCAGTGTCATCAAGTCGGGGTCACACGTAGTGACCTTTATCTGTCACTGTTCATTAGTAACTGTCCCCCTACTTAGATCTGTTCGTCCCCTGGAACAACACGTGTGGACACGTCACATCCTGTCTTTGTTTGTACATGTAGATTCCAGGGAACACTAGCTGCTGTGTCATCTCGCCGGGGTCATACGTTGACCTCTACCTATCACTGTTCATTTGTAACACTATTATATTCTCCCACCCCCCGACATACGGGTATATATATACCCATATGTTGCCCCCCCCCCAAACCCGTAAAAAAATGCTGGCTGCGCCCATGCACTTTATACTTTGCTTTAAAGTTTGAAACTAATAATACATAGCATTAATACCTTCTATTTTGTTAAGCACTTCTATAGTACAGTGGTTAGTGTATTATATTGAGGAGGCTATAGTCCTTGAATTTGAATCCAGGTCGTTCAACTTAAACAAAAAATTGTTATATAAATGTATTTCAAAAGCAAGCCTGGTAATATTCACCCAGATGCCCCTTGTCTCCCCATCCCTTTCCCAACTGGTTCAGAAAGGATTATAGCGTTTTGAGAAAGCTCAACCTAAAACATGAAATTGCGCTAAACAAAGAACAATTGGTAAAAATAATTATAATCGCAATTATTTATTACTTGTCGACCGCGGCGTAGCATACGCCGCTATTTTGCAGGGCCGGCCTTATGCCACTGCAACCTATGCAACCTATGTGACCGCATTGGGCCCCGCACTTTCATAGGATCCGCACTTTCATATGATCCGCGCTAATTCAAGGTGTATAAATTATTAAATTAAACCATATTATAACTTAAAACAGATTTCTCACGCCCTCCTGTCGATTTATCAGGAGCTCCTGGAAATCTCCCGAAATTACAATATATACGAAAAAGTCTTTAAAATATGCGGAAATATATAGACAAAAATTGACATTTTGGGGTGTCATTCAATATGGAAAAACGCTAATCCTACGCGCGATAAATAAAAACGGCATTATGCATTAGCCGTAATTGTGTAATCTAGTGAAAGAAGCTTCTCGCGCCACAAACTAATGAAGAATTACTTGAGGTCAACAATTCTCAAAGATAGATTGAAACATTTGGTAATTCTTGCTATTGAGCGTGATCTATGTAGGAAACAATTATTATAATATACTGTATGACTTCCACTTCTCCCACTTCCCATTCTCGGATCAAGCTGAAACTTTATACAACTACTCGTTGTCCCTAACAAAAAGTTTATCAATCACAAAACTCACCTATTCATTATTTAATTAGCGCTGATTAATTTGATTTGGTTTGATATAAACGGTGGAAATAAATCTAACAGTCTTGAGATATATGGTTGTAAATGTGCAGTTCCTTACTTTGTTTGAAAAAAAAAACAACAGGTTTTTTTTTATTTTACTTGATTCTGTAAATAATTTTTGAGCGTTTTAAGGGTTGATTACAAACTCACTTGAAATTTCATTATTTGGTCGTTGGTTTAGGGCAGGGGTCGGCAACCTGCGGATCGCGAGCCACATGCGGCTCTTTGGATGTTAAGCTGCGGCTCTTTAGCTCCATACTCAAATATTATTTATTTTATCGAAAAAAAAAATTGAATCGATTAACCAAAATTAGGCACCGATTCTATCTCTCAGCCACTTGTACTCGCTTTTCACCACACCCCTCCCCACGTCTTCAATAGTAATATATTTGCAGGTTGAAGAACTCAACTTTCTTCTGCCTTATCACTTGATATAGATACGTCTTGCGACATAAAAGACACGGCACAAGTTGGATTTCCGTCAGGTATATGTCTTCCCAAGGATTACTAGCGCTCTCATGACAAATTAGGGAGAAGATTTAGCGAATGCCGTGCAAAAATGCTTTAAAGACAATACGATCGATTTAAATAAACTCGTTTCAATAGCAAATGATGGAACCAGAAGTACGACAGGAAAAAATAAAAGAGAATCTGCGAGTCTCCACGAATTTCTTACGTTTCACTGCCTACTGCAGCAAGAAGTGCTGGTCACTCTACCATCGTCAGTGTAAATAATTCTTAAACGAAATGGAGAATCAGTATTCCGACCTTCTTCTTCCCAATAAATTGCGATGGCTTTCTACGGGTTTGTTGTTGAAACTTACAGCTTTGTGCTTGAAAGAATTAAATACATTCCTAAATGAGAATGGTATTAATCACCCTGAACGACAAATGGTTGCTAAAATGTTACTTTATGATGGATATATCAGCAAAAGTAAATGAGATGAATCTAAAACTACAAGAAAATGAAAGCCCAGCCGATGTTTTGGTAGAAGATAAGAGCGGTGGCTGAGCAGTAAAGAGCTTGGATTCCGAACCGGGGTCCCGAGTTAGAATTGTGGTGAAGATTGGGATTTAATAATCTCTGGATATTTTTTAGCGCTTAACCCAGCTTTAATAATTACCTGACATTAGTTGGGGAAAGTAAATGTGGTTGGTCGTTGTGCTGACACCCTCGTTAACCGTGGTTCAGAGAAAGAGATATGCCCTAAAGATCGCAAGGTCTGAAAGGGGAACTTCATTTTCAATTTCTAAAGCAATATCGCGATAAAACCTGTGCAACTGTTGACAGGAATTACTTCAGCACAGTTATTAAAAAAAATTACAGATGAATTTGCTGAGAGATTTGAGCATTTCAAAACCATCAAAACCATTCTTGCATTCATAGTAAATAACCTCAACACAAATAGTAACGAAATCCATATTGAGTCATTTGGAATTGATACTGTACTTTAAAAAGTGAAGATTTCTGGAGTAAATAATTTACAGATTTGAAAAGCAAGTTGGAAGAGCTGGAGGTCCAGAATTGTATGTACGTAACGCAACAAAAGTGGACAGCTTTCAAAGAAATGCCGCTAGATGAGGCACTTATATTCGACGCATTGAATTGTCTTTCAGATTGCTACAGTAAAGTGAAAAGGTTGGCAATTGGAATACTAACTATATTCGGATCGACATATTTATGCGAGCAAGCGTTCTCTTGCATGAATAGCCAACTAACAATTGAAAATTAAGAGTCGTGTTTGAAACTAAAATCAACAAGTGATGAGCCAAATGTATCCAAACTTTCTAAAACCAAAGCCATCGCTCCCATTGAATTTGTTTGCTCAATTGTTTTGTTATTGAAGTACAAGTTAGTGTTGTATGTAAATGTTTAATTCTTTAATTTATTTACATTCATTAAAAGTAATTATCTAATAATCCCATATATATATATATATATATGTATCATCTAATTTGTTGTGAAAAACACTAGTCATATATAAATAAGTAGATTTTTTTTTCTTATGAATAAATAGATTCGTTTTTTATTAATCAAAGAACTTTATTTATCCGAAAACTATTTATAGATGGCAAGAAAAAGCTTTGTGGCTCTTTAAAAACTTGAAATTTAGTTAATTGTAATTTTTGGCTCTTCCGACTCGTAAGGTTGCCGACCCCTGGTTTAGGGTTTTCTTTTTTTTTTAATTATTTCTTTACAAGCAAGATAAAGCCGGGAAAATTATGTCTATTTCTATGTGTGAGTGAAAAGAAAGCAAAAGTGATGGATGTGTGACTGTGCGAGCCATGCCAACTCAATGCACAATCTGCTTCACTAGTTCCCAAACCAACAACAGCAAAAAAAATGCGTCATTAAGCTTTGAAAACTATTTTTGGACATGGTCAGTTGGGTGTTAACTACCCCCCCCCCCTTCCTTCCCATAGCGTGATGATCTAGCTGCAATTGAAAACATCTCACACTATATCACAGCTGTCATAACACAGACTTTGCCCTACGCTGCAAGAATGGAACCCGAGCGACGTGGTCATAATCTAAAGCCCAAGAAACAAAAGCAATGAGTGTTTTTATTTTCATGTAAGTGATGGTCAATCTTGACAGGTCATTGTTCAAATCCAGAGATTTCTTTTTCCAACGGGATAAGTTTAATCAAGCACGACAATAAAGCTGCTCTCGAGAGTTCGGGAAACTCTCAACTTCTTGACCTTGACCTTTCTCCTTTTACATCGTATCAACGAATTTCCGAGGAACTGAACAATGTTCAACGAACTATATGTTTTTAATTTAAGAGAGTTCTTTTATAGGGATATTTAAATTGTATAGGTAAGTGACGAATCAAAATGGTCATATAATTGTTACTCTTCTAAAGGTCAATGAAATTAATAACTCTATCAAAAAGGCGCAATCAAGCACTCGATGAGGAATTAGTTTTATTCAAGGCTCATTTCCACCCTACAATCTTTAGCATTTAACCCTGCTATAAAAAAGTAAAGTTTCCCTTTCAGACCTGTCGATTTTTTTATTATTACATGTAAAAAAAACCAAAGAAATGATAATCGATTTTCGTAGGGAAAAGAAGGAAAATGATATTGTTTCTGTAGCTGGAGAGACTATTGAAATTGTGCAAACCTTTAAATACCTTGGTACTATCCTAGACAATAAACTAAATTTTACTGCAAATACTGATTATATCAGCAAAAAAGGGCAGCAAAGATTACGACTACTAAGAAAACTGTCCTCGTTTAATGTTAGCGAAAAGGCCTTGGCTATGTTTTATCACGCTCACATCTGCAATATTTTAAGTTTCAATATCACTGCCTGGTATGGCAATCTGAGCATTAAAAATAAAAATAAACTTTATAGAATCCTAAATGCTGCTGGTAAGATCATTGGCAAAAAAACAAACCCCATTTGGGCAGTTGTTTGAGCCAAACATCTATAAAAAAGCTAACAAGATACTCGAAATAAAGAATCACCCTTTGTGTCAAGATTTTGTGATTTTACTATCACAAAAGAGACACAAGACACCGATAGCAAAGACAAACAGACACAAACACTCTTTTGTTCCCCTGGCAATCAAATCATTAAATAAGAACAATCTGATATAAACCTTGTCACATGTAAATTATGAGTGAGTCTGGTGTGAATGTACACTTTGATTTCTTATAGTTATAATGTTTTTTGTTTGGTGTAATGCACAATTGTAAGACAAATTTCCATACGGACAATAAAGATTATTATTATTATTAATATTATTATTAATATCTAAGGGGCAGATGATGTTAAGGTCATCTGTTGCTATGGCCAACGATTGACGAGCAGGGTGTCATGTGGCCAGCACAACAACCAATCGCCTTACTTTCCCCAACTAAAGTGAGGGACGCCCTAAAAATACCGAAATTCATTTTCCCCAGTCTTCACCGAGATTCGAACCCAGGACCTCAGGTTCGGAAGCCGTGAGCTTAGCCACTCAGCCAACCCTGCTATGGCACCATGAAAAAAAAATCTCTGCTAGGTTCAACATCGTCATTAAATTGAAGATGCAGGCTGCTTAGAAGAATGAAAGTGAAATGTAGACCAAAATGCTTTAATAATAATTAAAAATGTTCAAATATCCTTTTAAAAATAACAATAACTACAATTGTACCAATTTTAATGGTATAAGTAATGCATAGCAATGTGACGTGCAAGAAATACATTTATAACCAGATCATTATTTGAGTTTTTACTAGTTTACTTATTTATTTTTTTAAATATAACACAGATTTTCATTTCAAATATGTTAGGAATCCAAATGTACGTCATGAATGTTCATTCAAGCTAGTCCGTTGATTTAGTTTTGGAAATAGTGTTGAGGCTGATAGTGCATTGATTGCGAACTCAATGGTGGAGTAATCTCCCCAGAAAAATAAAGCCCACATATGTACCATTATGTACAATAAATGACGTGCTGTTTAAGTAATTATCTATCTATCTATCTCTATATATCATTCTCTTCTTCCCTCAAGAGTTTGGACAATCAAGAAGGAAAGAAAAGATCACTCTCTTATTTCTGCGGATAGTCACACCACGAAACAACAAGAGGGGGGGGGGAGAGAACAAGTGGGAATTCACACGTCGCTACGGATGGCTGCGCGCTGGACTGTCAAACCATGCCCGCTCCCATCCCCCTTCGTCCTGCGGGAGGTTTGGACTAAGAAGTAAACTATCGTCAACTCTGAACATCCGAAACATGTAAAACATTTTACAAACAAACATTTTACAAACACTAAATAGCAGCGCCGGACTTAACCATTGTGACCAAGAAGTCAAGGAAAGAGAACAAGTAATACACTATGTATATTCACCCGTCACTAAATAGCAGGGCCGGACTTAAGCATTGTGGGGCCCTATGCTAAACCGATTTCGCGGGGCCAAGTTTGGGTAGGGAAGCGGACAATAAGTGAAATTTTAAGAGTTTGTATTTGAAAATAAATTCGTCTATGCATTTTATTTATTCTTTACTACGTACAGAATTACTTTACGAGCCTAGCGTGTAGCAAAGTCATACAGTATATCATAATAATTCTGTTTCCTACATAGATCACGCTCAATAGCAAGAATTACCAAATGTTTCAATCTATCTTTGAGAATTGTTGACCTCAAGTAATTCTTAATTAGTTTGAGGCGCGAGAAGCTTCTTTCAATAGATTACACAATTACAATAAATGCCGTTTTTTTATTTATCGCGCGAAGGATTGCCGTTTTCCATATTGAATGACACCCCAAAATGACAATTTTTGTCTATATATTTCCGTATATTTTAAAGACTTTTTCGTATATTTTGTAATCTCGGGACATTTCCAGGAGCTCCTTGAATTAGCGCGGGTCCTATGAAAGTGCGGGGCTCGCTGCGGTCGCATAGGTTGCAGTGGCCTATGGCCACCCTGCAAAATAACTGCGTATGCTTCGCCGCCGGTCGACTAGTATTTTTAAAATTATTATTGTTCCCACAAAATGTACCTCCCCTCTTGTACGCCTTTAGGTACGCTAGGAAATCCGGAGGGGTGGGGGCAGAGGATGAGCAACAGAAGACAAACTGTGGAGAGTAACGGAACAAAAATTAAAAAAAAAAACATCTTCAAATAAGTCGCTGAGTTTTTCTCGACCCTTCTCAAGTGCCACCGCTGATTAGACAAAAGAACGTGTGTCGATGAGGACAAAGAAATACTAGTGTAGACAATTTCTATAGTTACCACCAAACAAACACAAGAACGCATTTGAATCGCCCGCGAAATAGATCTTAGTCTCGTGCAACTCTAGGAGAAGCAGACGTCACCAATGAATAGCAAGTGTTTTGTTCACGGACACGGGCTCGCTGTATGACATGCTCCTGCGGGTGGTCATGGGAAGAAATCTTCCGTCCGTACACCTGGTGAACACAACTTGAGCCATGCAGATATCTGGCTCAGCCTAGGGTAAACCGATCTCCTCTCTATATGTACATAGATGTACAAACTCTTAATAGATGTCTGTGAATTGAGTTCGTGCATATTTAATAGAGCGGGGAGGGCGGATAGTAAAAATAACCTGATTATACTCTATCATATACTAGATCATGACTGAAAGATGAGGTTTGGAAAGTAAGTTATACAATCTGCCAAAATAAAACTAAAAATCGAATATGTATAGGAAATAATAGGAATAAATATTTAGCATGTCAGGTACTGTTGGTAATCTGTTAGTGAATGTAAGTGTACGAAGGCTACATTATATTTGAAGAATATTTTTTATTGTCTACAATTTCTGCTTCTTTTTATTTAACTGGCTGATACAGTAAATACAAAAATTAATTTTTAGTGCGTTTTTGGTTTGTTTTTTTAATGTGCCTAAATAAAACATTAAGGTTGCCCATTACAAAAATATTGAAAAAGAAAAAAGTGAAGGTACTATAAAAAAAACACAAAATACTGCTACATTTCCGTTTTAACGTATTGTTAGGTTATTAAGTACGTTTCCGCATTGTTTTAGAACGTATGTTTACATCTGATATGTACCAAACATTCAAAGAAGAAAAATATAGGAACATACTTTTATATATAAGAAAATACCTCATGTATACAGCCAATAGAGTGGTTATTTTGTTCTTCATTAATAATGAATGTGTCCACATAGAGAAAAGGAGAGCAAGTTCTAGCCCGCCCAATTCCCCCATCCCCGAGAAAAAAAAATCCTGCTTAAGCAAATGTATCAATCTACTAGACCACCGATTTTCTAAGAGATCTATATAGACCCAGGGGTTTACGAAGACTTCCAAGGGGTCTACGAAAGTGAAATAATAAATTGGGGGTCCATGAGATGTCCACGGGGGTCTACGGTAATGAATTTCATTTAAAGTAGGTCGTGACTTTAATTTTATGATCATATTAATGTACTTATTTCATTCACAAATATATCATTTGTACTTTATTAATCCATAAACATTCCTGCTAATCAAAAGAAAATTGTTGTATTTAATTTCAATACCGATTTAATAGCTTAATTGTGTCAAAATTTAACTAATGCTTAACAAAAAAAATATTTAAAATTTATTGAAAATCGGGATTCGTTCCTTCCTCGTCAAACAAGCGGTTGCCTAAGTGACTAAGTATTTGCGCTGGACTTCCGCTGGAGGATCATTTGAGATGATGTCACCCTGACAAAAGATAAAGGTTTGAAAAACTTTTGAAGTCATAAAGATAAAAAGTAATTATTTTACATAAACCTACATCTGATATTATTTAACGAATTTCTTTAAGCAACAACACATCGCGAAGGCACATCAGTGGTATGAGTTAAAGGCTTCTTATGCTTGTGTAATTCTTTGCAAACGACATACACAGTTTGGGATCAGCCGTGTCGCAGGCTCTGACAGGGTGAAGCGCTGTGTGGGTGCAAACTGCCTAAGTGTTGGGGTATAGTTGCAAGGCAGCAGAGGTTTGAATTCAGTTTTTCTTCTACTAGGTGGGTAGCAAGCCAAGGCTAATGAGTCCCTCCTGACAAAGCTTAGTGGTTTAGGCGCCAGTTACTCGCCTTCGCCCCTTCTCCTAGAAAATGAAAACAGTTCCGAGGACCCAATATTTGAACCAGACGTGAAAGATCAAGAAATACGCGAGAAACTACTCTTTGCGAAAACTTTTACGATGATACTTAAGGCAAATGTATAAATTAATTCATATTTAATGTTTGTAAGACTACTTCATAGAACAATACATTTCTAAATGAAACATGATACCCGTAGCAACGAATGACGAAACTGTTAAACAAGCCCACACATTTCCAGTGTGTTTGGACATTCCAGTAATATATATTGTTATTTTAATTCGTTTAAATTTGAATTTTACCAATAAAAAAGATCTTTCTAAGTTTAAGTGTAGCTTTAAATTACTTTTTCATTCTTGGACTCACTACAGTTAGAAATATGTTCTATCAAATTGAGTTGGTGAATTTGCAAAAATGCAATATATAAGTTAAGCAGGGGGTCTACCGTAATCCAGAAAACATGGCAAGGGGTCTGCGAGACAAAAAAGTATGGGAACCACTGTACTAGACTTTATACTATTCCAGTGATAAGCCTTTAGATCTAGACTTGGAAGGCGATGCATTAAATGCTCCAGGCTAGTTAATGGATAAAACTGTTCAATACTATAATGCTAACGTGTAGTCCGTTCAAGATAAATATTTTCTGGTTCTCGAGCCAAATTTAAATTTATTTCTTTTTGTACTATGAAAAATTATAATCGTCAAATTAGTTTTTTTGTTGTTTTTTTTCTGTATGGCCAAAAAAACTAGAATTTGTTCCAACGATGTTATACATCAACTGTAAAAGTTCTAAGAAAATCTATAGAGCCGTTTTCGAGATCCATGACCAGGTTTTTCCCACCCACTCATGTAGGTAAGAGTTGAATAGATATGTTGCAAAAATATAGACTAAAAACATAAAGATCCAACAAATCAGTGCTTTTTTTGCGACGTTACGCACCAGTACGGCGTACCGTCACCTTTTTCAATGTGGGGGGAAAGAGTATTACTTTTCTTATATTTTAACGTTTATTATTAATTAATTAATTTTTTTTTTACAAAAAAAAAAAAAGAACTACAGCGTAACAAATTATAAGACAATAATAACAATAACAATCCAAATAATTACAAACACAATCCAAATAATTACAAACACAATCAAACTAATTACGAACGCAATTAAATTTTACAAACAAAGACAAACTAATTACAAACACAATTAAATTGATTACAAACAAAGAATTTAATAAGTCAATTTAAAAGCAGAAATTAATTAATTGAAAAACCGACACATGAATGTGTTCGCAATCCGAAAAAAAAAATGTAAAAACCAAATGAGACATAACTATTCTTTATAAATGAATCCACCCAACTGATAGTTTGATAAAATACACATCTATAGTACACATATTTGTGTAAGTTATAACCTACGAGATTAAGGCTATTTACAAAGATCGATAAAAATAAGGTTTTGGGTGGGGGGGGGGGAAGGTTTCGAATTAACGAGGCATTATATTTTGTATGTTTATACCACAATACATCACTAGCAATAAATTATAATCGCTACACACAAAACGATGACGACATATGTGGTTCACATGACTATACGGAGTTGTAATCATAAGTCCCGTTAATGTACCGGTACTGATCAATCGTATCGCCGGAGGCAGTCGTGCGAGCCAAGCGAAATGTTCTTTCTCGTAGCAATCGTCGCGGCTGAGAATCTCGAGTTCCCCCATCACACGCAATCAAGGTGTCATTGTGTAAGAAGAGACCTAAGAAAAGAAACCGGAAGTCTGCAGGTCTTTCTCAGCAACGCATGCGTCGTTTCTGGACGTCGCTGTCCGGATTAAACGAATCAAGCAAACCTATAAAACAATTCATTTAAATCTGTTTGGCGCCTTTTTTTTCTCCCTCATGTCGGCGTTGCCTTTGAAATATTGGTTTGAATCGCCGAAACGATTACTTTTAATTTATAACAATGGGTTAATGAATGAATGAGGAATTAAATGAAAAAAAAGGCATTAATATCTACTAAGGTGTTCTATATAGGGTAGACCTGACCTACTTCTCGTTGGAATATGATCAAACACTTGATTATGTGAAAAAAAAATCAACTAGTGGCTTACTGAAAATAGTCATTTAAATGAGTCTCTATTCTAAGACAATTCATTTAGGGCCGGATTTACTTGTAGACAATACAAGCTATAGCTTAGTGCCACCAAGCTAATATTTAGCACGAACATGTTAGCTTGAATTCGGTTGCCTGAATCAGCCAGGAAAACCAATGACTTAGTAGAGTTTAATTCACTGATTTACATGCATGACTGCATAAGATAATGCCTGGATATATTAAGGGGGCCCAAAAACCTCGTAGGCCTATATGAAATAGCTTAGGGTCTTTTCAATTCTAAATACAGCAAGTGCATTACTTTGTTATGTAAGTAATAATATATATATTTATATATAATATATATATTTATTTAAAGTAGAAACTACAAAGATGACTGAGTGATGAGAAGAAAGCTACCCTGGCACAATGCTTGTATGGTGTGGGTGTGGGGAAGAGGGCGGACCGGGGGGGGGGCACTCTTCTTCTGTTTTCATTCTTATATTTACCGTCACACCCACGTTGTGGTCAGATTCAGAGCAAAGGGAAAAGCCTTGAGGCATTCAGTTTTTTGTTGTCATATGGGCTTCATTGAGCATTCAGTACGCTTCTGACTATTCTGGGGAACTAAGTGACTGATTTTTGCTTTCATTTTGTTTATTTTAGGTGAGATTTTAATACTAAATCATCCATTACCACAGCACAGCCGAGGGGGTTTTGAGTTAAAAACCCTCTACCAGGGGGTTTTGAGATTTTCAAAACCCCTATCAGGGGGCTTTGAGATACAAATCCCTCTACCAGGGGGTTTTGAGTTTAAAACCCCCTACCAGGGGTTTTGAGTTTAAAAACCCCTACCAGGGGCTTTGAGTTTAAAACCTCCTGCAGGGGGTTTTGAGTTTTAAACCCCCTACTAGAGGTTTTTGCAGTTAATTCCCCCTCTTCTATAAAACAAAACAAAAAAAATGGCAAATAACATCCCCAAATTCCAACAGCACAGTTAAGGAAGATTTTGATTTTAAAACCCCCTCCAAAATTTACGATAAACCCCCTCTTCAATATAAAAAAAGCAAATTACACACTCAAAATTCTATGAGCGTAGCCAAAGGGGTTTTGAGTTTAACCCCCCCCCTTTTTCCAGTTGGGGTTTGAAGCTAAAAAGTACCTATTCAGTATTTAAAAAAAGCAAATTACACACTATAAAATCTATGAGCGTAGCCAAAGGGGTTTTGAGTTTAAAACCCCCTGCCAGCGGGGCTTGAAGCTGAAAACTACCGCTTCAATATTAAAAAAAAAAGCAAATTACGCACTCAAAATGCTATGAGCGTAGCCAAAGGGGGTTTTGAGTTTAAATCCCCCTCCTTCAGATGGCTTTTTCTTTAAAGTTTAAAACCCCTCCAGATGGTTTTGAGTAAAAAAAAATTCCCCTACAGAGCGTTTAGAGTTGAAAACCTCTCTCTTCAATATTATTTTAAAGCAAACTACAGTCAGCAAATTCTATGATCGTAGCTAAATGGGGATTTTAATTTAAAAAAACAACAAAAAAACTTTAGTTTAAAACCCTCAACAGATGATTTTGACGAAAAACTTTCCTTTTCGATATAAAATCTAAAGCGAAATACAGGCATGTAATTCCAACAGCGTAGTCAAGAAAGGTTACACATTTCTACCAGTGGCTTGGGCTCCATTAATAAAGTGTGAATAGTCTTCTGTCGAAATTGAAAAACACTAAATGTGGCTCAACAAAGATGGTAAAGACAGATTTTAGGAGTCAGTTATAGAGATCGGGTCTAAATCAAGGAAATCATATGCCGAACTGGGAGTCGACCCCTTAGTAAGGTTGTGACAGAGCGTCGCATGAGGTTTTGCGGGACATGTTCTCCGACAAAATGAATTACGCAAAATAAGAGTTGCGGAAACAGTTTGCCGGAAAATGCGCCGAACGGCGCGAGAGGGTCTAAGTCAGTAAGAATAGCACATTAGGTTTTTGAAATAAAACTTTTTAATAGCAAGATAATGCACTGTAGATACCTCAGAATATGCATTTTGTTGGCTTTCAATAAAAGAAATAGTGGGAAGGGGTTCATTGAACCCGGGACCACGACCCTTAACGGCCCACAGTCTGTGGCGTACCAACCATGGCGCAAAATGATTTATTGACCAGTTGGGACCCACATGAGCCCTTAGAGATGACATCAAACTGGTATACATTATTGCACTTTCGTAAAGGCAATTAAAAAGTATAACCTTAAAAGTCACCTAGAGGTTCTTGAACCCGGGTCCGCGGCTACTTTGCAAAGCCGCTGTATATATATATATTTGTTATCGATGGAAATAGTCTTTTCTGGAAAATAATATTCTATCAGTCTTACTTGATCACAAGAAAGATCACAAGAAAGATGACGCTTACTATAAGCTATCCCGACAAGACCAAGGTCTAATCTTTCGACTCAGGACCGGACACAACAGAATGCGACAACACATGTACCGGAAGCTTAAAATTGGAACCAGTGAAATCTGCCCATCTGGAGAGAATGCCGACCATGTCCTCCAAAACTGCTCTCTTTACCAAGAGGCCCGTATATGACACTGGCCCCAAAACACCCCAATAGAAAGAAAACTATATGGAGAGCTCCCTGATTTGGAAACCTCATGTATTGGTCTAGCCATCTGAACACTCCAACATAACAATGAGAACGAAGAAGAAGAAGAAGAAGTCTTACTTTGTTTTCAACAAAGAACAATACTAATCTTCATAGCCCCTTATTTGAATGAGATTTGAGTTTAAAAACAAAATTAAAACAATACGATGATTAATCTCATTTCTACCTAGCTTTTATCAAGTCACTCCGTCTGTTTGTTTGTCTGGTTAATATTGTGTGCTAGTTATTTCTCTTCCAATTCTCGTACCAAGTTGAATTTTTTAACAATCAGACATATTCGTTGTCATGAAAACACATTGTTCAATAACAATAATTAACCAATTATTAATCACTTAGTCCTAATTAATTCATTAATTTTGTTTTTTCATAGCTCAACATTTTAAACTAATATAAGACTTTAAAGCCTTATATTTATAGTTACCTGGTACTTGAATAGCTCCGCGGAAAACACGTTGACCTTCAGACTCAAGCAACTTTTTTCAAAAAAATTACTTTTGAAAAGGCAGCACGGAAACCCTTCTCCCCCTACATTAACTGGTCCACAAAAGTGATTTGATCATAGCGCACTAAGCACGCTATAACCATGAAAGTTGCGCTAAATATAACAATTACAATATAATAAAATATTTTCAATCCCACAAATTTATTATTGTTACTTACTTCCTTGTTAATCAACTAAAAATTAATTACATTATTGATTAAAAAATAACTTATGCAATGTCACTCAATATAAATTTTTTAGTTTAAGTTAAGTATTTTTTTTATTCTATATTCCCCATTCCCCATTTGATTGCATTTTGGTTTGTAAATAAGTACGTTTGGTTGTAACTACTTTACGTGCTCTGTGTAACTTTGTTGTTGTTGTCATTACCTACTACCAACTTTTGTTGTTTTTTGTTGTTGTTGTTTTTTGTTATATACAGTTTGAATCATTTTATCATTATGAACTACGCAAGTTGTGTTACTTATTTACCACATACCTGCATGTTTAAAAGAGAGATGAAAATGAGGACAAAGCAATGAAAAGATCAAAGAGCAATCAAAACCATAACGTGGGCCCATACTTTCATGGGTGAAATAAATACATAAAAACCATTATAAGTAAAGTTTCCCCTTTCTGACTTTGCGATCTATGAGGCAGATGATGTAAAGATCATCCTTTTTTTGTAACCCACAACGACCTACCGTCTTTACTTTTCCCCAACTAATGTCAGGTACCCATTAGAGCTGGGTGGACTCATAGTCTCAGAGACGCCTAAAATCCCGAAATTCTTAATTCCAGTCTTCATCAGGATTCAAACCCGGAACCCTCGGTTCCGAAGCCAAGTGCTTTACCACTCAGGCACCGCGCCTAAAAAAACCCCCACCATTATAATACTATCTTAGTTGTCATTAAAAAAAACACTACAATATATATATATATATATATATATATATATATATATATATATATATATATATATTATTGTGACAGGTGGGGAAATGTGACGTGTGTTTGGCGCGTTTTAATGTCTAGGGGATGATTATTTTTAAAGCTATCACACCCCCACTTATCAGCATATGAATCGGGAGCAGACACGCAACGAGACAAAGCAATGAAAGATAGATACAAAAGTTAAAATGAAGAATATTTATTTACATAAATATACATATAAGAATAAAAAGAGGGAGGGTTTGCATCTATCTCTAATTAGTAAGGTATTTTGATCATCACTCTTGCACCTATTAAGAGAGTATGTCACTTTGTCCTCTGACTTAGCTGGTATTCCTGTTGATGTCGCAGCTGGCTGTGTCCTGGCTTGAGGTTCTGCAGCTGGAGGTGGCGCTCTAGCGGATAGAGGGACGCCGGTGATATAGTTCTTGTGGAGTCTCAATCCCAAGTTCTAGTATCGGTAGTGGGCACAGTAGGGCGGGTGGCCGGCTACCGTGGGCACAAGGTTACTGCGGGCAGAGCTGATCTGCCGTGGGCAGCGTAGTTGACAGGATATGTCCAGTGAGTTGCAGAGGGTTGGCGTAGCTATGACGTCTCGCACAGACCTGAGTCCATAGGGACGTCGCACCTAATAAGATGACAGGTGGGCTGTCGAATAGGCGGGCAATGCCGATAGCGCCAAGTGGTAGAGTTGAGTAGATCTCAGTAGGCAAGTGCAGCGCTGAATAACACTCAACACATAGGTAGGCCAGTAGGCAAATAGGCAATAGGTGATTCTTGATAGCAACTAGGCAAGTGCAGCGCTGATTAGCACTAAGCACATAGATAGACCAGTAGGCGAATAGGCAGACACCTGAGCGAGGGACAGTGAGAAATACACAATGCACTAATTAAATATAAATGAAATAATAAACTACACATGATAAAATCCAATGGAAATATACACAGAGTAATTAAGATGGAACTTGTGATTAAGTTCGGCTTACCACCAGGTATTCCTCTAGGAGAGAGAATAAATGAGATAGTCCAGACTCGATAGCTCAGCTCGAATGAGAAATGAAAAAGGGTCTGGCTTGAGTTGGTTTACTTTATATAAGCCTGGAAAGTGCGGGCGGACACAGGAAATGTCCAAGGCTAAGATTTATCTTACACGTGGGTGGATTTGACTCGAGGTGGGAGTCGCACCTTGGAATATCACGCGGTGTGTTGACCAGGGTAATCCCTTAGATCAAAGAGAGACGTGAGAGAAGGGGGGGGGGAGAAGGATTAGCTTGCATTCAAACCAAGGTGGTGTCCACTGCGGCTGTCAGACATCCTGCCGATAAGATCAAAGACTGTGCGTATCTTTGCCCCGGTCAAGGGAAGATAAATCGAAAGACGTGGCCTAGCTATCTCCAATGTGGTCAACTAGGTCTAGCCTGGAGCGGAAAAGGTGTGGCGGGTGAATGATTTAGGGGTAGGATGGACAAATAATTAAAATAAAATAAATAAATAATGAAAAATAATAATTAATGTTGTGATAATTTAGAGTGACTCTGACAGCGAGTTTTTGACTTGTCACAATTATATCTTCATGGCTCAACAATTTGGACACCAAGAAGTTAAAAAAAGATCACTCTTTTATTTCTGCAATTCAGACTAGAGTTACTTCACGTAACATTAGCGACGAAAAAAAAAAAAGGGGGGGGGGAACTAGTTGTATTCACCCGTCACTAAATAGCAGGGCCGGACTTAACCATTGCGATTCTATTTCCTACACAGATTACGGTCAGTAGCAAGAATTACCAAATGTTTAAATCTTCGAGAATTGTTGACCTGAAGTAATTCTTCATTAGTTTGAGGCGCGAGTAGTTTTTTTCACCACATCCCACAATAATGGGTATTGTATAATGCCTTTTTTTTATCGCGCTTAGGATTCGAGTTTTCCATATTGAATGGCACCACAAAATGACTATTTTATCTATATATTTCAGGAGATTTTTATGAGTTTTCAAAAGATTTGAATAATTTCCGGAGATTTCCAGGACTTTTTCGTATATTTTGCAATTTCAGGATTTTTTTTTAGAAGCTCCTGGTAAATCAGGAGACCGCGGAAAATCTGTTATAAATTATAAAATGATTTAATTTTATAATTTACACCTAGGATTAGCGTGGGGCCTGTGAAAGTGTGGGGCCCACTGCGGTCGCATAGGTTGCAGTGCCCTAAGGCCGGCCCTGCAACGCCCTGGGTCGACTAGTACTATCGTATTTGTCAGAGAAAGTGCATTTCTGAAGTAGTTTATCATTAGCTCAAACATACGCGTGGAACTTGTGCTTTATATTTTCATTGGTAAGACTAAAGTCTCTCCACAAGGTCATGGAGAATCTAGTTTTCTATTTTACTTCGACAGTGCGATGGTCAACAAAAACGCTTCTTTAAAAAAATGATTTTGATCAGCGCTGACAGGTTCCAACTAAACAGCCCTCTGACTATACGAGCTGTTCAAAACTGGGTGTCGTCTTCGTCTTTCAAGTTGATGTACTAGTCCAATCATCATTCACATCAACACACCAATCATCATTCACATCAACACACCAATCATCATTCTGGTCATTATGCATTTATTATTACTAAGTTTGTTTGTTTGTTTCGTGTGTGTGTGGGTTTTTGTTTTTTGAGGGGGGTGGGGGTGGGGTCATAATGCACTTTAAGTTTTTTTTCCCATTAAGTATTATGTAGAATTTTGTCAGAGTGTACTCTGTACAACATCCTATAGGAAATCCTTTGCTTGTAGGCATACTGTGTCCTGTAGGACAGCCTGTTTGTATTATTTCCTTTAGGAAAACCTTTGCTAGCACAAGTGGCACTGAATTCTGTAGGAAAGCCTTTGTTGGTAATTGTATCCTTTAGGTCAGTGTTTCCCAAACGTTTTCCTTAACGGAACACTTCGCACATTCAGAGTATTTAGCGGAACATTTGGCTTATTTTTTAGAAAGATTAATTTACGTGGTGACCTACTAGGTTATTATTCCTGAATTTCGAGGAACACCTATTCAGGCGTCGCGGAACACTATGGTTCCACGGAACACAGTTAAGTGAAATAAGGCTTTAGGGAAAGCCTTTGCTGGTACTGTATTCTGTAAGAAAGCCTTTGCTGGTACTGTATTCTGTAAGAAAGCCTTTGCTGGTACTGTATTCTGTAAGAATATCTAAGCTTATGTTGTGTCCATGACGACTCCTATAACGCGCCTTGCAATGGTATCGTATTCTTAGTGCGGTCTGGACCACTTGAATATTCGCTGGGAAAACTATTTATTTGAGGGGCAATTCTGAAACATTTTACTTTTACTAGACGACAAAAAAAAAAAAAAAAGAAAAAAAAAGTTGGCGGTCTGAAGGCGGGCCCTATTCTCCATCAGTGTGGTCAGGAAGCACTAATGGAAACCCTAGAACACACACATGTACAAACATAAACAATAGCGAGAAGTCTTCGTACTTTCTTTAACCTCTACGACACCATACGACCCCGCTAGGTCAACATGTGCATTGACTGCACCATCTAGATCTAATCCAAGAAGGAGCAACTAAGATTTGAAAGAAAAGTACAACTACATCTACGTTCAGTGGCGGATTTAGACTTAAAAAGGCCCAAAGGTATTTGAGATATGGGGGCCCTTTATAAGTGCAAATACTATATGTCATAGCCAAATATTTCTTGGGGGTTTGTGTTGCCTATAGGCAGAGATGCCTACATGCCAAAATGGAAATGCGTATTTTGAGGGGCAAATGCGTATTTTTCTAAATACCGTATCAAGAAATATACCCAGGAAAGACTAAAATTAAATATTTCAAGCACATAACATACATGTAAAGTTATATAAGACAGTTTGTACATAAGTCAAAATATTTACACTTTTAGTCCTTGTTTTAGACTTTTGTAGACTATGTCAGAATGATAACGTTCTTGTCGCTTGGCAATGATCTTATGATCATAATGTCTCTTGTGTACTTCACATTCCATAATAGCGGCAACAGAACATTTAGCTGGATCAGTGACATCTAGTTTTATAAAAGTAATTTTGTTCATAGGCAATTTCTTTACAAGGTATCCGGCCACTGGAAATATTTTATATCACTCAGATTTTCTTCTTCCAGACCTTTTTTGTAGAGTTAGCTATGAAAGCTTTGGCATCCTGTACAATCACTAATAACAAACACTTTAAATATTTGTTTTTCAGGCAGATAATCCTAATTAGTCATGAACTTGTTTCTAATATAAAAAAAGCTTTGCTACTGAGTCTGTCTTACATGCCCCTGATTTCATTCTTTGAACTTAGGCCTTCATAAGTCGCTAGTGACTATAACAGTAGCTACCACAGAAGATACATTCTGCAAGTTATGGTCATGGAACATCAGTTTGATTCCCTTTATCATGCTAAAAGAATAAGCGCAACCAATGTTTCCTCTATGAAAACCTCTGCCCTTCGCACTTATATCTAAAAAAAAAACAAAAATCAAATCCAAATCTAGAATAGATCTAGATCTGTAAGCAGCTTCATTCATAGTTGATTGTTTTTTAATGTGCATAGATTCCATAATTGATGCGAAATTGCTTCTTTTGGGTAGATTTAATTTTAGATCTAGATCTAGTTACAGATATCTAGAGCCTTGAGTTGTTGAGGTACCTCTTCTACTAGAGTGGAATCTAAACCTACAGCCTACATTGATTGCTACAGCTATCCAGTAGTCTAAATCTAAGTATTATAGGCCTACACCTGGTCATATCTAGAGCTAGAATGTAGACTAGAATTAGGTTTAGATCTAGAATCTAGATTTATATCTAAATCTAGAAAAATCTAGATCTATATTTAGATAACACAATTAGATCTAGATCTTAATTCTAAATCTAAATTTACATACATTCTAGTATAGGTGCCTGACATCTCTCTGGTTCTAGATCCAGTCTAGATGAATTAGAACTAATCAATCAATTAATTTCCAATTAGTTTAAAGACTTAATATAAGCTGACACATTGAAAGGAACTCAACTTTATTTAGATCAGTAAGATCTAGACCTAATAAATATTTAAATCTTAAATATTTAAATCTTCGCGCGCAAGAGCTACTTGTTTTTTTTTTCAATTATTTTTTTTTTCTGCTTCAGATGGGGGAAATGCGTGTTTTCAGATGATAAACCGTACTCGTGTATTTACGAGTCCATTTGTGTACAAAATACGAAGGTGCGTACTTGTAGGCAACTTTACCTATAGGTAAATTCGACCATGTTCACGTCACAAGCAAACTCGCACAATAGAAAGGATGGCACATTACTAAGGCAGCAAGAGTTAAACAACTACGAGTGAACCTATATTCAATGACCGAGCCTGATTTGATCTATTGACACTTCATTTAAATGTATTCGTATTATCTGTATTAACACACTAGTTGTTAGGATGCTTACGTTTCTTATGAACTAGATAACAGCTTCGAGATTCTCAAACCCTAATTGATATCCAGACGTTTCTGACATCTAATTGTTATGCTAATCCTCCTATATACTAGTATCATATTTTCACGCTACGTTGGAGGTCCATATTTTTACGAAGGTCAATTACCCCAAGCGCTTGGGTTATGACACAAAAATAAACTGGACGCTTCAAGCGCTACCAAGTGTGACACTGTCAAATGCAACAACATAATGAACTTTACCCCTGTAGTATAGGTCAAGGTCGAAAGGTTTTTCATTGATAACGTCCTAGTACTTAGATTTTCCGGGTCGAAGTTCCATACGAACAAAAAAAAAAAAAAAAGAGAAATTAAGCTATTCAAAGCAACAAAACAATGTTCGATCTTTCTTGTATTTACATTTTTTAATTATTTTTTTTTTACAAAAGATGTTTCACTTTTTCATGTCATAGTGTAAAGCGCTTGTTTAAGAAATATAATTGTCAAGAGTCAAAATTGCGTTTATAAATTAGCTTAAGGTCGTGGGGAGGGGCATTATTCTTTGTATTTTTTAATTTGGAAATAAAATTATCTAACTAACTTTTGTAAATAGTTATTGCTAGATAAAAATGTGTATGTCGTGAGGATCGAAACCTTGTTTCCGGAGACAAAGGAATTTTAGAAACGATGAAGGAATTTCGGGAGTTAAAAAAAACAATTTCAGGATAAGCAAAAAAAAAAAAAGAATATTTAATTAAATGGGAGATGTAGGCCTTATGATACCGTAAAATGTTGTGCCCTAAAGTTGTGAATGAGTTAACATGAACGTCACGATGACTTTCCTTCTCAATGACCTTAGACGTTTGAATCTGAGGAATCATGGGGGTCATAGTAGACAAAGTGTATTCAAAGATACCAAGTAGAGTTATTTTTTTTAATGTGTGTAAGCCTTTTATAATTCCCCAGCGTGTTATAAATCATCTATATCAGTCTTTCCAAAACTTTTCCATTAACGGAACACTTCCCACATTCTGAGCATTTAATATTCTTAAACGTAATGTATCAGAGTGGACTCTATGCCCTCACGTTTTGTTTGTAATTATTTCGACGTCTTTAACAGAGATGTGCCTCATATGTGGTCCAATATTAGTTTTTCTGGCTAAGTTCCACACTCAGTTCTAATAGTGGCACATAATTCAACGTTTACATTCATTTTCGTCATGACCCGTCAATGTAACCCGGTTACTTTCGTGACCTAGACAAAGTATTTGTATTGTGACTAGTCTGGCCTAATTTTATACGAATGTTGGAAAAGAAATACGACAAGACTTAACGACATCAATAACGAAAGTAACCCGAAAATGTGCATCTTTTGTACTTTGCCTTTGATAATGAAGAAAATCTGGTGTTCAAGGGATAGAACTTTTTTTTTTAATATTTAATAAGTTTAAACTCTTTTTTTATTTATTCTGTTTTTTTTTTCTCTATTCCCATGACCATGATCAGAGGACGTTAAACTTATATTAAATTCCTGAATAATATTATGACTCTAGGTATCCTCTCTAAGTCCTTACGATCTAAGGGGGCAGATGATGTAAAGCTCGTCTCTTTCTATGGTCGACGGTTAACGAGTTCAAGGGCGTCCTAAAAAATCTCAGTCTTCAATTCAAACTTTTGACCCCTCTGTTTTGAAGAGATGTATTGAAATAATTTTAATATATTAGTTATATTAAAATCAAAAATGTTAGAAATGTTTTTCAATTTTCTAGAAGTCATTAAAAGGGCTAAAAAAAAAAACAAAAAAAAAAAACAACCTTCGCATCTTTTTTTTTTCCAAATCTGTTGCATTCATAGGCGTCAACTATTTGAAAATATTTTTTTTTCTGCTCTGTAACACACAGAGCAGGTTGAAGGGGGACTCTTCTTTGGAGTGCTGACAAAATTAAGGGAAAATTACTTTCGATCGTATGAATTTAAACAATAGGCCTAATCTTAGCTGATGAAGTTAGAGATGACTTTTCATCTGAAGAACAAATCATAATTATTACTTTTTAGATTAGGCTTTAGTGTTTCTGTAGCTGGTGTTTTTTTTTTTTAACAGGGTATGGTACTAAACCTACGACCAACCCTCCTCCTTTTTCAACTGGGCTTATATCCGTTTTTGGCGGAGTTAGATTAGGCATTAGCTAAATACAACCGAATGCCTAGATGAGCTACCGAGCAAACGCTAACGAGTTGACGTTTATTTTTTCTGGTAATCAAATTAAAAAATTGTTTAACCTGTCAGTGCTGCATGTAACTGCACCTACAAAAGAAAATTTCGTGCAGGAGGGATGAAATTTGGTTGGAAAAGGACAATTCTGATTTAACATCCAGGCAGAGCCTTCAAGGCTGCTCAATCTCTATCAAACTCTGGCCCAACAGCTGGATGGATGGAAAAAAAAAAGGGGGGGGGCTGCTCTGTGGGCGACAACGTTCAAAACACGAAACTTCTCATTCAAGATCAATGAAATGAAACCTACACTGTATGAGAGTAACTGATAGAAATGCACTATATTCATTCTTTCAAACTACCAAGCTTTTGCTAGTACCGGTACAATCAGGTCCGAGTAATGTTAGCACTGTCTAGATAACATCGACCAAAAATTGTTCAAAATAGAACACAGTTCAGATTATGTGGAAACAAGAATTACAATAATCAAATATAACATAGCATTGGCCTACTTAGCGGGGTCTACTTAGCGGGGCCTACTTAGCAGGGTCCCAACGTTATCCCGAGGCCTTTTAATTTATGTTTGTAAACAACACGTTGTCACTTTGTTTAATGTGAACAGGCATATATATATATATATATTTCACACCTTAAAATAATACGGGAAACATACACAAATCAAGAGACAATTAGCTATTACAATTAGAACTGGATTAATAAAGACCACTCTTGGAATGTTGAGGGTTAAGTGAAGCAATAAAGTAAAGGGTAAAAGAAAAGGAAAGAGAACTGTGTGATTATGGCTGGTTCTTTACATTAGCCTTGTTTTGTAATCTAATCATTCAACTTGTGTATTGTCATTGTTTCCTTGGCGTTGAGTTGACTGACAGAGATATTAGAATACTTTTACGAACAGCTGCATTGTGTTTACTGTGCAAATCACAATTTTATAATGCGGTGTTGCAGATTTCTATGACTTGGTGTAAAATGTGTGTTTTAACTCACAGCATATCAAGATGTGCATTTGTGCAATTCAAGTACAATTAGTGGGATAACAATGAGTGTTTTTCAAGGTGTCGTGGTCAAAGCAAAAACATGCGATGAACATATTAAATATGCCTAAGTTGTAAACACAAATTATTTTGTGTTCTCCAAAGGGAAAGGAATTACAAACAGCATCAATAAAAAAAAAAAGGGGGGGGGGAGATCAGAAAAACTCGGTCCCGGTACCATGATCTGTCTGTCTATTGTCAAGTTTTAAAGTGTAAGCGCGATTAAAGTTTGTCAAAAATATTTGAGGCTGTGCAGCAATATCTCTCTCATAAAGAAGAAATATTATTTATTTATATTTCAATTACAAGCAGAAAAACTATTACACAACATATGATTGCATAATGTTTCGTGATACAATTTATAGCTTTGACGATGTAAATTAGATATTTATAATTAGACTCTTATGTTATAACATTGGCAATAGTACAGTTGCTTAAAATTACGAAAGACATGATCCACACAATAGGCTTAGTGGGGAATGGTTATATAAAGAAATTTAAAGGTTTAGAACCGCTGATATAATGTGATCCATTTTTATCTTAACAGTATAAAATCTGCATGTAGGCTTATATATATTTGTTTACGACAGTTAACTTTTAACCTACTTTTTGCGAGTCACATTCAGTATTTTGTAGGCTCTGAAAATGTATCAATTTTCAATGCTTTTCATCTAATTATACCAATAAAATATAAGCAATTTCAGTTCAATTAGATCTAGATATATAGATCTGCATGAGTAGATTACAAAGATTCACTTTAGACTTGTGTAATTATAATTAGGAAATCGTTTGAGTATTTTTCTATTAATAGATTATTAGGTCAGGCGCTTTCTGTTCTTAGCCAATCAATGCAAACGTTTTCGTTTTATCGTACTTTCTAAAAGCACTCATAGGTTGTATTACAGATTATGTCATACCTTTACTATTCCTTAAATTAAGTGTAATTTTACATTTTATTATTCTTGATAAATTTCTACGACTCTTGTTTAGTTAATTAGCAGGCATTAAATTTAGATGCATTCATTCAGTGCGAGTTTAGTCGCGCAATGCATTGTGGGGACGTATAAAACCATTGGTCACGCCAAAAAATTTGTAGTACATGGCGGACTGTCTAAGTGGCACTTTCTCTAGACAATACTTATTCTAGTAATAAGGTATGATTGCTGTGGGTGCCGACTCCCAGAACCCCCAGCATGCATCATCAGTGGCTAGCATTCCTTTACCACCTTTGGGAGATGAGGTAAGATGAATTTTCCATCCTTGTAAAATGTTTTCATCTTTGAACTATTTTTCCACACGCAATAGACAGAATTTATTATCTTAGACTAGTAGTAGGTCTACGTTCGCCATTGTGTGCCACGCAGTCAGTATTACTGTATTACAAATCAAGATCAATAAAGAACTTATCTCCCCCATGTATACTGTGAGCTTAATTCTTTTCTAAAAATATATTCTGATACTGCCCCGAGTTCCTACATAATAAATGTTTAACAAAATATTTAAAGATCCAGAGTCTAGTTTTGTACAAAGTATCAATTTATTCCACCTCTTGTCGGTCCCAATACAAAGTCAGCGAAACCCGAATAGTGGGCGGCTCTTCCTTATATACTCTTAGCTGCAGATATTATCGGCCAATAATCTTCCACAGGCTTCGACCAATCAGATTAAGCCGACTTGTCACGCGCAAAGTCTATGACGACGAGGGCTTCTGTAAGCAATATGGCCGCTGTTTCGTACTATAAATAAAAATTCTTCGGCCTTTGCACTTTGGCTTTAGCAGGGGTCTGTTGATAACAAGGGGACTTAAAAGATATTCTTAAACCATTACCTATATAAAATGGTAACTAAGCGTTATTTCCCCTTACATTTTTGTTTATCACCGGTACTTAGATCTTGTTTTTTGAAGCTATCCGATGTAAATGTAATGAATAATGAATTATAATCATAATGTAATCTATTAATCTTATGTCTATCATTATCGAGCAAACTTTTCTCGAAAATTGCTACTTTTAGACTTGAGTTGTTTTTTTTTCTCAATGAATTGTGAGTCTAGTCTATAAAAATAAGTTAGTCTATCTATAATTTAGATCTACACTTCTACACTCTACTGGTCTCTACAGCATGATAATGATACTCTCTGACTCTAGATACTAGACTATATAAATATAATACTATAGTGTATAGAGACTATTGAGACTATTGACTATAATAATATTACTAGACTACTATATTCATAATATTGTCTACATTATTTACTCATATTGAGTAATTGAGTCATACTCAGGTATAACCAGTATTTATAGGCATAGATTTAAAATTATAATTGATTATTCATTGTTATTCAGTTAGTGTGACAAAAACCCAAAGCCCAACCAAAATTTTGTGAACTGATTATGATAATAATTTAATTGATTCATTCTAGATCTTATAATTCTTTCATACTAAATCTAGAAAAGATCTAGACAAAACAACATGAAGTCATGAAGGCTACATAATGTCATTATTAATGATGACTCAAATGAATACCAGTATAGATCTAAATTATAGACTATAATTATAATATATATAGATCTAGTTCTGAATTCTAACTGGATACAATAAAACTGATTGAATGATAACTAAGATAGTGAAACATTATATAGATTATAAGAAGGATTATTGTGTCCTTAACCTAAAACTGTAGTACAAAGTTAAAGGCTTTTTATTCAATTCATTGTAACTAAGATTCATTCATCTATAATAGGTCTTTGATCTGTGATTGTAATAACAGTATATAGTATAGTGACTAGATATAAATTTAGTGTATTAGACATACATAAATATTGGGAAATAGGGGGGGGTTGCACAATACTTTTTTTTTTAATTCTTCTAATCTGACTTTTCTTGAGCCAATAGTATTGCTGTCGATGTTGTTTGTTTTGTTTTTTTATTTTAAAAAAAAAAAAAAGGTACAGATATTTAAAAAAAAAAAAAATATTTTTTTTGTCCTTTTCAGAGTTTATTTAATCTTATTTTTTTATTTTGAAAAATTCTAAGCTACCTTGACAATCGAAAAAAAATATTTAAAAAAAAAAGAAAATATAGTTGTCAGCAGTATGCTTTTTTTTTTCTTTCTGTTTACTTTCTGGAAGCTAATAACACGTTGTACAAATTTATGTCTTTTTGTGGATTTTTTCCACTGCTCAAGCGAGCCTTTTTCTATTGGCTCTGGTTTCTGATTTTGACCTGACATAAGTGAACATGACATAGATTTTTTTTCAGTTAAACAAAATGTACGTCACTGTACGATATGCAAAAAAATGGGTCAGCTATTAGACGCCAAACCTTAGAAAACATGACTGTATGTGGTTCAGTGACTAGCGGATGATGATGGGCTTGTGTTGGTACCAAGCCAGGATTGGGGGGGCTAGCCCTGTATTTTAACCCAGTCATGAGGGACCAGTGCTTACTTTATTAGTTGAACACCAAGGAGCCAACACTGTTGCCAGAGCACTCCTGCCTTGCAGTGACACTCATTAGGATGTATAGTGCAGCAGCTAGTGACTACCACCAACACCATGTAGGTTTTCTTTTCCATTTAATAAATTGTCTTCTTGTGTGATGCTCATTGTATCTTTCAATCGTTTACCTATACACCATTGCAGAGGACTTAATTTGATGATATATTCATGATATATTCATTTGTGATTATCCTATCTTCAACATTCGGACTTCGACTTTTTGTTTTTCAAACTTGACACCAGTTGATGTTTACACTTCTTCATGTGAACTACATTTGTTAATGCCAGTTGTGTCAAGTGCCTTCTTTTCACTTAAATTCAAAATTACCAGATGTCTGTGATTTAAGATTTATTATGACCTTTGCATCACTTTGTTGTCTGATATATGAAGGCAATTTTCTCTTGAAAGAAGAAGACAGGGTATTTAACATTCTTAATTTTTTTTTCACAATGTTCAGTGATGGGAATTTTCCAAAAATTTCTTCTGATCAGATTTTCTAGCAAAAAAAAAAAAAAAAAAAAAAATCTGAAATTTTCCTTTTTTTTTTTTTTTTTTAATTCTGATTTTTAAAAAAAATATTTTTTTATGAAAAAAAAAATCCTATTTTATTATTTTTCCATTTTCGGAAGAATGTGAAATAAGATTTTAAAAAATTATTTGTTTTGAACATGCGCACATCCAGTCTTTTAACAGTTATAAATCTAGATCTCAGTCTAGACTAGAGTGGTTTGAATAAGTCTAGATTGATATATTCTAGATAAGATCTAGTATCTTTAATGTGAATACTTTTGATCTAGATTATCCAGAATAGATCTAGAGTGTCTAGACTTCAATGGCTGCTTGCCAGCTTTTGAAAAGTTCAGAAAAGTATCAGAGTATAATGATGCCAGGATCTACGTGCTATTAATTTTTACTCTGTTGATACGATGGCCCCTAGATTTTTCTAATTTGAACCCCTGCCTGCCGACTTCCATGAGTTTAAATGGGATTAGATTAAGACATCTAGATCTATATAGAGATTTTATAGAGTTATGCCTACTTTACATGACTATAGTGAGTTACTGAGTATAAGTCTGATAGAATATAGATCTTATAATAATATATTGGATCTAGAGTCACTAGAGATGTAGATATCCAAGTTGTTAGATTTAAGTAGATCTAGATTATCTAGATCTATAATGAGAAATATATGCATTTAAGTTTTTTTCTATATATATCTAACTAATAACTAACCATTACTAATCTAATGCTTTAAAAGCCCAGTGTGGTAGAGATCCACTTCTTGTAAACAACTTGTATCAGCATGAAAAAGAGTCACGTAAAGATTTAGGAAGCCTCAATATGCAGTTTTATTGCTTAAGATTCTCTTCCTCTAAGCATTGCTCCTCATCTGGTTGTTCATGTTTGTCTTGCTTAAGAACTCAGTAGAGATTCAGCAGCTTTCTCTCAATTGCTTTTCAAAGCATTTTTGGTGGACTTAATGTGCAAAGTTTAATAAATAGTTTCTCCTGTACAAAATTTAATAATCAGTGAAACCAAACAGAAGTGTAGCTCATACTTTTGAAGTATTTCCAAAACTCAAGCATGTTTTGATTTTCAAATACATTAACTCTTTATAGTTGTTTGAGAGAGAAGTTGTTACAATATCAGTGAAGCAGTTGTCTATTATAGAATGCTCAGACTGCCTGGACCCAGATATAAAGCATCTGCAAAAAGCTTTCTCCTCTCATCTATATGTACAAACAATAGTGCCTTGCATGCATTTTGTCTGCATGTGTACAGTAAAGCTAATGCAGTGTAATTATTATGTAATACAATATTAATTAAAGAAAATATTAAATAAAATGATTCTACATAATTAAAAAAAATTCAGCAACATCTTTTTTTAAGCTGCCACGACAGACCAGTTAAAAAACGGGGAGGGGGGTTTACAAAATTTCCTTAATAAAAAATTAAAGTCTGTTCCCATCACTGAATGTTAGATTTTTGTTGTTGTTTGTTTTCTTTAATTGTTTGTTGTTTTTTTTCTTGCAGCTTCCCTCCCTAAGTTGTGACCTGGGTGACATTAGCATTTCATCCAGTGAAATTGATCAATTCTTCCAAAGCTTCAGTGAATTTTCACTGCCTCCGGATGCTTCCCAAATGCAAGTGGAAACGGAGGGGTCACACCTGTCAACGCTGACATCATGTGACCTCACTTCATTCTTCTTTGAAGACCTTCAGAGGCCTAGAGATTTGAATGTGGAAAATCCTGTTCAAGCTCAATTTTACCATAACCTCAACCCGTCATTTGTCTCAGAAGATGAAGCTACAATGACACCAACTTATCCTGGTGGCATCACACCTCAGAATATTTCCCGTGCTAATTCACCAACATGGAGTGAAAGCAGTGGGAGTATGAGCACCAGCAGTGTTCCAGGAACCCCTACAGGCACACAGAGTCAGTCTTCCAAGAATAGCAACAACCCTTTACCTAGACACAAGCGACCTTCTCACAAAAGAGCAGAAATAAAGCGCAGGGATAAAATAAAGGTTAAGACATATTTATATTGCTTTTTCACATAACTTATTATAACTTAAATACTTTGTACCTGCAAGCTCAGTCTTTTTTTGACATATTTATTCACACATGTAAAGTTACACTTTTTATTTTGTCAGATCTTATTAAACAGAGATATAAACTACAGTTTTGTTCATAACTATACCAGCAACAGAATTTGTTTTTCTAACACTTGTAATTGAAATTTTGTTTTAAATCTTCTCTTTAAATCTATTTCTTTGCAGACATGTTTAGATGACATCAAAGACTGCATCCCATCATTAAGGGATAAAGGAAAGCTTAGTGAATCTGCAATATTATCAAAAGGTGAGAAACCAATCATTATTTGTTATGTTTTGCATATGATTTTTTATTTTTGAAGTGTCTTGTCTGTCCATATTTTTTTTGTGTATTTTAATTTTTTGTTTTGTTTCAGACTTAAGGTAAGAGTTTACAAAAACTGTGTTACATTTTTCTTAGTCAAAGTGTATTTAAACCTTTTTAGTGCCTTGAAAATACAAAGTTTCAGGTCATTGAAAGAAGAAAAATGCTTCACAGTGTTTGTATTAAACACATTTCTTTCCTCTATGCATTGTTTTTAGTGTTTTATTGGAAAGTGTGTATTTGTTTAAGTTTAATTTATACATGTTTTTAAGTGTTGCATTAGATGAGTGTTTGTGTACTAAGAAAGTAGTTCATGGATGATATTTCTTCGTGGTCCATATTGTTAGTTTTATGGTTAGCTGTGCCCATATTAGAGGGGCACTTGACCCTTATTCTGACCAGTCTCCCTCTTTTAGCGGCTGAATACGTTCGCCATCTGAAAGACGGTTGCACAGAGCGAGGGAACAAAGCAGAAGAGCTTCGCCGTGAGATTGAGTGCCTGAGCACAGAGATTCAGTAAGTTTTGGTGTTAAGAGCGCTGGGCTGGGCACTTGACTTCCTAACCCAACCTTTCCACATCACACCACTGAGTGTACTCTGCCTGATCTGACTACCTTCAGTAACTGGGCAGAGGAGGACACTGAAGTGACATAACAATTAGATTTGGGTAACTATGTGTGTGCCTAGTTGTTCACAATTAGAGCTCACTACTTTATATATGCTGGTCATAGCTGGGGTGGTTATTTTTATTATATTACCAAAAAAAATATTTTTTTAAACTGAAAAATGAGCTAAGCTATCTTTTAAAAAAGATATGCTATAAGCTATCTAGACAAAAAGAAAATTAAAGTTTTGGCTAAGTTTTATTTCAAGAGGAAAGACATTATTTAAAACTACTTGTGTGTGTGTATTCTGTCAATTGTATTGGCTTTCCATAACAATATACTGCAGACTGAGTCATTTGCATTATTTTTCCACAGCCACTAGTGTGTGAAATGTAACCAATTAATTAGTCCCACTTTGTAAATGAAAACATGAATTTTCACCAATTTATCATGGAAACTATAAATGATTGTATATTGTCTCAAAGGCTAGGAAATGTAATGAATGACTGTCTGCAGTTTCTTGCTCTAACTACATATTGTTTTTCTTCATTGCAGGCTAAATGATTTCCATTGTAAACTAAGCGGGCAAATACACTCTCTATTCTGTTTAGCTCATGTTATTTTAACATTAACTGTATATTAACATTATATGTACATATTAAGATTATAAAGTAATTCTTCTTGTGAAAAAAATTAGCATTTAGAAGAATATTATCCAAGAAATTAATCATAACACTATTTTCTGTGAATTTAAGGTAGAGTAACATTCAAGTGCATAAGTTGAATGAGACATTTTAACTATTATACTCTGAAAATTAAACTAACACCATTCTCTTGTCTTCTGTGTAGGGCCCTATAGGATAATCCACACATCATTTTTTTTCAATATGTTGTACCTTGTTTGCATTTTAATACAATAACATTGTTATCTTTTAAAGTAAATTTTTGGGGACTTTACCCAATTTAGTGTTGTAAGTTTTTGTTTGGAATTATTTTACCTTGTTTTCTCACCAACAGGTAAAGCCAAATTGTTTGCAAGTTTGAAAATGTTTTAATAAAATCTAAAATGATGTGTGGTTTATTCATTTTCCTTGTCTAAATCTGCCTTTCTGAATCTGTTTCTTTTATTTAGTCGTGCCATGAACAGGATATAAAACATTCCTCTATCTCTCCACAGTTCATTCCAAGAAAACTTACCAGCGACAGGTTTAAATGATGAACCTCTACCTGCAACTAGCCTGGATGATCTTTATCTACAATGGAGAGAAGAAAATAGTCAACGGTCTGCTAAATTTTGTATAGTATCCTTGATTTGTGTTGACAGGGCTTTGAGATAACTTTAGAAATGTTAAACCCATTTTTTTTATTTTGTTGTTTCCTGTTTCAGAGATTAACCATTTCGCCACTAAGCAGTTTTCTGAAACTATCTCCCCCATCCCTAAGAAAAGGGATATAACTCTGTATCAATTATTTTTAAAAAATCAATTCACAGGAAAAAAACTAATAAAACCTAAAAAAATCTTCTTTTTATAATAGAGAAAAATAGACCTAGGGATTAGAATCATTTTTCAAGTCATAAATAGGCCTACAAAGCTCAAATACATTAAAATATAGTCACATTTAGTTTCCTTCTAATCTCATTTGACAAGATGTAACATAATCATTACTGGATCTAGCATCAATTTTTTTCTTCATTTTCACTACTATTGGCCTCAAATGGCTCTAAATCACTTGCCCAATCATTATTTTCTTATTCAACTGCTGAAAAATTAATATCTAATTCAATTAAAGCCTACGCATTAGTCTAAATATGCTCATTTTTGTAGGCTAGCAAAAAAAAACACATAACTTTAAAAAAGTAATAAAAATCATTCCAACATGAGACAGATACAAAATAAACATCTAAAGATAGCGTCACTATCGCTCTCTTAGTTCAGAGTTTCTAAAGGTATAAATAGTTATTTAAAAACTAGCAGTGCGTGCATAAACAATCCAAAATCTATGATTGCTGGCGACTCCTGTCTACTGTAGTTGTCTACCAGTAGAGGCGACTCCTGGTGCCTCTAGTTGTGAAATGGTTAATGGGTGATTTTTTTAATGTGATACTGCATTGGTTACATCTATTTATAACATTCCATAGAATTGTTTATTTAAAATTAAACTATTTAAAATGCAGAAATCCTTGCTACTTACCAATCAATACCCAAATCTTTGCTACTTACCAATCAATACCCTATTGATAAAAAAAAATTAAAAACTGCTCTACAAATGATTATGTTGCATTTTATCCTTGACCTAATTCTAGTTTGCTTCTATCACTTCCAAATTGTTTGATACCTTTAAAGAAATCATAGGACCTGTGACTACATTGAATGCATTGACAGCAAAGGCTCAAGAATGGCAGACAAAATTTCTGGCTCTTCCAGTTCTTAGGAAAGGTAAGTTAAGCCATAACTTGATGCTTGAGAAATACTGGTTTAGGTAAATCAGCCTACTAAGAAGAGGTTGAATAACTCATTGTTCTACTTTGTCCTTGTCTTTTCAGTTGTTACTGCTGGTTAGCACAAAATAGAAGTAACATTTCATGAATCAAGTGGTAAAACTAAATAACCCTCTGAGTGTGTTTCTGACACAGCAACTTATAGTTCAGATGTCATTTTTCACTTGTTTCATTGGCCCATGGTTAACAAGAATGTCATCTTTATCTTCAATAACCTTATGATACACTCAAATACACATTAACTTTGGCTGGAGTTTGTAACATTCCTTAATTTGGAGAATGAACCAAATACCATGCTAGCCAAAGCTTAATTTAAAAAAAATGTACAAAGTTTAAAAAAAATATACTTAAATGAATGACCTATGACTTCTTGATTTCAGTGATTCTTGGAGGTATGCTGGAACTAAGTCGTCAGGACAGTATTGTGATGACACCTGACAAACTGCAGCTACAAGTTGGAGCATCAAACGCCAGGGTCAAGATGGAGGATACCTTCTCATGACAGCATCTCACATTATCATATTCATAAACATATGTTTCAAAGTAAATACTGATAAAAGAAGTCCACTGTACTGGTAAACTTTCATTAAGAATGTAATTACAGCTGTGACTTTGGTAAGGCAATCTGATCCAACACAGATGAGGATGTGTCAGTAAGATAACTTCTCTTGTCATCTGAATCATTTTTTAGGGAAGGTTTGTGTTCATTATGTTTACTTTGACATGTCATATTGAGACAGCCATCAGATGTCTCACTCAACTGTGATCGTAAAGCGTGGGTTATACAGTATTCTTATTTTCTATTGAAATTTTATTGGTTGATATAACTTGAATTTAGAATATTATTCCATGAATTTCTTAAGGCAGGTCATTATATGTTTATTACCATTTTGAAGAGGAAAAAAATTAGTAGAATTAATCATGAAATTGAGAAACATGGGTCTACATACCAATAGAACTTTCTAGGCATGCATTAGTTTAAAATTATTAGTGAATTGAATTAAAGGTTTATTGTCAGTATCTTTTTTTTTTATTGTTTGCTAATTCACTATGTACAGGTATTCTTTATGAAAATATAGCAACATTTTTATACTTTTCTGAAAGTTTTAAAAGCATGTGATACCTTAAGTCACCCCCATACTTTAGTTTAGCTTTAAAATTTGCTGGACGTTTGGCTACACACACTGTTTAAGTTGACTTGTTATTTTGTTATTTATACTTTGTTGTACATTTTGTAAATAGTGAGAAAGAGTGTGCACCACTAATTGAATGAGAAAGATGCTTCCTTTAGAGCATCATCGTATTGAATGAATTCAATCCATTTTATTTTAGTAAGTTTGCATTTTTTTATTTGGCTACCTACATGTCCAATATTACATTTTCTTGTTTATACTTTCACATTTCTTTGTTATTTTCAAAGAGATGTACATCTTGCATTTTTCTTTGATTGTACAGCACAAATGTAAAGAAACTAAAAGAGAAAATGTTAAAAATTATTTTATGGCATTTTAATTTCTGATTTTCTTGTAAGATATTTGTTGTCTATGTACATTGGGATCCATTGACTGGACACAGAGGCTAGTGTTTCTCAGCATCTGGCTTGTGGACATTTGTGTGCTGGTTAAAAAAACAGCAAACTATTGTATTGTCATGTGGACAGTTGCTCATTATTGTGAACTTATTCTAAAGGCCAGCCAGTGTCTAGCAGGACTTGAAACAAATCATAATGACAGTGAGACCCAGTACATTGCTTACAAAGTTTTTATGTTTTGTTTGGGAAAGAGTTTGCTCTTAAACAAAATATTTGTAAAGATTAATAAAAAAAAAAGTCAATTATTTATACATATACATATGTGTTCTTGTTCTTTTTCCTAGTAATTCATTTAGCCATTTACACAACAGAAGCAGAAAGAAGGGTGAAAATGCAATGGCGCCTGGTGATTTTATATGCCCAACCTGTGATCGCAGCTGTGTATCAAGGATTGGCCTCTTTAGTCACACAAGAAGTTGCAAAGGGAAAAGATCGTCTCGCGAGACGTAAAATGCCACATTTAGCCATTATTTAAGACCAATTTAAAGATATGGGGCCCTTGTAATCAACATAAGGAATGTATTCCTTCTAACAACATAGCTTATGTTGTCTACACATATTTAAGTGTTCTTTAAATATGAAGATATGATAAAAAAAACTTTTCTATTTTTTAATTTATTTTTTGTATGAATAAACAGGCCAATCCTAAATTCAAATCCATGTTCACAGGTTAGGCATTTGTAATGACCAAATGCTGTAGCATTTTCAGCCTTTTTCCAACTTCTGGTGTGTTCACCACCTGTGATGCAGGAGGAGTCCTTTTTGCTTGCCCTCCATGTGGATCTATCCTGTGCTTCTTTTTTCAACTGTTGGTTTCAATTCTGCAAATTTTTCACACATCAGTATCTTAAACAGCAGATCTCCTACCCCTCTCCTAGATTACCATAAAGTAGATCTTGTGGAAGTGGCATTCTGTATACATGTCCAAGCCTCTACTTTTATATCAAGAAAGCTTAGTTATAAGCACCTCTCTAGCAGAATGGTTAATATGTTGGCTTGAAGAGGCGAGAGCCATGAGTTCAAATTCAGGCTGATTCTCTCCCCCCCTTTTTTTTTTAAATATATAAATGCTTTTAAAAAACTAATTATTGTAAAATTCACCAAAATCTCCCTTTCTCACCCCTTCCCCAATTTTCCCAACTGGTTCTGACAAGTGATAGTATCATGACGTTTTGAGAAAGATAAAAGCATGCTATAGCGCTAAACAAAAACAATTGCTAAAAATATTTCTAATTGCAGATCTATTAATTTAATACGTGACTGATCCAAACTGATACAATTACACTTTTTTTTTTTAAGTATTTTTTATGTTTTTCTTTTTGCACTTTTTCTTTTCCTTCTAGATAAGAATGCCGTATCTGAAACAATAAAAGTTTTAGTCTTTTTCACTTTTGTTTTAAAATTACAAAGAGAACTCACAATGTTTCACAATTAAAAATATTGTGACTGTGAATATAAAGACCATAACTTCATTATTTGACTTCTTTGCCCTTTTCTTTTTTTTTGGCCTGAGATGTTGCAAAAAGTTTGACTGGAATTACTGAGGAATTTTTTTAAACTGATGGCAATAGTTATTTTTCAATTTAGAGCCCTGATATTTATTTCAAAATCTCTCACAATGAGGACAAATATGAAACTTTAATTTTTCTTTGCAAGTTGCCACCTTAAGAGAAAAAGCTGCATATTGTTAAAAAGCTTATATCAACTCCCTGTTTCTGTCTGGTAAAAAGTTTGTACATGAACCTATAAAGTTGAAGCTTTAAAAAAAAAAGTATTTATTGTACCTAACAAAACATTAATCAATTTTAAAAAATTAACCAGTCAATTATTTTGTTTTATATCAAATAAGGGAAATAACCTCTACATTATTGAGTTTTAAGTGCAGAGTTCTTCCTCTTTGATAAGCTTTGTTGTTTTTTTTTTAAATAATTTTTTAATATTTTGCTTATTTTGTTTTAAAACCTGTCCATCTAGCAGTTTTGTGAGAATATGAGTGATCCCATAAGAGAGAGCTGCCTGAGTATGTGTGATCACATTTTAATCTCTTCAGAATCATGTATTTTGTGTTATACTTGACAGTATTGAAAAAGACTGGGGGAGGGGGATAGAGAGATTTAGAATGAGAAAAAAAAAGTTTAAGGTTTGGAATCTGATAACACAAAAACAGTAAAAAGCACAAAAGCTTTTTAGTTCAGCAATTAAATAATAGTTGGTGATGCATTTCTTACATACAGAATGAAAGTTTGTCAACACTCTGGCTGTTAAATGTATTAAGTGTTAGTAAATTTGAGCAGTAAAACAGCCTGGTCAACTGTTGTTTTGATGGTTGGAGTTTGAACCCTGCCTACCACAATCCACTGACATCCTAAAGGAGGTTTGAACTAGGTGGTACTGGCATTAATTTTCATGGAACATCTGAAGGCTGCCTATCTCTATATGATATACATCTAATTTTTCATGTGCCACAACACAGTGCTAATCAAAGAAAAAATCACTCTATAACCATCACAGGTCTAGTTATATAAATATAATGAATTTAATTTATTTCTGAAACATATGGCAAGGACATAGCAAGGAAACACTTCTAGTTAATACATGTATACTGTTAACATTATTCATACATGTAGGTTTTGAAACAATATAGTATGGAACACAAACAGGGCTGAAATTGTGCTGAGGTTGTTTTCATTGTTTTTCTTTTACCATACCCGTACAATTAAAATTCTGCTAATTGACTAAAACACAGGAAATCAAAATAGTGTTGCAGTGTAGATAATAACATTTTCCATTCAATCAAACTAAATAGTAGCACATTTGTTCTTATTTATGATGCTTATATAATTTGAGGAAACAAAGCATATTTGTGGGCAAGTAATGTTCAACTCTAAAAATTTTAACTTTTTTTTTAACAAAGAAATTGCAAATGTAAAAGATTTTTTTAAAAAATCGATTAACAGGAGTGGCAAGCAGCTAATATTAAAATATGAGCAAATCATGTATATTCATTTTTGTATCACAGAAAGGAAATATTGCAGGCTTTTAGAAAATATTCAGCATGATTATGTGACAATGGTTTATTAAACATTCAAGCAAAATAATGTAACAGTGTGTAATTTTATGGATTTATACTGTCAATTTTAAATATTTTCTTATACATTTTATTTCTAAGAAATAATATCCAAATGTTTTCAATCAGATATTTTAAAAGTAACTTTATACATTTACTCTTCTCAGAAACTGTCTTAACCATCTAGGCAAAAATTCCTACAAAACTCAAGATAATGATTCATAACTCTTCAGTGGGCCATCTTTACACAAATGTGACTGACTGGAATGTTAGGACAAAATATTTACCTATTTCCATCATTAAAAAAAAACAACATTTCAAACATTGAAAGAAAAATAAAGAGATTTACTTTTAAGATTTTTTTTCAAGAGTTTATCACAAATTAAGTCAGAATTTTAAAAATACATATTGCTCATTAGCCAGAAAAATATTGTAGCTCCAAAAAAAGCAATTTAAATAATGCAGTTTTATTGTGACTTTGAGTAACAATCACAGTTTGAAGAGAAAAACACCCAAGTGTGCCTGGTACTGCACCATGTTATATTGCTATTGTAAAACTAGAATAACTGTATGATATCTAAAAACAATACTGGCTTTATACAATTATATTTTTAATAAGCACACACATTGGTAACAGGTTTTTTTACAATTGTAACACAGGTGTCAACAAAGGGGGATAATTCAATTAATATTTAGGGTGTTCTAAACTCCAATACTCACATTACTAGATAGGGTTACACCCAGTGCCCTTTCTCTAGACATACAACCAGTGCCCATCCATTGATGTCTTATTAGTAGCTCTGGCATTCCATGAGATGAACATTATCCTCTTTAGTTCATAGTGAATCTAATTTTGATTTGAAGGTAGATAAAACAATTTGAAACCTCAGAGGCTAATAACCACAAGACTTCTACGCTGCCTACAAAGCATGAGACAAACAACATTGGGTTAGTAACACATGCACACTGGAAGAGAGAAGTTAGTAACATTTGTAATGCACTGTTGAAGAAATGATTAAATAACATTTGTAATGCACTTTGGAAGATGGTAATAATAAGAGATAAGTAAGAATAATAGCAAGTTTGGTTCAACAAGTGAAAAACCAAAAATCTCTAAACATATCTCTAATAAAATAATTGGAAGAAATAAATTCTTTGGAACATCAAGCTAATTGTTTTTAACAAAACAGAAGCACTTCATTTGATGAAATAAAAATGTAAATTTAAAACAATGAGTGCTTAATAAATAAATATCAACACTCCAACACTAAAAACAAACACTTTGTTAGGGTTGACTGGCAGTCACAGCTTCCACCTGGAGATAAATAAATAAACAAATTTTAAAGACCCACAAAAATTCATTGATAAACAAGAAGACTATGTCATACTTATGTTTAGTGTAGTAACATTCTAGTTTAGAATACATGCAGGAACTATGTAATCAGATTACTACACTTAAAGAGACAAATAAAAATGCAGTTTTTTGGATTATGGGTGATTCCAACCTACCTGATATAAATTGGAAAACACTAACCATAGATAAACACCAAAACCTTAAGGACATAAATGAGCTTTTCATAGAAACTTTACACAACCTAAGTTTAGATCAAATCATTAAAAAGCCAACTAGATTAAACAACACATTAGATCTCTTCTTAACCAACAGACCTGGATTAGTAGTTGATTATGATATTATCCCTGGTCTATCAGACCATGAGATCATAAAAATACACAGTCAGATAAAAGCAGTAGCCAATACAAAACCCAAAAGAGAAATCTTACTCTGGAATAAATGTAACCTAACACAACTACACCAAGCTGCATTAAACTTTCAACAAACATTCTTATTAGAAAAAGACATTAACCAACCAGTCGATGACCTCTGGAATTTCATTAAAAACCATCTTAAAAGCATTATAGAAAATCATATACCAACTAAATACACATCAAACAAAATAAATAAATGCTGGTTTAATAATAAACTAAAGAAGCTTTGTAAACAGAAGGAAAACCTATATAGAAAATTTAAAGAAACTAATGCAGAAAGAGTTTACAAAAAGTATATAAAAATTTAACACTTAACCCAAAAAGTAAGCAGACAGCTGCAGAGTGAATACATAAACAATGTAATATCTAAAGATAACAACAAAAACCTATGGTCATACATTAAGTCTAAGAAAATGGAAACAACAGGTGTAGCGCCATTAAAAGATGAACATAACATAATACATAATGATAATGAAACTAAAGCAAACATCCTAAACAAATACTTTGCATCAGCATTCTCAGCTCCAGGAGACAAAGACATATTACTGAATTTGAACCAAGTAGACAACATAGAAGATATAGTAGTACAAGAAAATGGAATTCAAAAACTATTAGCCAACACCAAACCAAATAAAGCTTCTGGACCTGATGGTATTCCAGCTAGATTACTCAAAGAACTAAGTAATGAGCTAGCCCCAGTGTTCAAAATACTCTTTCAGGCTTCACTTAACCAGGGCAGAGTACCAAAGGACTGGAAAGAAGCTAATGTCATCCCCCTATTTAAAAAAGGAGAAAACTCTGACCCAGGAAACTACAGACCAGTATCACTTACCAGCATCACATGTAAAATCCTAGAACACATAATATGTAGCAACATCATAAACCACTTAGACAAACATAATGTCCTCACACCATACCAACATGGCTTTAGGAAATATAGATCATGTGAAACACAACTAATAGGACTAATTGATGATTTTTCAAAAGGTTTAGATAATAGTGAACAAATAGATGCTATCTTACTAGATTTTTCTAAGGCTTTTGACAAAGTTCACCACCATAGTTTGCTTAAAAAATTAAAATATTTTGGCATTAATGGTCCACTGCATCAGTGGATTAAGGACTTTCTGATAGGGAGAGAACAAACTGTAATAATAAATGGCTCTAAATCAACACAGATAACAGTAAACTCAGGTGTACCTCAAGGAACAGTCTTGGGTCCACTACTATTTTTAATTTACATAAATGATTTACCAAATTGCATTACTTCAGGAACAAAAGTCAGATTATTTGCAGACGATTGCATAATATATAGAACAATAAAAACAACACAAGACACAGATATTTTACAAAGAGAATTAGATGAATTACAGAAATGGGAATCAAATTGGAGCATGTCTTTCCACCCAGAAAAATGTCAGTTGTTAAGAGTAACAAAAAAACTAAAACAAATTAATTCCACTTATCTTATTCATGGCAAACCAGTAACACAGACTATAGACGCAAAATACCTAGGTGTTATAATAAATGAAAAACTGTCATGGAATCCACATATTGATGAAACTACAAAAAAATCAAACAAAGCATTAGGATTTATTAAAAGAAATTTCTATAAATCAAATAAGAACATAAAACTAAAATGTTATTTAACCTTGGTTAGGCCAATAATAGAATATGCATCCTCTATATGGGATCCTTCAACTCAAGAAAACATTAAGAAACTAGAACAGACACAAAATAGAGCAGTGTGATTCATAACAAACGAATATTCACATTTGACTAGAGTAACACCTTTAGTAAAATCACTAAATTTAGAAAGCCTTCAGGACAGAAGGCTCAAAAGTAAAGTAGCAATCATACATAAAACACTGAACCATAATCTTCAAATACAAAAACAAAATTTAATAAAATACTCTGAAAGACACAAAGATAAAGGCACATTCCTCGTCCCATATGCTAGGACAAATTTGTACAAATACTCCTTCTTCCCTAGTGCTATTAGAGCATGGAATGGGTTGCCTGAGCTAGCTAGGAAAACCAGTGACTTGGCAGAATTTAAGTCATTGGTTAATATGCATGACTAAATGCATGACGCGTAGGACGTAATCATCTTCTTTTTTGAAGTAACGTCTGTATTATATAAGATAAGATAACATTGTAACATTCTTATGACTAGTTGAATGAATATGAGCTGCAACAAAATCATTGGAAGATAGTATGGGAAAAAAAAAAGTCCAAATGGGAATTGTCCTGGGCTATGGAATACAAAACTGTAAGTAAGCAGAATGGTCAATACTGTCTGCTCTCTTAAAAACTAACTCAAGATTCCATGTTGGATACAATCTTCAACATGTCCTCTTGATTAGCTTCTAATCTAATTGTTCAACAGACTGAGGTTGTTAGATTGCTCTCCCCTTATGTTCTATTCCCTGGAGGAGATGATTGTTGTTTTCTGTAAAGATGGGAAGGGAAAATGGACATTCCTTTCATCTAAAGAGAGGGGAGGCATAGTCCTTTCCACAATCAAATACTCTCTCTACCTCTGCAGACGTGTAAGAATCTGTGATATCCATTCAAATTGAGAGATATTTCTACAACCTCAATTCACAAGTGAAAGTACACAGTTTAGTTCAAAATGTATCCAATAATGCCAATACTGGAAATGACCAAGACAGAATTTTGAATCAGTTGAAATATTGTGATTTGTACCTTACAACATGCTGAATTTACTTGGATCCAGGTGTAAAAACAAATAGGAATTATGCCTGTAATTATTGATAAAACACTTGACAGATTTAGACAATTTAGTTGAATGGCTAAAGGAAAGACAAACGAAAGATTTAAGTACATTTAAGTAGATAAGACCATTAAGTCTAACAGCAGCTATATCAATAATAATAAAAAAAAAGAAAAAGATTCAATTACAAACAAAATAATTGAAGCCAATAACTTACCAGTCCCCCTTGGTTTAGGAGAAACTGTTGATAGTTCTCTGCAATGAAGTTGCTAGCCAAGGTAGCTGCCAAACTGACACCATTAAAAGGGGAGTCATGGAGACTTTTACAGACACCTTTAGCAATGGAGACCACCAGAGAAATGTCCTGCATCTCTTTGCCCTCTTCTTTCTTAGAAAACAGATAACTGCCCAGTTTCTCTCTGAATCCAACATATATTCCAGATAATACAGATGTCTAGATACAAATATATAAAACAACTGTGACTATTCAACATAGATATGACTTAGATTGAGAAAATCAATAAGATTTCTTAATAATTATGCTTCTGATAGTTACAAAAGATTGAAGGTTTGAACCACTAAATGCTTTTTTTTTTCTTTTAAATTAAGCCATTGAGAATGCTGTGAAAGTAGTTTTTTACAAAGCTTATATCAATTCACTCTGTCTGTTTATCTGTCGGGTGAAATGTTTTTACACATTATTTCTCCTAGATCAAGTTGAAATTTTGCGCAATTCTTTCTGCCAACTGACAAAACAAGAAACTATATAAAAAAATTACCAACTAGTTAAGTAAATTTTGGTAACTAATTTTTTTCATATGGTATCAAACAAGGGAAAGAAATCATACTTGACAGATATGGTGGTATAAGTTGAATTAGTCCCCTTTATACTTGTGTAGAGAGGCATCACTTAAAGTTCAAATTAACTATAAAACCTTTTTTTTCTCATAAGCACTTGCTGGCACATGCTTAAGTGTATTTATTTGAGGAGGCAAGTTCAAATTCAAATCGTACAACTTTTTAAAAAAATATATATAATGCATTTAAAAAGTGATCACTGTAACATTTACACAGAAAGACCCTTCTTCTCCCCCCCGACCCTTTTTCCCAACTGGTCCAGACAAGTGAGAAAGCTAAAAACATGAAAATGCGCTAAAGAAAAGCTATTGCTCAAAATGGTATCTTATTACACATATTTATTCTTGTTGGTCTAGTTCTATTACAAATTTAATTACATGACTGATCCACACTAATTGATACAATTACACTTAATATAAGCTTTGTTTTAAAAAAAAGTATTTTTGATATTTTTCTTGTTTTTTTAATTTGAATTCAAGGAAGTAAAGAAAGGTTAGTCATCTCTCATGCCTCCATAACCTTCCCACTACTTCCTACAAATGAAGATGTTTCTTAGTCCCTACAGATCTAAAGAGTATCTGGAAAATATTATAACATTTGATAGTTATTGTACAGTATCTGTCACATAAAATTTTATTAAATGCTAAACACAAACTTCAATTCAGCTGCTTTTTACATATTTCAGAGATTGATTTTTTCTCTAGTGAACATTGTATAATTATACCTGAGTTTAATAGGTCAGGGTTGAGAGGTAAAGTGCTTGGCTTCCGAACCGGGGGTCCCGGGTTCGAATCCTGGTGAAGACTGAGATTTTTAATTTTGGGATCTTCTGGGCCTCTGAGTCCACCCAGCTCTAATGGGTACCTGACATTAGTAAAGGCGGTTGGTCGTTGTGCTGACCACATTACACCCTCGTTAGCCGTAGGCCACATAAACAGATGACCTTTACATCATCTGCCCTATAGACCACAAGGTCTGAAAGGGGAACTTTACTTTAATCTTTTTTAACAGGTCAGATTGGCAAACAGCTTGTGGCTGTGTTTGACTTACATTAAAATAAAACAAAAAAGTCCACTTTCTTACTTATATATTAAATTGAAGTTTTGCTGTCTAAATAGTCAAACTAAGCTATAGAGGAAAGCATTAATGATTTCTTTCAACAAACAAGTATCATGTAGACAATGTAGTGAAACATATTACAGAAAAAAAAACTAAACATTCCTTACTGCAGAGATATCAAGAGTTGGATTAATTTCTGCACCATGCGCACCTGAAATAAAAATATATATATATATATATATTACAAAGATAGTTTGTGTTTTTACACAAACTCAGATTGAGATGGCCCCCAAAAGGGTTCCACCCATGGGTCATCTGTTGGGTAAGCAAAGCAGGTAAAAAGGCAGGTTTCGACATTTTCAGCATGAATATCAGAAGCAAGGAAATACAGAATATCAACAACCACAATTTTACCTCACTCTATATAAAATAGATTGGTGTGAGACAAACATGTTGCACATGTTATTGCATTGTTTGGCTGGCTGAAGTTGTTATTATTATTACATTGTTGATATTCTTAATCAGTCAACAAACTAATAGTTAAGAAGATATGGTTCAGTGTGAGTATGCTATGGCCTAAAGGATAAACCCTAAAACCAGAGCACAACTTTTCTCTAGGTTTAACCTATAAGCCAGAGTGAAACTTTTAAGCCTTTTCAATTGAAAATTACAACTAAAAGCACCCTTATATTATTAAACTCTGAAAAAAACTAAGTAACACTAGAACCTAAGAAATTCAATTTCAATGTTTAACTTCGACCAATGATTCAAGCATCAGTCATTGGCTGCAACCATCTGGGTTTTGATTTCAGTTGTCAACAACAATATTAATTGCTTCAACAGCTTTTGTTGGATTAGTACTTTACTCACAGCAGTTTTATAGTCAATATTTTTTTAGCATTGTGCTTAAATTAGGTAATGTCCTCTAATAAAGAGGAAGACAGACAAGCATACATAGATTTCAATGAAACTTTCACAACTTGGTGTCAATGACTTTATCCTAAAACTAAAAAATTTGTCTCTCAAAAGTTAATTTCACTTGAGTTTTTAGGGTTCTCACTCTTAAGTTACATAGGTCATGATGAATAAGAAATGCTTGGATACCAATGTCTTACTTGACCTACTTTTGAGAGAGGTTCATTTAAAGCCCAAAAAAATCAATCAAGGCTCTTTAGCAACTCAAAAATAACTAATTTTATTTTTTAATTAAAATATTTTTTTTTTAAATTACTTACTTAACCACTGATTTATGTTTTCAGATTTAGCCAACAGACATTGGGTGATATCTTCTATAAGTTGATCACAATCTGAAAGTTAAAAAAAACAACTTTTCATAATAATACTAAAATAAATATTTCTTTAAAGAGTAACTAATTTCAAATGTAAACATATAAACATTTTTTTATCAATATATTTAGAATAAAACAACTAGAGATTACAAATTTAAGCTTAATATTCCATGGAAAAAATCCCCACCCCTAAAAAAATAATGTCCCAAATAAGCAAACCTTTTTTTCCATATTTCTGTGTTAATCCATCTCCCATTTGAACCAATTTCTCTGCTGCCTCAGACATTTCATCATCACCTCCACCACATTCAAATTGGAATGTACTGCCATCTAAAATAAAACACACAAATTTAACAATTAACATTGCATTTTAACTTGTAACTTTACTAATAAGTTAAATAAATGTTTTAATTTTAAAAAATACAATATGGATCTAGGTATTAATGTAAGTTTTTGAAAGAATATAATCACACACTGTAAATGCAACTTTCCTATACTACAGCTTCCTAACAATGATAACATTACTTACACACCTTGACTAGAGCTTCCTAACAATGATAACATTGCTTACAAGTTAATGGTCATAAATTGAGCCAAAAAAATGTAAATAAATATACACAAGTTTAATGCTGACTTACAGTTAGACAAATCCATTTCTGCTGCTGCTAATATGACATTGTAAATCTCTTCTTTAAGATCAAGGGCCATCCTAAGACAAAAGAAATTAAAATGAATTCATTAGTAAAAGAATCATAATACAAGCATCACTATTTCTAATGAAATAGTATTTGTCAGACTAGCCTATTGATTAATAAAACGGTGGTGGATATGATATAAAAATGTACTGGAAAAAAAGGGGTGTGGGGCAGATTAGTTACTATTTATGAAGGCTTCTGTGATTTTTTGGTTGTCTATTTGGTGGTCTGAGTTAGCTTTACTTATCTAGATCTATATCTCTACAATCAAGCTTTTTAAATATTTTAGTCTAAAACATTATTAACATAATGCATTGAAAATATTTATTAAAATACAGCTGGGGCATTAAGATCTCCCACATTTGGAGTAGGCACCATATGGGCTGTAGAGGCAGTAGAGAGGCTGGACAGGTTTCATTCGGTAGGCTAAGTTCTACCAGTTTCAATTGTATAACAAATTTTCTATGCTTTTCACAACACATTATGTATCCATCCAGATCTAGTGAACATCATGGCTTTGTTGAAGCATGTAATGAAAACAATCTGCAATAGTCATGCTTTGCACTCAGTCAAAATGCATCTGTACCAGACCAGGAAACAATTTTTTTTTAAACTTATAAAAACAAAACTGTTTTTATGTAGGCCCTACTTTTCAGAAATATAAGCATTTTTGTTTCTAGATAGTTGACCTCTTTAGGTAGGTTTATTCGAAATGAGATCTTTATGCCAAACCCTGTAGAATATAGAATATCTTTAATAGTGTCCGGTACTGAACAATAATGTCAAGTGCAGATAAATTGTCCGGGAGGGACAGCCAATGTCCCCCTTTCATTGAAAAAGTCAATCTATGTCACGCTTTTATTTTAAAATCTTTCTTAATATCTTGACTTATAACTAATAACAGCGTTTCCTTCTCGATCCTTATCTCGTGTTTGCTGCTTAGCAAGCTCCTAGGATCCTGTGGTAAAGGAATGAGTAGTGCTTTTACTTTAGAGCATCCAGCCTTCTTATCAGAAAATGTCAGCATTTTTTCTTTTGAATTTTGGTGAGTTGTCGATTTGCATATATTTCTAGCTAATTCTGTGAATCCATTCAAACATACAGTACAACTTCACTTGCCTTTCTCTTCTGATCAAGTCAGTGACAGGGTAAAAAATGTTGGAGACAAAATGAACATCAACATCACCAGTCGAGTGCGATGCTAGAAGTCTTAAAACAAAAATTCTTCAATTTAAAATGTAGCAAAATTTTCGGCTATGGAAAGAACAGGTGGTTATTTATAGCCCTGAAGCCTTCTGGTGGAGAGACTATTTAAATTATATCCTCCTTTAAAATCATATTTCTTTTCTCAAAAGAAGTGTTCCAACATAATCAAAAACTTCATTGAAAACCTGTGAGCTGAATTGTGACTGCATTTTGTAGACAACATTGCAGCAATATTCCATGCAGACATTCTGTTTATTGAGGGACAAAAAGTCAGTGCTATTGAAGTATCTTCTGTCATAGATGAATTGACTTAGAAATGCATGAAAAAAAAAAGAATGAAATTTTGAAATGATTCCTTCCTTAAAAAGTTCGACTTACTTTTTGGATGACACAAATTGTATATAAAGTTCTAACAATATATAGGGCAGATGATGTAAGTCATCTGTTTCTGTGGCCCACGGTTAACAAGGTTGTCATGTGGCCAGCACAACGACCAACTGCCCCAACCAATGCGAGGTATCCATTAGAGCTGGGTGGACTCAAGAGACCAAAGATTTCAAAATTAAAATCCCAGTCTTCACCAGGATTCAAACCCAGAACCCCTGGTTTGGAAGCCAAGCGCTTTACAACCAGTCCCTGCACCTCCAACAATTGTAAACTTTTTCGAAAATTGTGACTAGTATTCGATAGGTTAACGCTCTCAGATGGATCAAACAGAAAGATGATCTATCTTGGAAAACCTATCAGAAAGCCTGCACTTTAAATTATTTTGTGAGTGTACATTGTATGGTGCTATGTGTAAATTGTGTGTAGGCCTACACTGTGATGTATTGTAATAACTTATAAATTGTTGAAAGCAATATTGGCATTGCAAAAACAATTCTAAGCCTGTTCTTTTCTGTCCCATCTTCTACATGTGACGACGATGTGTCCCGCTTTCATTCACTCCCCAAATATCAGCCTATAGTACTATATATACTATATATCATGGGCGGGGGGAGGGGGGGGGATTGGAATTTAGTGACTGATTTTTGCTTTGATTTTGTTTTTTTTTAGGTGAGATTTTAATACTAAACCATCACTTGCCCCAGCACAACCAAAGGGGTTTTGAGTTTAAAACCCCCTTCCAGGGGGGTTCGAGTTTAAAAACCCCTACCAGGGGGGGTTCAAGTTAAAAAAAAACCTACCAGAGGGTTCGAGTTAAAAAAAACCTACCAGGGGTTTTGAGTTTTAAACCCCTTACCTGGGGTTTTTGCAGTTAACTCCCCCTCTTCTATAAAACAAAACAAACAAAAAATGAAAACGAAAATCCCCTAATTCCAAGAGTATAGTCAAGGAAGATTTTGATTTTAAAACCCCCCTCTAAAATTTACGATAAACCCCCTCTTCAATATAAAAAAAAAAGCTAATTAAGCACTCAAAATGTTATGAGCGTAGCTAAATGGGTTTTGACTCAGTTTTGAGTTTAAACCCCACTTCAGTGGGGTTTGAAGGTAAAAAATACCTCTTTAATAATAAAAACAAAGCAAATTATACACTCAAAATGTTATGAGTGTAGTCAAAGGGGTTTTGAGTTTAAACTCCCCTCCAGTGGAGTTTGAAGCTAAAAAAAAGCAAATTACGCACTCAAAATGCTATGAGCGTTGCCAAAAGGGGTTTTGAGTTTAAACCCCCATTTAGAGGGGTTTGATGCTAAAAATACCTCTTTAATATAAATTTTAAAAAAGCAAATTACACACTTAAACTATTTGAGCGTAGCCAATCTAATCAGGGGTTTTGAGTTTAAACCCCTCTTCTACAGATGGCTTTTTTTTAAAGTTTAAAACCCCTCCAGATGGTTTTGAGTTTAAGATCCCCCTACAGAGCATTTTGAGGTGGAAAACCCCCAACAAATGATTTTGACGATAAAAATTCTCTTTTCGATATAAAATCTAAAGCAAACTACAGTCACTTAATTCCAAGAGCGTATTCAAGAGAGGTTACACATTTTTACCAGTGGCAGGGCTCCATTAATAAACTGCAGTGAATAGTCATCTGCCGAAATTGAAAAACACTAAATGTGGCTCATCAAAGATGGCTAAGACAGATTTTAGGAGTCAGTTATAGAGATCGGGTCTAAATCAAGGAAATACTATGCCGAACTGGGAATCGACCCCTTAGAAAGATAGTGAGAGAGAGACGCATGAGGTTTGCGGGACATGTTCTCCGACAAAATGAACTACGCATAAGAAGAATTGCATTGATATCCTAGTACAACTTGACGCCACTCATTCATGGAGGTCCTCATGGCAGGTGGGAAGAGGCTTCAGACATTACCTGTGACAGATTTTTATGGAAACAGCTTGACGTCAAAAGCTCCGAACAGCGCGGGAGGGGAGGGTCTAAGTCAGTAAGAATAGTACATTAGGTTTTTGAAATAAAACTTTTTAATAGCAGGAAATTGCACTGTAGATACCTCAAAATATGCATTTTGTTGGCTTTCAATACCAGAAATAGTGCTTGGCGGCGGGGCTTTGTCCCGCGCTGGGGGAGCTTCTAGCGTTCCCCCAGACCTCCTTGCTAGTAATGGCGGAGAATCTACAATTTTTCAGCTAACTCATGGAAGAACCTATTCTAGAGCATAATAAACGTCTTCCGAAAGAATGAAGGGGCAAAATGTAATAAAGATTATGTACACACACACATAAATACATATTTTTAAAAATTTCGCCGGGGGGGGGGGGGGCGGCGGTCGGGAGAAAAATCTCCCTCCCCCCCCCCCCCCCGAAAAAAATCCTGGCTACGCCCATGATGCTATATATACTATAGTAATCAGGTTACACTACCTTAATATATATATTATATTAATATAACTACAACTTATAGAGATTCTAGTAGACCTGCAGTTTATTAGTTAAGTATATTGAAATCTACTAGATCTAATTAATCTAATATTACTACTATCATCATAAATCACAGTGACAGTCTGTCTCTAGACTCTTTCATACTCAGAGACTCATAGTCATACTCATCATACTCTTACTGTTACTCTTACTTACTCTAGTCTAGTATGTCTCTACCTGTGTAGTCAGCGTAGACTTAGATCTATTAATTAGAATTAGACTTCTACAATCTAGTCTATTAATATTATAAATATAATGAATAATGAATTATAATGATATAATGAATAATGTATCAATCAACACACTGTCACAATGAATATATATTATATATGTATATAGTAGCTTCTTATATTAGGCACAGCTCATCAAAATCTCCTTTAAGAAACACGTCGCTTTTTTTGTTTATAATTAATTTGTTTTTATGTTTGGAGCTAAAAACGATGTTTCGGGACAGTGCATGTCCAATTTTAGATAAGTTCCTGTATTTTTGTTCCGCTTTTCCAAAGCAGATGGCAGTTTTTTAGATTCTCGGTAACCAAGTATGTAAAGCTATTGTTTAAACCTCCCCCGGCAATTCATACCCATATAAGGGATGAAGGCTATATTATGAGCCTGTTTGATCGTAGGCTGGTGGATCTATCAATATAAGCTTCCAAACATCTTTAGAAAGACATTCCAATCACATTCATACTGTTAGCTGTTAAATAAAATTAAAAAAGGAGGTGTTTCAATGAATAATAATGAATTAAACACATTCTCCTATAGTGCACAAGGCAAAATCGTAATAAGAAATATTATTGGGATTAATAAATCTATGATTTTTTTCAATAAATTAATGTGACCTAGATCGAGATATCTAGAATATATAATTTATGAATGAAAGAAAAAGTGCGGGCTGCTAATTTGAAGCCAGAGACCATGCCCACTGCAGGTGATCACGCCAGGCGAGCGCTGGTGGTGAGGAGAGGTATACACTAAGCGTAAGCGTGTAGTGTCACAACCTATCATACAGGCAGTGGAGGGAAGGGGGAGAGAGTCATGAAAAGAATTATAAGCATCTATGGGAGGGAGGGGATGTAACAAAACGAACATCCAAATTGTGAAAAGAAGAGGGTCCTTGGATGTGAATTAAAAGAAAGAGACAGAGAATACATGTAGCCTAGTTGAAAATATCATGTTTGTTACATTATAATAATTAATTTATAGATCTATGATTTATAGAGATTTATTTGTCTGTTTCTACACATAGATTATATAGGTAGGCATATATAGAGAGACAATATACTATAAATACATATTGCAGAAGTGAATCTACTTCTTTTAATACAATCTAAATAATTTTTAATTAACACAGATATAATTTATTAGCAATAACATAGTGGTGTTTCTTAACGGTGCTCGATGTGTGCTGAAGGAGAAAGCACAAAAACTGCGTTTATTACAGGAGCATGAAGTGACCTGATTTATTTTAAAATTAAATCTTGACTATGAGTGGTAATTCAAAGAAACACAGCTATTTTTATAGTCCTTTAGTTGCAGAATAAGAATCTGCTTTCAGTTTTTTTGTAAGTTAAACCTTCACCAAATAAAAAAATAAAATAAAAAATTGACCTAGTTCCCGAATACGGTGTGCCTAATATAAGAATCTACTATATATAGTATAGATCTAGAGTAATCTAAACTAGATCTAGATCTATAACTATAAGTGTATAACTAGGTTACAGAAAAAATGGGTAGATCTACTATCGTAACTATCTAGATCTAGCTCTAAGAAGAAAACCATTTTATCAAGAACATTTGACTGCGCCTATTCTAGGTCTAGAGCATTTAAAGATCTAGATTAGATCTAGATTGATTCTAGATCTAGATCTAGTATACAGATCTACCCGTACCTGTTCGGGTAGATCTGTATACTAGATCTAGAATCAATCTAGATCTAGATCTTTAAATGCCCTAGACCTAGAATAGGCGCAGTCAAATGTTCTTGATAAAATGGTTTTCTTCTTAGAGCTAGATCTAGACATAGATAGTTACGATAGTAGATCTACCCATTTTTTCTGTAACCTAGTTATACACTTATAGTTATAGATCTAGATCTAGTTTAGATTACTCTAGATCTATACTATATACATATATAATATATATTCATTGTGACAGTGTGTTGATTGATACATTATTCATTATATCATTATAAGGTAATCATGCAGATGAGCGTCAAAAATTAATGATTCACGGAAAATTCAATTTAAAAAAAAAAAATACAATTAATAAATGTAAATAGTGTTTTAAAAAAAGTTTCTTGTAAAAAAGAGAACTTTTATATTTATATGACATCAACAAAAAGCATTAGCGACGTCAAGGTTGCTCAGCACGCTGCCATTTTGTTTACAATGATGTCACAGAGGTGTTGCCAACTTAGTATTCTGAGATTTTCTTTTTGTTACACTTGCTTAAACCGGTGCTGCACGCTTGTTTGTAGGCATACATTATATAATTAACTATATAAACTCTTTTTTCTAACAATTATATTAATAAAGTTGCAATAACACAAATATATGCTGAACTTGTTTTTTTTTGTGTTGATTTGCTTTTTTTTTTTTTTGTTAAGTCTATATAGCCAAGATCTAAATATAAGATCAATATTATGTTTTGTTTTGTTGTATTTGAGTCACTGGTAAAATAGCAATCCTGTAGCAGTTTCTAATATTTAGGTGATTTTGGCCAATATAGAGCGTGAAAGGATGACATTGTGACCCACTTCTATTGAACCACGGATAAAAGAATCGGCAAGGCTATAAGCCATTTAAGAAGAAAGTCAAGGTGTAGTAGCCGTGTAAAATAAAAACGTAGAAGGAAATCCAAGTCTAATAACTAAGTAGGAGCTAGTACTCGGTCGACCTGAGAGTTGTTAGAAGTTTTTAGAAAAGTAGCGATGTAAAGAGAAGTGATTAGGTCACAGTAGAAGTCACGTGAGAAGCAATTATAAAAGTCTGTATGAAGTAATTGACTAGTTTTATGTGTTGAAATTGATGTGCTCGTCTGTAATAGTAGTTAAGTATCTGGGCAACAAGCTGCTAAGAACATGTAGATTTCATTTCACATCAAGATATATTTCATTGTATATTTCATAGACAAGATATTTCGGGTGTTAATGGGCGCCCGCAGGATTTTTTGCAGGGGGATGCAAGTTACCACCTATGGCTCAAAGTCGTAGCTTCATTTTTTTCCCCCAAGCATATTAAAGAAAAGAACTGGTGTTCCCCCCCCCTACCTATATGATATTGATTTCACTGTAAATGTATGACGCGTAGGACGTATTCATCTTCTTTTTTGAAGTAACGTCTGTATGATATAAGATAAGTAGATAAATAGGCCTACTTGTTTCATGCTCTTGCTTCGTTTTAATGCTGAGCATTAGTATTGCTTGACAAGAGAAACGTTAACGAAGAAACTAACGAATCCAGATACGGACTGTAAAGCAGTGTTTTTTAATAATCCCAAAATCCAAACACATGTTTTTTGCTTGGTGTGTCTCATGTCGACTACAAATTATCGGCAGCACTAATTCATTACCTAGTTTGTCTGCCAATAGTCTCGCCTTCCTCAAGATGCCATCCCTGAAGTGTTCCTAATCATGGTCAGTTTGGTTTTTGATTATGTAATTAATGTGACTGCTGGTGTGCTTTTGAGCGGCCACTTATGCTAAGATGGACAGACTGCAACGTACATCACGGAAACTGGTTCAAGAACAGATGAATAATTGATTACAATTAAAACACACATCAGAAGCACACGGGAAGCAGGCACTGATTACACATAAAGCAGTTTGTCTGGTTTCACTTATAGTAGGCCTAACTATTTTAAAATCACCAAACTTATTGTTTTGTTTGTTCGTAAAATGTTTTACATGTTTCGGATGTTCCTTCAGAGTTGAAGATAATTACTTCCTAGTCCAAACCTCCCGCAGAACGACGGTGGATGGGAGCGTGCAGGGTTTGAACCCTTGACCATCCATAAATCTGAATGACAATCCAGCGCGCAAACCGCACGACCAGGCAGCCATCCAACTCAAAGATCTTCTCAAATTGACAGCTGACTAAATTTTTTTTTCTCCAAGACAAAAAGAAAATAACATTTTATCATATTCTAGGCCTTTACTAAATATAATGATAGCTATCAAATCAAAGACCACGAATTTGAAAACGTCCAAACTTTCAAATATCTAGGAAGTACTATTAATTTCAAAATGACCTACTAACAGAAATAAAGGAAAGAATAGCAGCAGGCAACAGGGCATTTTATAGCACACACCATCTACTTAAGAGCAAAATGATTTCAAGTAAAACCAAGAAAATAATATACAAAACTATAATAAGACCAGCAGCAATGTATGGAAGTGAGACCTGGACACTGACAAAGACATCTGAAAATTTACTTAACACTTGGGAAAGAAAAATCCTTAGGAAAATCTATGGTGCCATACAGGATGAAACAGGGTGGAGGACACGCACTAACCATGAGTTATATCAATTATATGAAGACCCACCAATAGTGAACGAAATAAAAAAGAACAGACTACGTTGGGCAGGTCACCTTGAAAGAATGTCAGACAACAGAGGGGCGAAAATCGTATACAGGCAAAAACCAAAAGGCAGGCGACTCAAAGGCAGACCACGAATGCGATGGATAGATGACGTGGAAGCAGATCTGAAGCAGCTTGGGGTTAGGGCGTGGAGACGAAAGGCCCAGGAGAGATCTGAATGGAAGGATGTGTTAAAGCAGGCCAGAGCCCTCCATGGGCTGTAGCGCCACTGGGATGGATGGATGGATAATTATGTGCAAATGAAAAAAAATCGTCACGACTACGTGCTACAGAAATTTGAATTGCAAGCCCATAATAAAGCGTACATGGTCGGACATGAACTACAGATTAGCTTACTCCAGTTTATTACAATTATATAGCTTATCCTCATAAACTTTATTTCAGGGAAATCACTATATGCTAAGTTGCTTCTTATCAGAAGTTAATAGATTTGAAGGTGTAAAAAACATGACAACTCTCTCGCGCGCTTAAAGATTGCACAAAACAGGAAAGGCTTGATATTAACTATCAAACAATTTACAGCCCAGACACCAGAACATAACATCTGGCATAGGTTTCTGTCACATACACGTTTGAGATTCAATGTGACATGAAGTGAGTTAATAGTCAATTTACTATCTCGTGCCTTATTTACGAAGTAATAATTGGTCTGTATTTGACCTCAGTTACCTTTTGGACTCCTGAGAGTAAGGAGATGTATGTATGTATTGTGTAAGAGATACGAGATGTAATATAAATGGGTTCTAAGAGATGTATTTCCATGGCTGGAGTTGCCAAGTTATTATGCACTATATTATTATGATTATTAAACGTTTTGTCTGTTGAGACAATGCTTGCTTCTAAATATATGTGTTGTGGTCAAATTACTCAGTGAACATAGTGGCACTATGCAACAACAAAATTGATCAGGATAAAGTTATTTAATGTTTGCACCTCCAACCCCCCCCCTGGCTACGCCTATGCCCAGTAGCAGTCTTAGGGGGTGGCAAGTGGGACAACCTTCCCAGGCCCCGCTATTGGAGATTGCCTTGACACTGTCAGCTTCGAAAACCAGAACGATTCTCAATATCTTTGGAAATCTTTCCAGGCATCTTTATAATACCAAATACTATTTCTATGTTAGTTCTTAACATGACATAAACTTCAGCAGCACGAGGTTTCTGTACATCCCATTAAGTGTGTGACTTTCTGGTTGGATTTAGCTCTGAGAATGTCAAATGGTAGCACAGCGAATTACGTGATGCAAGAAAAATTAGAAAAGTAAAACTGCTGTAGCGTGCAGTCTTAACAAAAATTCTAGCGATTGTACAGTACCTTTAAGAAAACAACACCGCATATAATGGGAGAACAGAGAAACAAATGAACAACGGTGATAGCCGAAGTCGACCCAACCATGCAAGTACATCTTCGAAGAATTAAGAACGCCGAGGCTCACGGCCATTACATCGGGCATAGGATTCAAAACGAGCATATGAACATTATGGCTACAGAAGTAAAAGGGAACATTATTGATAAAATCAAACTTGCAAAATATTTTCCCGTCATTCTTGACTACACACCTGATGTTAGCTACAAAGAGCTGATGTCACTTATATTGAGTTTTTTTGGACGTATCCTAATGTTGACAACTTAACAGGAAAGGGTTTGTCATGGCGCTTCTTGCTGCGCTGGTGAACGTTGGTCAGGACATCGCCGATTATCGTGTCTAGGGATACAAATACAATGGTGTAAACTTGAAGGGAAAGCACCAAGGAGTCCAAGCACACATTATTCGCATCTTAACCTTCAGAGTGTTTAGCAAAAATATTATTATGTAGTTTGTTGATTGTTCATGAACAAATGTCTTAATCCTTAGCTACGTTGATTAAACTTTAAGGTAAAATCTTTCATAAAGTACATTATGTAATGTAGTCAAACGGCCAATAGTACAGTACATACGTAAGGTACTATGTTTTGTAGCAAAAATAAGACCTACAGCATTAGAGGCGGACGAGACAATAGCGTGATGTGATATGGATATATAGCCTACACTTACGGCTTAGGGCAAGCGCACTGCTAAGGCCGCCTCTGCCCAAGCCTCCTTCAGTGAAGTCCAGTAGGGCGTCGGCGCCGTAGGCGCCATTATCCCGTTGATGGTTAGAAAGGCTTTTATCCAACCACCAGGCCTGGACATGGGGCTCTTCACCCCTGTCCTGTCTGAGGCCTCCAGAGTGTCGAAGTCCGACAGCCATCAACAAATACAAGGCAGGACTATTACAGTAGGCCTACACACGCAAGTATCTTTTTTCCATAAATTGTGAGAAGTCACCTTCCAGGAGCTTCTTGTAAACCAGAAGACCACGGAAAATCTGTTATAAGTTTTAAAATGGTTTCGTTTTAATAATTTACACCTAGGATTAGAGTCTGTTCTATGACAGTGCGTGGCTCACTGCGGTCGCATAGGTTGCAGTGACCTAAGGCAGGCTCTGAAAAATATCGGCGTATGCTACTCACCGTATAATAATAAGCTTTTTTTTTTTTACATAAATTAATTTCCCTTTTTAACATCGTTTACCGTACTTTCAAAATACAGCAAGAGAAATAAATAAATAGAAATCGCTATATGACAAGCGTGAGAGACATAAAACGCTTGGGCTTGTGATAGCGACATATAAAGAGGCTCGAAGTTCTCAACATCGGACTCAATCAGAGTTGTGCTTACTGAGCAACTAAAAGCATTACTGAAAACATTTTCCCTGGATACCTAGCCCCCCCCCCCCCTAGTGATCCTGAAAACAGATTGGACCATAGTGCTCTGAACATGCTATATGCATGAAAAATGCTCTTTATGAAAATAAAAACTATTTAAAATAATATATATGGAATCTGGTCTAGCAATTCATAAAAGATATTTTTTAAAAAAATCTCAATCCAGATCTTGACCTATAAAATACAGACGTAGGTAATTCACAAAAACAAGAATTTACTCAGAGATTGTAATAATTCATAATTCAGTGACAATGAAAAGTAACATCTATTTAGCACACACACACAAAATGATTGCAATAAATCTTTAAAAAAAAAAAAAAACTATTTTATTGTGGTCTAAATTATTTTGTCTAACATTAATACATCTGTACATAATGGGTGTTTCTCATTTGTAGTTGGCAGCACTTAATGATGCCAAAATTATTTTTGATAAACAAATCTGGATTTATTTTTGGCCAGGAAGAGACAACAAGGAATGTCGCGAAAAATAATTTTTGACGCTCACATTCATGTTTACTATAATCTATATAATATTATTAGATCTAGTCTAATAATAGTAATATTAACAACTCTTTAAAAAAAAAAAGATTTCTAGTGTAAATTTAGATGATCTAGATCAGAGGTTCTCAACTTTTTTAGTACCGAGATCCCTTTTTGCAGTTACCCACTATGCGGCGACCCCTAACGTAAAATCTGTTTTTGTTTTGTTTGGGGGTTATGTATATTATATATAACATCAAAGTCAATATGTCAATAATTGATAGGAATTGCCAAAGCTGTATGTTTTAATCAAGAAACACAAAGTATTTCAGGCATGGGCGTAGCCAGGGGGGGGATCGGAATTTAGTGACTAATTTTTTGCTTTGATTTTGTTTATTTTAGGTGAGATTTAAATACTAATCCATCACTTTCCCCCAGTACAGTCAAGGGTTTTTGAGTTTAAAACCCCTTACCAGGGGGTTTTGAGTTTAAAACCCCTACCAGGGGTTTTTGAGTTGAAAACCCCCTACCAGGGGTTTTAGCAGTTAAATCCCCCTCTTCTATAAACAAAACCAAAAAAAAATGCAAACGACAATCCCCAAATTCCAAGAGCACAGTTAAGTAAGATTTTGAATTTAAAAGCCCCTCCAAAATTTACGATAAACCCCCTCTTCAATATAAAAAAGCAAATTACACACTCAAAACTTTGAAGGGGTTTTAAGTTTAACCCCCCACCCCCCTCTTCAGTAGGGTTTGAAGCTTAAAAATACCTCTTCAATATTAAAAAGAAGCTAATTACGCAGTCCAAATGTTATGAGCGTAGCTAAATCGGTTTTGACTCAGTTTTGGGTTTAAACCCCCCTTCAGCGGGGTTTGAAGGTAAAAAAATACCTCTTTAATATTAAAAACAAAGCAAATTATAGAAATTCTATGAATATCAACAAAGAGGTTTTGAGTTTAAACTCCCAACAAGTGGATTTTGAAGCTAAAAAATACCGTTTCAATATATTAAAAAAAGCAAATTAGACACTAAAATTATTTGAGTGTAGCCAAGCCTATTGGGATGTTTTGAGTTTAAACCATTCTCCTACAGATGTTTTTTTTTTAAAGTTTAAAACCCCTCCAGCTGGGTTTGAGTTTAAAATCCCCTTAGGGAGCGTTTTGAGATGGAAAACCTCCATCTTCAATATTATTCTAAAGGAAACTACAGTTACCAAATTCTATGACCGTAGCTAAATTGGGTTTTTGAATTAAAAAAAAAAAAACTCCAGAGATTTTTTAGTTTAAAACCCCCAATAGACAATATAAAATCTAAAGCAAACTACAGTCACCTAATTCCAAGAGCGTATTCAAGAGGGTTACACATTTCTATCAGTGGCGGGGCTCCGTTAATAAGTGCAGTGAATAGTCATCTGCAAAATTGAAAAACACTAAATTTGGCTCATCAAAGATGGCTAAGACAGATTTTAGGAGTCAGTTATAGAGATCGGGTCTAAATCAAGGAAATCCTATGCCGAACTGGGAGTCGACCCCTTAGTAAGATTGTGACAGATAGGGACATGTTCTCCGACAAAATGAATTACGCATAATAAGAGTTGCGATGACATCCTATTAAGTACAAATTGGCGCCACACATTCACGGAGGTCCTCATAGCACGTGGGAAGAGGCTTCAGACATTACCGCAGTGGCAGATTTTTGTGGAAACAGCTTGACAGCAAATGCGCCGAACGGCGCCGGAGGGTCTAAGTCAGTGAGAACAGCACATTAGTTTTTTAAATAAAACTTTTTAATAGCAGGAAAATGCACTGTAGATTCATCAGAATATGCATTTTGTTGGCTTTCAATACCAGAAATAATGCTTCCCAGACCCCCTTGCTGCCAAAGAGTCTATATTTTTTCCTCTAACTCCAGGAAGAAATTCGAGGGTACAATAAATGTCTTCCGAAAGAATGAAAGGTCAGAAAGTAATAAAGATTATGTACGTACACACACACACACACACATGCATACATATCTCCCCAAACCCCCCCCCCCCTGAAAAAAGACCCTGGCTACGCCTATGTTCAGGTAATACCTAAATAGCAAATAAATGAGGTTTTTTGTGAGTTGTATTTATTTCACTACATTAATGATTTTATACTTATGACAATTTAGAAAACATAATGACTGGACATGGTTAGCTCCAGGAATAGAGTCATACATTGCTATAAAAATGTTGCGACATTTTAAAAGCCACAACGTCATTGCGTAGGTTGAGCTTGTTTCTGTTTCACTAGATCAGGAATTTTATTGCAGAACAAATGTGAACTTATGCATCAAATGTCCTTCTGTATTTAACAAGTTTTAAAAATACTGTTACGAATCTCACTATCCAGGCTCTCTGCAAACTGCACCATACACCACCAAAGAAATTGACAACTTAGGGCTCCAAAGTAACGTAACACTTTAATAGTTGAATAAATAACAGCCAATACTGTACAATTGGCAGCACGTAACACAAGACTGTACAAATATCTCTCCGATAATCGCCGTTCCGCCGTATCAACTCTTGCACTGGCCTCTCCGTCTCGTTCCGGGCTTGCACTGGGTTCAACAGTTCAGGACTGACTTCACACACTAGGCTCGTTGTGTCGGATTCGATCACAGACCAAGATCAAGACACCGTTCGTCTCAACTGTACTTGATAGTACTCCGCACTGAACCGTCGTAATGCTCCGTACAGAACCACACCGCTGAACTGTGCTGTAGTCGACCGTGTTCTGAACTCCTGTCGTGAACCTCCTTTCTGAACCGTCTTGACTGCGACACCTCCGCTCTTATATAGGGTCCCTACTGGCCTTCTCGAACCGGACAGAACGCCGCTCGACGTTTCTAGGTGGTCGGATGACTATAACTCTCGTGACGCTCCTGAGCTCTGTTCACGACGGCGATCCTTCTCGAACCTTCATGTTGACACTCGTCTCGGCTGACCGTCGTAACTCGTCACGGTTGACCGCTCGTCTAGCGCTGGCCTGGTGCGATTTGCGTCGGCTGACTACACACACACCACTACCCCCATCTGTGCCACCACCAGGTTTATAACAATACTATTTCGCAAAGATATGGTGGAAATTTAACTAGATCTAGTTGCTGTAGTTCACATATATCGTTAAAGAGCGCTTCAATTCAACCTGCGACTTATTTATTTTTTATTTTATTTATTAAAAATGAAAGAAAAAGTTTTTGAACTTTACCTCAGCTAACTTGAATGTGAAATAGCAGAATTTTTTGGATTCATCAAATTCATTACAACGCTTTGAAAACACTCAAATGGTTGTTTAAAAAAATCGAATCCACAAAATTCAAAGGGTCAACATCGTTTTCTTTATTATTTCTTGTAATTCTTGTAGAAATGACTAATATTTGTCGATGGATTATATAGTAAGCTCAGATGACTTTTGGGTGACTTGCCAAAAGTTGAAATCCAAACCAACAATCAAGCAAACTTGGAGCAGCATCTTTGCAGACATTACAAATATTTTTCAACGAGATTTTATTATTTCCATAATTTTGTAAATTTTGTGCTTTAATGTAGTTTAAACAGTTTTGCAAACAAAGAAACTCGTCTTTAAAATCACCATCATTTCTGTACAATGTCAAGTTTTTTAGACGAAAAATATATTTTTCTGATAGTCTTAGGCGACCCCTGAAAAATCGCCAATCGACCCCCCAAGGGGATCGCGATGCACAGGTTGAGATACCCTGATCTAGATCTATATCGTATATAGAATATAGGTCTAGAACAGTGGCATCACTAAGGTCGGTGTCACCCGGTGCGGTAGGCTCAGGGTGTCACGGTCACCCCCTCCACAACAACAGTCTCCAAACATTTCCCAATATTGTAACACATATGTAAAATGAGTATCTATTCTATTTTAATTGTGATTGATTATGGCATTTTATACATGGCTACTACATATATTAAAATGCAAGTTTATTAAATAAGAAATAGACTTAACATCAACTGAATTTGTTTTTAGATCGCATCATTTCTCCCAGTAGAGAAATCGCAGGTTAAAGAAAATAAATGAAGAAGAGGTGAACGGGCCGAATTTGAAGTGTAAGAAACATTCGAGGCAAATGAACAGTGCTTCTCAAACTTTTTCCTTTGGTTTTTCCCTAAGCATTTTGTTTTATAGCACCCCTTTAGTCAGCTAAGTACCCAAAAGGGGAAACCGATGAAGGCTCTCACAATGAGTTTCGGAAGGATTTGAAGAATGTAATGAAAACGAAAGGATACTTCAAGACATAAAATTCTGATAAAATTTTCTTGTTTAATTTTCTATAAATATTCATGTTATGTTTAGAATCGAAATGTACAAAGTAAATTTTCATTAAAAGCTAGTCCATTGGGCCTTTAGTTTCGTAAATGTTGATTTGTAGATAAGTTTTGTAGACTCCAAAAAATGTCTTTCTTGCAGGAAACAGCATAAGAGAGGAATCAGTTCCCCCTCCCCCCTTCCTTTAAGCGGAAAGATCTAGGGGAAGCGCCGAAAGCTTCGACAGGCGCCTTCCTGCGTTCTGAGCGTCTAGAATATATACATCAAGATCTAAATCTATTAGTTTGGAATAGATCACAGACCAAGAGTCACTATCTTGAGAGAGAGAGAGAAAGAGAGAGAGAGAGATTATAAATCATTATATTGAGATCGAAACTATACAAACAGTACTGAATCATAGCAACTCTTTTAGGGTATATTTATAAATTCTAATCTAATATGTAGGCTGCTATTCAGTGGCGTAGGCCTACTGAGGGTTCCAGGCGCTCACACCTCCAAAACCATGCAATAGTAGGCCTATAGTAGCTAGCCACGGGCTAGTTTTTAATATTTGCATAAGAAAAGTCATCACTTACTGAGTAAACAATACAAAACTTGCATATGCCTATATCTAGATTCCAGATCTATATGTTTACAAAGTTAACTAAAGTAGCTACCTCGATATATATTTTACATAGTTTTTTCGCACCCAATTAGGCCTACACGGCCCCACCCACTCTCCCACCGGTACGCATATGGATATAATAGACCTACATCTAGATATCATTTTGGACTTAATAATTTAATCTAATATTCTACTAATCTAGTTCTTGTATAGATCTCTATGCCTAGGGCCTAGAGTAACCTCTTTATCTGAATGACTGATTCGGAGCTGTCTCACTGCGGCAACGTCTACAGCCTCATTTGCTGCCGCCACTGCTCTGAGGTTCTAAATGAGGGTGCAGCGCCAAGGTATAAGAGGACGTCACTATTTACACTTTCCTATCGGCCTCCATGCGGCGCCTTCGATGTGTCATGGAGGTCACGCTCCATGTCACTGCAACTGATGCGTGATTCTTTCTGTTGGAGGACATGTCCCGCAAACCTCGTGCGACGGTCGCGCGGTCACAACATCATTAAGTGGTCAAGTACCAGTTTGACATAGGACTTTTTCTTTGTGACCCAATCTCTGTAACTGGCTCCCAAAACCACTTTTGCTGAGCCACGTTTAGATCTAGTCTTTTCTCAAATTCGGCAAATGACTTCCATGTTTCGCATGCCTAGTGTCTTATTAATGGGATAACAGGATAACGATTGGTGTTTAATATGTGGATTTTTGACCAGTAGCTTCCATCAGGCCGTAACCTTTGGAAAATGCTCCCTGTTTTTTTTCTATTCGGCATGCTACGTCATGATAGGCATCCCCCGTTTACTATGATGCTGCCAAGGTATGTGAACTTATCCAGCTGTTCAAGCTCTGACTAACCCTCGGGAGGAAGTGAGACGCCAAAAAATAAATGTAAATGTTAGTTACGTAATACATGCTAAAGTTATTTGTATTATATTATATATATACTTTTTATTTATAGGTCTATATTTCTAAGTGATGTTCATGGAAAATGTGCGGGAGGGGGCGCCAATAAAGGGCGCACATTTTGATCACTACGTTTATCTAAATTTATGAGGAGGCCAACTTTGGTGCCTCTCCATTTAGGTTCTCCGTCATTTCTTCTTTACCTTTATTGTAGACTCGACTCTTTGTAGTGCAACGTCGTCGGTGAAGTCCCAAGTCAGCCATTCGATGAAGTTCACGCCATGGAATACCGAAGTCAGCTGTAACTAACTAACTATAATACTCGGAGTAAGTTACTCCAACATGATACAAGCGTACATTTCTTCTTTATAAAGACATTTTTGCCAGCCTTAAAAATGCAAAAAAAAATAAAAGAAAAAAAAAAAAAACCTCAAAAGTTTCTGACCCGTCAAAATTTGGTAGTAATCAGAAAAAATAAATTTAAAAAATATGTTTTCTTTGGTTACGTGTTTTATGGCAGGGCCGGGTGCTACAGTTCACGTGATAATATGAAAAAACTACTTATTACATGTTGTTTTAAATTATGTTTGACTTATATGCATACTAAAAAGATATTTTCTCTTTAAAGAAATAATAAACATTTGTTTGTGTGTAAATATAGTAATTAGAATAACAGAACTTACATAACTTAACAATACAAATATTTAAAAAAAAATTTTTTGACAAAAAAATCTACAACCGTTTGCATAAATGTGTTACCAGTATGGTAAATGGTCGTCTCCCCTAACAGCCTCAAGTGTTTGTTACTATTAATAGTGAATAGTTGTAAAAGTGGTGTATTTTTATGAAAAAACTGCTTGTATAAGTGTTTTTAAAATTTTGATTTTTCGCTTTTAGAAAAGAAAAAGTAACCATTGCATCAGAACTTTGAATGGTCTAAAATATTGTGATTGTCACACACTAGTTTTAGAACCGCTGTGACACAAGGTGAACTAGTAGTGATTTAGTAATCATGTAACTACTTCGTGCTAATGCACGAGGAAATATTGGGACTGAAACTGACCACGGGGGGATTTCAGTCAGTTGATCTTAGACTCTCAGAGCGAGAGGAGTGCTATGGATATCTTTGACAGTGGAGTAATGTACATGTACTTATTATAGTTATTATAATTGATTTGCATTCAGAATATATTCCTCATGGACATATGATTTGTGATGGCTGAAGTCGCCAATATCTTTTGTGATTATATATTTTATATGTAATAAAATCCATGTCTGCTACCAGAGTGTTTATTAATAATTGTTGTCGTTGGAGAGTTTAGTATATTTGTGTTTTGACGCACTTGCAAATCTAGTGCGTGTAAGAAAGTATTTAGTTAAGAAGAACATTATAGTAGTACCAGAAGAGGTATCTACAACACACAGAGACATTCGCGTCATCACGCCTACAACAAAAACCAGGCCGTGACAGTGATGTCGGATTTTCACTATTTTTTCTTCGTCCCGAGACATGACGTTAAACTGCGCTCCTCTTTCCTTAGCACTTTTGGAGCTCACTGTCTCCTTAACTTTAAATTCTCACTACGTCCTAGACCAGTCCGTTTGCCGTGGACTGCGACGGGTAAGGGGGGATAAAGAGATCCTGGTGTTTGAGTGGTGGCTATCTGAGGATAAACCACAACAACACAATACTTTGGCTCCAAGTTCCCCTAGACCTGAGACCCAGATGGCCCACTCTGGGTCAACCGGCTGGTCATGCCGAGCTACCAGCATAGGTCGTCGACCTATGCTGGAGGGCGGTGGCTGGAGGGTCAATCAGGGAGCTGCTGTATCGGACACATGTCCGATGTAGCAGCTGACTGAGTATAGCACCTGTGTAGCCCTGGCGGGCTCATTCTGGACATCCGAATGGCCCGTCCCCTTGTTGGACTCGATGGCGGGTGGGGAGCACAGGTGCCGAATTAACAAAAATATATATGGACAAAAAAACACACACAAAACTACTTGCCCCAGACCTATGTCTGGGCAAGAAACGTCGAATTGATGATAAAAAAGAGGAGGTCCCAAAAAGCTGTGCCACCTGGCCATCATTTCTGGTGGTTAGGTGCACAGAGGAGGGAAAAAGCCTTACAAAGTTGAGCCCTTTTATTATCTATAAGGGACTCAAGTCAGTAGTGGGAGAGCCCAAGAGTGTGTCTAAGCTACACAAATCAATGGAACTCCTTGTAGAAGTAGACAGCAAGACACACTCTGATGGGCTTTTAAGATGCCGAAGACTCTGTGATCTCCAAGTGGGAGTCATGCCACACAAGAGTCTAAACACCAGCAGAGGTGTAATCAGCTCTAGGGACCTACTGGAATGTTCCGAAAAGGAAATAGTGGAGGGCATTGAAGGAGTCACCCATGCCCGGCGCATTACCAGGCGCAGGGAGGGTGAGGAGGTCAAAACCGCCACTATTATCCTCACATTCGGAACTAGGACACCGCCAGAGTATGTGAAGGCAGGATACGAGTCCCAGTGAGGCCCTACATACCTAACCCCATGAGGTGCTTCAAGTGCCAGGGTTATGGACACGGCGCGGCAGTCTGCAAGAGGAACACTGTGTGTGCCAGATGTGCTGGAGAGGGTCATGAGGACAAGGGCTGCACAGTTCAAATGCCCAAACTGTCAAGCTGGCCACTCAGCCTACTCCAAGGACTGCCCTGTGTGGAAACAGGAGGTTGCCGTGCAGGAGTACAAGGCAAGAAACGGATGTACCTTTAGCCAGGCGAAAGCGGCTGTACTGGCCCTACCCAAGGGCCAATTCGGCTTGACAAAGACCTACGCCCAGGCTGTTGCTAAGATAGGAAGATCCATAGCCACACAGACGGACACATTGACCCCATCACCCCCACCTCCTCCTCCAACTCAGAAGAAAACACCGCCAAAGAACACACCTCTGAAGAAACAAGAAAGCCCTGTTGTCATGCTAAATAACAGGTTCTCTGCACTCGCTGATGAGAGCATGGAGACTGAGCAGCATGTCAAAACCAATACTCCGGGAGAACCCGGAGACATCATGTCTGACACAGGTTCTCCTCAGAGAACCCAGCCAGACACCCCAACCTCTACCGAGTTAGAGGTTGACCAACTCCCTAAGGGGAGAAATCAAAGCGGAGAGGATGCCCGAGGTGAGAGAGGAGGAAATAACCTCCGCTCTAACCAGAGGGATCTCCCCTCTCCAGAGAGAAAGACTTCCCCCAAAAGGGGGTTGTCCTCCTCTCCATCCAAATCCGAGAATAAAAATACCAAGGTCACTGGAATAAAGGGAAACCCCTCCGGGGGCCTCCCAAGGCCAAATAGCTCCAAGTAGGTCATCTAGAATAAGCCATGGATTCCAGAATTGTACAGTGGAATTGTAGAGGCCTTAAGGCCAATTACGAGGAAATGCAGCTACTGATGGACTCTGAGACTCCTGTAGCTGTCTGCTTACAGGAAACATTTCTGAAAGATTGCATCAGCTTCCGAAGCTACCGTGCTTACAGCAAGAATGTTGAGGATGCAGAGAGAGCATCAGGTGGAGTCTGTATCCTTGTGAAGGATAGCATCCCCCATGAGAGGGTAGAACTACAGACCACACTACAGGCCGTAGCAGCTAGGATAACCCTTCACAAGGTTATCACTTGCTGCAGCCTGTATCTACCACCAGGCGCTCCATTAAACCGAACAGACATGGAGAACCTATTGAAACAACTACCCCGGCCTTATTTAATCCTTGGGGATTTCAATGCCCATAACACCATGTGGGGATCCAACAATACCGACACAAGAGGTCGTATGCTGGAGGATATCTTCCTCCAACATGATTTATGCATACTTAATGATGCATCACCGACCTACTTGCACCCAGGAACTGGATCACTCACATGCATTGACCTCACCGTATGCGTCCCCGGACTTCTGGACGACTTTAAATGGTCAGTTAGCAATGATCTACGGGGAAGTGATCACTTCCCAATCATCATTACTAACAACCTCCCTTCATTAGGACGACCTCAGCGGTGGAAACTGAATAAGGCCGATTGGGAACAATTCCAAAAAAGATGCTCCGAGGATATCACAGAAAATATCCTCGATGAACAGAACCCAGCTGATACCTTTGCTAGCAAGCTACTAAGTATAGCCAGGAAAGTTGTACCCCTAACCTCTGCAAACCCAAAACGGCCTAGCAAACCATGGTTTGATACAGCTTGCAAAAGTGCTATTGGCGATAGGAAAAAACGACTGGCTGCATTTATAAAGAATCCTTCCCAGAAAAACCTAAAGCTATTCAGGATAGCTAGAGCAAAGGCTAGACAAACCATACGGTCAGCCAAAAGGAATTCCTGGAGAAGTTTTGTCGGCAGTCTGGATGCCAAAACTTCTGCTAGAGCGGTTTGGAAGGCAGTAAGGCGAATCAAAGGGAAAGAATCAAATGCAATAGGGCATCTGAAAAACCAAGGACGAACTGTCACGTCCCCCAGAGAAATAGCTGAAAAATCATCCACTGCACACTACACGCCAGAGTTCCAAAAAGTCAAAACCAGGGAGGAAAGACACCCCATTGATTTCAGGTCAGAGAACAATGAAGACTACAACAAACCGTTCTCGCTTGAGGAACTGAGGGAATCGCTGGACAAGTCACATGACACAGCGCCTGGAGAAGACGAAATCCATTACCAGTTCCTCAAGCACCTTCCCGAACCCTCATTGGCAGTCCTGCTAGGGGTCTATAACTGTGTGTGGCAAACAGGCGCTTTCCCAAACAGCTGGAGGAAAGCCACAGTTATACCGATACCTAAACCGGGAGGAGACGGCTCTGACCCAGCTAACTATCGACCAATAGCACTAACAAGCTGCATCTGCAAAACCATGGAAAGAATGATTAACAGTAGGCTGGTCTGGTACCTGGAAAGGAATAAAGTGATCTCAAACTACCAGTGCGGATTCCGGCAGGGGCGGACAACAACTGACCACCTGGTAAGGCTGGTAGCTTATATTAGAAATGCATTACTCAGAAGAGAACATCTAGTAGCTGTATTCTTCGATATAGAAAAGGCCTATGACACAACCTGGAAACATGGCATTCTACGTGACCTGGCGCTTATGGGGCTTAAGGGACACCTCCCCCGTTTTGTGGAGGAATTCCTGAAAGATCGAAAATTTCAGGTTCGAGTGGGCAACTCCGCTTCTGACACTCATGACCAGGAAATGGGTGTACCCCAGGGCAGCATTCTGTCAGTCACCCTGTTCAACATTAAAATAAATAGCATCATAAATGCGCTGTCCCCTGGCATAGAGTGCTCTTTGTATGTTGATGACTTTGTCATTCTCACTTATGGGAAAAACATGAACACCTTAGAAAGAAAATTACAGTTATGTTTAAACAAAATTCAGGGTTGGGCAAACTATAATGGTTTCAAATTCTCAGACTCCAAAACAGTTAGTATGCATTTTTGTAATCTAAGGGGACTCCACCCAGACCCTGAACTATTTATACACAAAAAGAAGATCCCTGTCGTGAAAACTACAAAATTTTTAGGCCTCACCTTAGATTCCAAATTTAATTTTCTCCCCCACATTAAGGAATTTAAGAAGAAATGCCAAAAGTCATTAAACATACTAAGAGTACTCAGCCATACGGACTGGGGAGCTGACAGAGATACCTTGCTGCTGCTCTATCGGAGTCTAATTCGATCTAAGCTAGACTACGGATCCATAATATATGGAGCAGCAAGGAAGTCGTACCTAAAAATACTCGAACCAATACAAAATGCTGCCCTGCGTCTCTGTCTCGGCGCGTTTCGTACATCACCTATCCCAAGTCTCCATGTGGAGGCTGGAGAACTCCCCATGGATATAAGAATGAAAAAGCTTGCAATGCAGTATATAGTCAAGCTAAAATCCAACCCCACGAACCCTGCTTTTGACTCCATATTTAACCCCACAGAGGTAGAATTATACAATCGAAGGCCTAACGTCATACAGCCGTTGGGCCTTCGAATGAGAGAACCCACCCAAAATTTAACCCCACCCATTGACCAAATCTCTAAAATAGAAACCCCTCAGAACCCTCATTGGCTAATGAATAAACCCAAATTAAATTTACCCCTCCTCAATTTCAAAAAAGAAAATACAGACCCAAGCATACTACAAGTCCACTTTAGGGAACTGCAGGAGAGCTACGGAAATTGTGGCACCATCCACACAGACGGATCCAAAATGGAGGGAAAGGTCGCGTGTGCCTGCTCCTTTCGGAACAAAACAATCTCCCGTAGACTCCCCGATGGCTGCTCCATCTTTACGGCCGAATTGCACGCAATATTGCTTGCACTTATGGCCGTAAAAGCATCAGAAAGGAGGAAATTTATAATCTGCTCCGACTCCAAATCTGCATTGCAAGCTTTGGGGCGGATGAAGACTGACATCCCATTGGTACATAAGAGCCTGAAGCTGTTGGACCTAATAACAGCCGACCGTAGGGATGTCACCTTCATCTGGGTCCCCTCCCATGTTGGCATTGAGGGAAACGAAGCCGCAGACAGAGAAGCAAAGAGAGCCCTAAATCATGCGGTGTCAGGAACCCAAATTCCCTACTCGGACCTGAGACAAAGTATTGCCTCTGCCACCTATCGAGAGTGGCAGAACCGATGGGAGGCTGAGACTCACAGTAAACTCAGGCAGATTGTGGCGGATGTCAGGTGGCGGCCCACATCTAAGGGTCTGACAAGGCGTGGTAGCACGACCATGTCCAGACTTAGGATTGGCCACACCTACATCACGCACTCTTTTGTACTGAAGAGAGAGGAGCCCCCACTTTGTGAGTACTGTGACTCTCGCCTCACCGTGGAACATATCCTCGTTGATTGCCCCAGATACCAGGATGTCAGGGTGAAATATTTTAGAGTCACTAATTTAAATACACTATTTGATAATGTCGACCCTGGGAAGGTACTGGGCTTTATCCGGGAAGTGGGGCTATCTACGAAGATCTGAATTATGAATTTGTGAACATGCACTATTTACATTAGATTTTTACCAAATATTTAAATTTTTACTACTTTTACTATTTTAAGTGTGAATAGACCTTGATTATAATGATATGACTGTATAGAATCTGGCCCTTGTTGTTTAGAGAGAGAGGGATCCTTAAGGGACTGCAGGCACGACATGGCCTAAATTGTGCCGATGTGCCTCAAATCAAAAATCAAAATCAAATCAACTATCTTTTCTAGTTTGTGAGATCTAAACGGGACGGACGGACAGACATGCCACACAAAACTAATAGCTTCTTTTCCCCTTTCAGGGGCCGCTAAAAATGTTCTTCCCAAAGAAGTATGCATGCGACTTATTATCTTGGATGACGCGAGTTGGTTAGAAAAAGGGATATAGATTATAGAAGCGACAATCGTAAACTTATCCAACACTACAATGTGCTGAGTATCTCAGAGAGAGAAGCGTCCTGTTTGATAATTTAACGCTTTCAGATGGATCGCACAGAAAAACTTTAAGAAAGTTTAAGAATTGTTTGTGTGTACATAGTGTGCGTAAATTGTCTGTGCGTGTACATTTTGATGTATTGCAATGGCGTCAAGTTGTTCAAAACAATATCTAGTCTTGATCTTTTTACGTCTCATGATACACATTTTGTCCCGCTTTCGTTCACCAAATATATGGTCACCTTACTGAGGGGAATTGCGCAGAACAGGATCCGATGGCGAAGTAGTGTTGATCTGTGAGTCAAAAGGATTAACCCTTACCAGTCTTTTTTTTTTTTGAGGAGTTTGCAGCCAGGTCTGAATTACATTCTAGCTGATTCATAGTATTTTACAAGAAATTAGAAAAATAAAATAAAACAGACTGGCTGCCTGGTCGTGCGGTTTGCACGCTGGACTGTCGTTCAGATTTATCTATGGTCCCGGGTTCAAACCCTGCCCGATCCCATCTCCTGTCGTCCTGCGGGAGGTTTGGACTAGGAAGTAATTATCTTCAACTCTGAAGGAACATCCAAAACATGTAAAACATTTTACAAACAAACAAAACATCCAGTTGTTGTTTTTTTTTAAATATTTTATTTATAACAACGAAAAATGTTCCAAACATGATGTCCGAATGTTTAGTTTTGAAAATTTATTTGTGGATGGTACTTTTTGAATCACTCCCGAGGGTGCACTCCAGGTGACGTAACTGACCAACTGAGAGTAAGTTTCACACTAGAATACTGACTTGCACCCTCTGCATGGTGTTTTTCTGTTACTGCAAACAATGCAGTCTTTAGTCTTTCTGTTTGAAAAGTTAGCTATGAAATATTGGAATTTTTTTTAGTCTCTGGTCAGACCCCCCCCCCTGTTGCCCCCCTTCCGCACCGCCTTTGATGCTGTGAAAAAAAGATCTTGGTCAAGCTATTTTATTTATTTTTTAGAATAATTTCACGATTATCATTTACTTTCTGCTTTATAAAATAGTAATTTAAAATTTAAGAATCAGGAAGTGGAACAAAAAGTTTGATATTTAACTTAAATTCGAGCCAAATTATTATGGCCCACTGGGTGGGACATTCGACCAGAACAGGATAAAAAAATGTCACACCCAGTGGGACATTCGACCGGAAAAGTTTAAGAAAAAAGATATAGATATAAATGACTATTAATTTAAAAAAAAAAATCAATGATTTGACTTTCAAATGTGCTACTCTTAAAAATATCTATAGAGTCTTAGAGTTAACAAGGTTACAAAGACAGTTTGAGTGAAAACACAAACTCAAAATTGTGGTCCGCTCAGGCAGGTAAAAAGGCAGTCTAGGTTTCATTATTTACAGAAAGAATATCAGAAACTATGAACTATAAACTACCAACAACTACACCCCTATCTCCGACGATACAGAAAGGAAGGAAGAGACGTGCTTGTGTCGTAAGTGTTGCCGATCTGTTGTAGTGTTAGTTCGACTAACGACTTGATACCACAGGATACGGAGCTTTATAAATGTTATTATTATTACATAGTTAATATCTGTGTATATAATTCTCTTCATGGCTCAAGAGTTTGGACACCACGTAAAGGAAAGATCACTCTTTTATTTCTGCAAGTCGGACGAACTAGAGTTACGCCAGGAAAAAAAAAAGGGGGGGGGGGGGGAGAACTAGTAGTATTCACCCGTCACAAAATAGCAGGGCCGGACTTAACCGCTGTGACCAAGAAGTCATGGAAAGATCACTCTTTTTTTTTATTTGTACCCCACGTAGTTTTAGTCTCGAATGCATAATGCCGTTTTTACTCAGCGAGCGTAGGATTGGCGTTTTCCATATTGAATGGCACCCCAAAATGTCAATTTTTGTCTATATATTTCAGGAGATTTTTTTTTTTGAGTTTTCAAAAGATTTTAATAATTTCCGGAGATTTCCAGGACTTTATCGTATCTTTTGCACTTTCAGGAGATTTCAAGGAGCTCCTGGTAAATCAGGAGGATGCGGTAATTCTGTTAAAAATTATAAAATGGTTTAATTTAATAATTTGCACCTAGAATTAGCGCGGGTCCTTTGATAGTGCGGGGCCCACTGCGGTCGCATAGGTTGCATTGGCCTAAGGCCGGCCTGCAAAATAACGGCGTATGCTACGCCGTGGGTCGACTAGTTTATATGTATTTAATGAACTTAAAGTTATGATAGTTAAATCCTATGTGTTACTTACAAAGCCCGCATCACGAAGGAAAAGATTAAATACAGGATTAATACAGCAATTGGACGCCATGATGACCTGCTAACCACTGTTAAAAAAACGTAAACTCAAACTCTATGGCCATATCATAAGATCCTCAGGGCTCGCAAAGATCTTCCATCATGGAAGTACCAGGAAGAAGATGAAGAGGAAATAAAAATAGTAATAAAAATTCTAAGCAATTAATTTTTTGTCAAAGGATCTAAAACAATTTGCATAAATGTGCTGAAAATATGGTAGATAGTCATCTCCCTTACTAAATAATCTCCATTGTTTTTTTTTTTCTTTTACTATTAATAGTGAATAGTTGAAAATTGTGTAGTTATATATACATAATCATGCATAGTTGATTTTAAAAATTAATTTTTTCACTTTCGGAAAATATAAATGTAGCCTTCGCATCCGAACTTTGAAAGGTCTAAAATATCATGATGTCGGATTTCATTAGTTTACGAGATCTAAACGGGACGGACGGTCGGACACAAAACTAATAGCGGCTATTCCCTTTTCGAGGGCGCTAAAAATTAAGGTACAAAATAGATCAATACTAGTAACGCAGACTATCTTTGTAAATAAACTTTTTTTTTTTTTTTTATTCTTGTTAATTTTTGGTAGTAGGCATGTTATATATACGCCTTACACATCATACGGGTGAATAGCTGTAGTATCTAGACATCTAGTTATTATTTTCTAACTGCTTTGCCATACGTTACAAAAAACGTGAAAGAAAGGTAGATTTAGATCATCTATATTCAATATATTGTCTATTAGTTAGATCTATTATTCTATTATTGTAGATTGTAGATCTATATCTAAAATCTAGATTCTATATATCTAGAATCTAATACTAGCGTAGTCACCTAGGACCTAGTCAAGCTAGTCGCTAGTGATCAGCTAGTGCTACTAATCTAGATCTAATTAGACTAATATATTACTAGATTTCTAGATCTAGATGATAGATCATTAGATCGGTGAAACTTAATTTTTAAATTTAGTTAATTTAGTCAATTTAGATTTTAGACACTCTAACTCTAAGTCTAGACTCTAGATATAATCTAGATCTAGATTGTCTAGAATCTAGATTATTCTAGATCTAGAGTGTAGTGTAGGTATAGATATAACTAGAGTAGTAGAGTAGTCTAGGCTAGGCTAGCTAGACTTAGAATCTAAATTTTAGACTAGAGATTAGATTTAGAGTCTAGCTAGAGTAGTAGAGACTAGAGTCACTCGTCACTAGTCGGGTGGGAGCATTTAGTTTAGTTTTAAGGTAATAGTAATATTGTAATAAGCACAATTAATATTTATGATATTTAGACTTAGACAATTTAGATCTAGTTATTTTAGAAAAATTTAGTCATATTTTTAATTTTATTATTAAAGTCATTAATTAAACTTAAGGTTAAAAGTGTAATTTAAACTTAAATTTAATTTAAGGCAATATGAATAATAATAATATGCAATCTTAATCTTATCCATTTTTTCACTCACACATTTAATTAATTTATTCAAAAGTAATTAGATCTATGTAACCATGACCTTTATGACCCATGTTTTAATCTAATCGTGCATGTTAATGTTAATTAGAGATTTAAACTCAGCTAAGCAATGGGAAGACAACATCAAAGAATGGACAGGCCTGGCATTGAAAGAAATTCTAGTCATAGTCATAGCAAAAGACTGGAATAGAGGAGACTGTTCTGTTAACATATTATCCTGTGTGGACTAGTGTGGTGCTCCAATGGTCTAATATTGGATTAGAAACAAACTAAGGATAGATGAAAGTGAAGTCATTGGTTTTCCTGGCTGATTCAGGCAATCCATTCCATGCTCTCTTTGGGCTCTAAATAGCTGGAAAGCTCTTTGTTAATTAACAAATCATAAAGACATTTTAATTGTATGCATTATATAAAATAACATATTTTAGAGCAATGTAAATGTGACTAAATGTGGAATAGATTGTCTAAGGTTGACCTAGTAGTCTATATTTAGATCTATTAATCTAGATTATTATGCATTTACTGTGTAATGCTGCAACTATATAGACTAGATCTCTAGTATATAGACTAGTAGAATGTCTAGTTTAGGCAAACTCCTTCAACATCCATCTATCCATTCCAGTGGTGTTACAGCACATGGACGGCTCTGGCCTGCTTCAACACATCCTTTCATTCAGATCTTTCCTGGGCCTTTTGTCTCCATGGCGAAACCCCATGCTGTTGTAGATCTACCTCCATATCATCAATCCATCATATTCAGGGTCTGCCTTTTGGTATTTGCCTGTATACAATTTTTGCTCCTCTCTTCTTTGTCATTCTTTCAAGATGACCTGCCCAACGTAGTATGTTCTTTTTTATTTGTCACTATCGGTTGGTCTTCATATAATTGATATCTTATGGTTAGTGCATGTCCTCCACCTTGTTTCATCTTGTATAGCGCCAAGAATTTTTGCTCCCAAGTATTTAGAAGATATTTGGTTTCAATGGTTTTCCTTGATAATTGTTTTGCTCCTAAGTAAATGATGTGTGCTATACAATGCTTTGTTGCCTCTTGCTATTCTTTCCTTTATTTCTGTTAGTAGGTCATTTTTTAAATCAATTGTACTTATTAGGTATTTGAAAGTTTGGACATTTTTCTTCTTATCTTATATGATACAGACGTTACTTCATAAAAGAAGATGATTACATCCTATGCGCGTCATGCATTTAGTCAAACTCCGCAAAGTCACTAGTTTTCCTGGCTAGCTCAGGCAACCCATTCCATGCTCTAATAGTGCTAGGGAAGAAGGAGCTTTTGTACAGATTTGTCCTAGCATATGGAACGAGGAATGTGCCTTTATCTTTGTGTCTTTATGAGTATTTTATTAAATTTTGTTTTTTTTGTATTTGAAGATTATGGTTCAGTGTTTTTGTATAATTGCTACTTTACTTTTAAGTCTTCTATCCTGAAGGCTTTCTAAATTTAGTGATTTTACTAAAGGTGTTACTCTAGTCAAATGTGAATATTCGTTTGTTATGAATCTCACTGCTCTATTTTGTGTCTGTTCTAGTTTGTTAATGTTTTCTTGAATTTGTGGCCTTTAATTTTTATATGTTTGATTGTCTCTTGTCATTGTGACGTACTTGGTTTTACTGTAATTGACACTCCTTCAACGTATATATATATTTGTTTGAAACAGATACATACATGTTGTTTTTGAATTAACTCTTGTTTTTGTTTCGCTATTTTTTTTTTTTTATAGTGAATGAGACAAACTTTGACTTTTCACTTATTAGTCAAATTTTACTTAAAACCTGGAAATAGGGCAGAAGTTCTGAGCATCAAGTCTTCAGTAATGTTTACTTTGCTTTGAGGCAAAGTTTTTATGATGTTAACATTTGATTAAAATTTGACAAAATCAACAAATTGTTGGATAATAAAATGGATCTAGACGCTCCACTAACAAGTGTACCTGAAGAATTGAAAAGATTAGTACGATTGATTGTTCGAGGATTTTATGCACAAGAGCATACTGTTGTGATTGATATGCTAGTCAGACATCCTTGTGTAAAGGAAGATGATCTTGCAGAGCTGCTCAAGTTTGAGAGGAAACATTTAAGGTATGATAAATTTGATAACTGTTAGTGAATTAGGGTTTCACATTATGGGTGCATTGGAAAATAGTTTCTTAGTATTTTTACTGGGGGGGGTGGGGAGTATATGGATCACAGCTTACTAAGAAAAGGTTCAAGTTAAAGCAGAGTCTAAAAAAGAAGTGAAGGTTGTTTAATGTCTAAGTGTCCAGATGTTTTAGATCATTTAAAGTTTGAGTTACAGATTTCATTGATTTTACTTTGTCCTTGTTTGAATTGTTCAAGAAAGTTTCAGAGAAATGCTTGATATTAAAACTGTTGATGGCACTGAAAATGATTCAGAACTTTAGAAATAATGGTACTTGTTTCAAAAATGCAATGCATCTAAATAGCAGGTCATAAAATATTAACCATAATTTTCTGAATGTATTTCATTCGACTGAAGTGGATTTAAAAACAACAACTTATCTGTTGTTCTGCTCTCTTGTAATGCTAGAAATATGTGTTCTAAAATACAATGATACTTATCACTTTAATATTACTTTCTTAATTTATTCATTATTGCCAGATCCATTTTGAATATGCTAAAGATTGACAAGTTCTTGAAGACACGTATGAGGGTTGAAACAGACGAAGAAGGTCGCACAACAAGACACACTTTTTATTTCATTAATTACAGGTACACAAAGTAATAGGGAAGATGGGGAAGCTTTATAGTCATTCTTGATAGTGAATGTGTATTCTGTTTAATCATTGGGTTAGAGTAATTTATTGAAAAAAAATGTAGAATACTAGATTGTATTGTGCTATAGAACCAGTGAAGTCTCAAAAAATCTGCAAACATTAATACCATTTAATGTGTGATAATTACCTATGAATCAACATGGAAGTAAAAAAAAACTTACATCAGCTTAATGAATTAAAAGACAAATATTTAGAATTAAGGTTTACTATAAACTTGAGTTTTGTTATAAACTATTAACATGGCCTACACATTTTTACATTATTTTTAATTTTAATAATAATTTTATTCAGTTTTCTTTTAAATTGTAATTTAGTTAGAAATACACTAAATGCATAATATTTCATTTGGAAATATCTCCTTTCTCTGCCAATCATTATGTCATCACAGATGTTTCTAAATTGAGAAATTTTCTATTTGTTTATTGTTGTCTTACTGTATAGAATAGACATAGTGTACCAGATGGTCATCATTATAGATTACATATAATTTCATGTGTAACTTAATCCAGCCTTGACTTTGTATTTTGTTAGTGTTTTTGTCAATGTTGTGAAATACAAGTTGGATCACATGCGTCGTAAGATTGAAATGGATGAACGTGACAATACAAGCCGATCATCTTTCAAGTGTCCCCAATGTCTGAAGGCTTACACTGATTATGAAGTAGGGGAATTGCTGGATCCATCAACAGGGGAGTTAGTCTGTACATACTGCCAAACTACAGTAATAACTTTTCTTAAAACTTTCTACTTTATCATTGTCATTTTTGGATAACTGTAACTTCTAGAACTTGAGATATAAATATCAATAAATATAAATATTGTAAATATTTACAATTAAAAATAGCTGATATTAATTTGTTCAAAAAACATATTATTTATTAGTTTATGATAAAGGATGAAAGAAAAACAATTAGATCTTTTATCACCTTTTCCAAATTATGTTGAACTGTTGGTACAAGACACTGTGTTCTGCTGAGCAGTTCTCATGACATCCATCTGTTGAATTGACTTTATTTCCCATGATCAGAACTGGTTCTACATTATTCACTTTTTAAAATTCTTTCTTTACTTTCGAGGTTGTTGAAGATGAAAGCTCAGTGCCCACACAGGATGCCCGCACATTACTTGCACGCTTCAATGAGCAGATACAACCTATTTATGACCTGCTACGTGTGTGCGAGGATGTTAGGTTGGCACCAGAAGTGCTAGAACCTGAACCAACGGACATGAAGAAACTTATCAGGTAGGTTGATTTGATTGACTTCATTCTTTTGCTTACTTTTCTTGTCAGCTTTCAGGTCATCCATCAGTTATTCCTCTTGATACAAGTATTGAGGGCAAGTTTTTCTGATAGTTCTCTTTCAACTGCCATAGTCATGCTAGAGTTGTCTCAGTTATTGGAAGAATTATTCTCAAGAAACACCCTCCACTTCGCTGTGGTCAGAACAAGTCTGGATTTTGAGATTATAAAAAAAAAAGAATGTTCTCATTTCTGTTTGATATTGACAACTTGATTGTAAGGAATTTTGTAAAACTGAAATAATAGAGACAAAAAAAGTGGTGAAACTTTTTGTATAGAGCTTCTCTCCCCAACTCATTTTGTTTACAATATTTGTCATACCTAATTGTTTATGCTAATTAATACCTCAATGGATCCATGCAGTGTAGCTGTATTCTATTATACTGTATTAATTCTTTAAAGTCTGTTGTATTTTTTTGTTTAACTTTTACTTTTCTCTTAATAAACCTTAGACAGTTTTGTTTCTTCCTGTTGTACTTCTCTATTCATGACTCAATTCTAAAGGACATTTCATTGAAATAAGACTAGGAAGTTATTCAAAATCTGATTGTGTTTTTTTTTTTTTTGTTCACAGTCGCAATGCGCCTACAACACAGAAGCAAGTGGATGCTGACAAGACTGTATGGAGCGGTGACTCCACTCGCAACATTGAGTTTGGTTATAGTGAAAACAGAGTGACAATTACAATGGATAATGAAAACTCCACCAAGGTGGAGAAGAAAGACCAGCCCATTTGGATGACTAAAAGCACCATTGATGGAAGTTCAGCTTTGGATTCATCTGCCATGGAGGTTAGGCAACATCATCTTTTATATTTGTTAAGTGCATTGTAGCTACATAAAAGAACTATAATAAATTTTTGGTTAAGGAAGTAGACTGTTGGTTATTTTTAAAGATCCAGCTACCTGATATTGGCAAAGATGAAGCTACTTGTTATAACTTAGATTTTGGCTTTCTAACTTTACATTGATATATGCTGTAATGTTTGTCAATTTTTTTTTTCCCTTTGATTGTTATATATAGTTCGTCCATCGTGGTTCGATGATGACCACTTTGTCATCCAGGGGGCTGAGGACTTTGCACTGGGGTTTTGTGCCTCCTCATGTGGCTGGTGAGTCCTGTGTGAGCCCGGAATGTTCGGCTGCACACTGGGCAGGTTATTCCAGCTGGAGCTAGTGTCATTGGCCTTGCTTTTCTTCTCTGGCATTTTTCTTCTGCCAGCGTTGCTCTCTTTTCCTCAGCAACCTGTGCGCCAGTTTTCACAGTGCGACGCCATGATGCTCTGTCATGTGCCTCTGTCTCCCATGTGGCTGGGTTTATGCTGAACGCCTTCAGAGAAACTTTGAGGGTGTCCCTGGAGCGCTTTCTTTGACCACCTTGCGAGCGCTTACCTTCGCTTAGTTGGCCATACAGAATCGTTTAGGAATGCAGTGGTCTTCCATTCTGCAGACATGTCCTGCACATCCCAGCTGGGACTGCATCAGGATTGTGTGAATGCTTTGCACACCAGCTCTTCGAAGGACTTCAGTATCTGGTATTTTGTCTTGCCATTTGCCATTCAGTATTTTTCTTAGACATGTCATGAGGAAGTGGTTCAGTTCCTTGCATGTTTTCTGTACACTGTCCACATTTCTGAGGCATAGAGAAATGTAGGTAGGATGACAGCTCAATTGACTTGATTGTATTGTACTCAAGTAGTTTTGTTGAATTAGTTTAATGTTGTTTCAAGACAAATGATCATTTTCATTGTTACTTTAGCTAAAAATATCAGAACCAGAAAAACGAGGAAAAAATGTTGGGGCAGATGATATTCTACAGACATTATTGGTGCATGAGCCCAAGGCAGGCCCTTCACGTTTCAACATCCCAGACTCTAGTGGAGAATCAGATAATGAGGAGCTGAAAAATGCAGATGGTAATGTAACAACTTTTTTTTTTTTTAGTTTGCGTTTTTCACTGTTTCTTGTATGACTGGATTTATTTTTTAAAATTTATATTCACTATTGGTTGTCTATATATTCATATTTAAGGTGTATATTTTATATTCATATCTACACTTTTATTATTGAGTTGTTTCTTTTGGGCTGGAGAGAAAGGTAAAGTTAGGAGAATGCCTAATCTGATCCTAGTGCTATTAGAGCATGGAATGGGTTGCCTGAGCGAGCCAGGAAAACCAGTGACTTGGCAGAATTTAAGTCATTGGTTAATATGCATGACTAAATGCATGACGCGTAGGACGTAATCATCTTCTTTTTTGAAGTAACGTCTGTATTATATAAGATAAGATAGCAATTGTGTACAAAGTTAGAAAAGAATGAGAAATTTATAAGAGTTGGATTTTTTTTTCTTTTCTATTTTTGCTCTTGAAACTAATTAGGATAATGACCAGATGTCAACAATTTTTGCTGCTCTGTAACTCAAGCCTAAGGCAGTAGTTTGTGAGAAATAAAAAAGTGGAAATAGATAAAAACATGGTTATAACTTAAAATACAAATTTATGGGAAATTAATTTTGTCTCTTCTAGAAAACATTAAATATTGAAAATTTATTTCATTGAAATCAAGATAGTCAATGAAATGCTGGAAATCAGATTAATTAATATTTTTTACAACTTTTTGCTAGTAGCTAGAAATGTTTAATGTCAATTTTCATAGTAATCTGTTTCAGCCAACCATCACAATGTTAGTCTTGGGCTGTCATAGTTTAATGAAATCTTCTACCTGTATCTACTCTATTTCACTATGATTCCTCATCGATGGTGACAGTTCTTTAATTGGAAAAATGTTTTCTACTTTGAATATCAGCTTTTTTTTTTATTGTAATGACAATTTTCTACATGAGTTCTTGGAGTTTATAAGTATTCACAAAAACCCCCCCCCAGAAATTTTTTTTCTTTATTTTCTTAACAGATGTGGAAGAAATGGATAGTGAGGATGAGGAGGATGGTGGGCCAATGGTCAGTATTGGATCTAGTCGTGTGCCTTACAATAGTGTCACCTCAGAGATGGTAGCCGCCATGACACCCTTGGAGAAGGAGGAGTATATCAGGATAGGGCAGCAGCTGTATGAGAACATGTACGACTGATTCCATTGGCTTTGACTATGACCTCATTTATCTAAGGGTGACCTCAGCATTTCTTGGTAACCTTTTTTACAAGTTCTACATTCATATTTCTGGATGTCCCTTACTAAACTTTATCAAGATACTTTGTCTCAGGGAGCTAGTGCTCATGTTTTGTACATGACAAATGTTCAAAGTATTGTTGATATTTTTTTAAAAACTTTTCCTTCAATGGAGGTATAAAGAACAATTGCAACTTTAACTTTGATGGGACAGTTGGAATGTTTTATTTTATAAGTGAAAAACTTTGAAACTTGTTGGAAGTCTATATTCTCTTGTAGCTCATTATATGCTCAAGAAATGGCCAGCATTATCATCAGCATTGCTGTGTGTGTGCTGACTGAAAAGATAATCCTTAATGATTGTGTAAGAGGGAAGGTAACCATGTACTACTTATTGACATGTGAAGACTTTGACTTTGTTATTTATAAAGACTACGCCTGATAATATGCTCTTATGGTTGAGCTTGACTGATATTGTACACAAGTGAATATGGTACAGTAAAGTCCTGAAGACCAGATAGACCAGTGGAAGTAAATTCCAGTAAAAACAATTTAGTTCATTACAGTGATGATTATAGATAATAATGATATTGGGTTTACATTCTTGAAATACCCTATAAAGAGTGTTTGGTTTCATTCTATGTTTTACCTCACCCTTTCATTAAGAATTTGTTTTTTCCTTAATTTCTTAGGCACTCAAATTTGTTGAGTTACTACATCAACATAAATGTGACTTAGTATATTTTTGGCATTGGAAACACTTAGAAGTAGAAATATAAATTTCTCTAACATGAAGTTAAAAAAAAACTTTCATAAAAGTTTTGTGGAAAGTATATGGATACTTGTTCATTCTTTCTGGTATAGTTACATGAAACTCATAGCATTTAATATCTGTTAATATTTTTTCTTTGAAACTTTTGGTCTTTTCCAAAGCCGCTTTGACTTGTGTCAAATAATGAAAACTTTGTTGCCCACAAGTTCCAAATGATACATTCAGCTGAAGCTTCCGAAAAATTTTATGTGTTGAATTTTTGTTCCAACATTGATCTCTGTATTTAGCCAACTTAACAATTTGTCATTGGTAAAGTTCAAGTTGTACAGAAGTCTTGGAAACTTTCACTGATCTATGTAAAGTAGAGTGACTATTGCTGAACAGTTTGCAGCTACTTTTAGTTTTCAATTTTTTGCTCCATAATGGTTAGACCTATGGAAAAACTAAAAGTATCTAGGCATTGCCCAACCATTTTCCGATAAAAATAGATGCATTGTTTAGTTTTTCAACAGATTTTTAAATTTTACAGTCAAATCGACTGAGATATGGTCAGTCACAATTATGGAACAGGATTTTTTAAGAAGTCACAATTGCGGAACACGGTACAGTAGTTTAGCAGAAAATTTCAAAATAAAGTAGATTTTAACTAATTTCAACGAGCTGTTCCGCAATCATGCCTGCTCCGCAATAGTGACTCTACTATATTAAGTCAACTTCAAATTTTGTCGTTTGTAAAGTTCAAGTTGTACACAAGTCTTGGAAACTTTCACTGATCTATGTATAGTTATGTTTATGTTGAATGATCAAATGTTGTTTGATGTCTGATTGTCTTGTAATGTTGTTAATAAATGCATTTGATTGGTCTCTTGTACTTATTTGAATTATTTGATAAGAAAATTACTGAGTGAATTTTTAGATCAGTTTGGCAGACCAAGAGATATTTATAACCAATTCAAAAACATCAAGGCAGACAGCTTATCATTACATACAAGAAATGAATGTATAAAAAAGAGAAAAGAAATGTCCAGGTCAAAAACATCTTTGAAGTATTTAAATATTTCTCTTTTATTCTCTTTTGAAAGGTTGTATTTCAAACCCAATGAATATACACTGACCATATGTGAGTCCAACTCAAGATTAACATAAGATCAATGTTGATGTGGCACATCAGAACTAAGAGAAAGAAAACAAAAATAAAAGCTACAAAATCATTGGCCCTCTCTAGTTCTATAGAATCATTAGTTTGAAAATAGGCTCTCGGAATTTGAACAGAAACATTTTCTAGCATCACTGTGGACACACTTGTAGAATTTCACACCCTCACCCCCCTTTTCCCAAAATCTTCTAGCAGAATACTTGTGTTTGACAAGCCTTTTCTTTCTATTTCCCATTTCTAAATTTGTATTGGTAAAATAATGAGTCAAAAGTTTTATGTCAAACCAAACAATGCGACTAGGCCTTGTCATATTAAACTGTACAGTTTCTAATGAATCCGTACAATGAATACTACTGATACAAATAAAGATGTGGACAACAAGAACTCTAATGTTCATCAGATGAAAACACAATTTTTGTTACCATCTTTTCAACAATCACTAAGTTTTCTTGTACAATGTAATGTGTACATAAAATCACTGACTGACATGTCTCTAGAACCCAATTGAGCTTGTCACTAAGACAATCAGCTCTACTTGGTCATTAGACTAACATTAAACTAAGTCAAGTTTGATTCAACAGCAGTCACTCACAACACAATAGCACACTGGAACTGTACATCAAAAGAAAATGAAAACTGGAGCCCAAGAAATTGCAATGAGCTCATTCCTTTCCCCTACAATACTGAAGTATCTGATGGTCTGTAAGGTCTTCTACCAGCCAAGGAAACTGACCTAGGCAATTTATCAATAACTAAAAAGGAATGAGAATGTACAAAAACAAAAAAAAAAGCATCATATATATAAGGGGAACAAATGGACATTAAACAATTAATTCATAGAATTAATATTTTTGAACTTTTTCTTTTTCTAGTTTGAATTTAGAATAACTTCAATTATCATGATCTAGAGGATCGAGCTTAAAAAATAGTAATTCTTAACTGAGAGTTAAAATCTTAAAGCAAATTAATACATCAATCTTTTCAACTACTACCCACATAAAAGTAATAAAGATTTCTGTTTTTTTAGCGGCCCCCCGAAAGGAAAAAATATGGCATTAGTTTTGTGTGGCTTGTCTGTCCATCTCGTTTAGATCTCGTAAACTAGAAAAGATAGTGAAAATCTGACATCACAATATTTAGACCAAAGTTCTGATGCAATGGCTACTTTTTCTTTTCTGAAAGAGAAAAATCTAATTTTTTAAATCACTTATGCAAGCAGTTTTTTCATAAAAATACACCACTTTTACTATTAATAGTAACAAATACTTGAGGCTCTTTATTATGGGAGATGACTATTTACCATATTTTTAACACATTTATGCAAACGGTTGTAAATTTTATATTTGTATTGTTAAATTATGTAAGTTCTGTTATACTAAGTACTATATTTACACACAAAAGAATGTTTATAATTTTTTTAATGAGAAAAAATCTATTTAGTATGCATATAAGTCAGACATAATGTAAAACAACAATTAATAAGTGTTTTTAATATTATTGGGTGAACTGCAGTACTGCGATTACTATAGAACACCTAACCAAAGAAAAATGTATTTCTTTTGGATTTTTTTTTTTACCGAAATGTTTTATTGTTAAGGAATAGAGATTGCCCTTTACAAAACAATTAGATCAATTAGATATTTATTATAAGACATCAGTTAGGTCAGGTTCACATCTAACTTCACCTATCCTTTGGTCTGCTGGGGCACCACACGAGATCTGTTAACCTTTTTTTCTCCATTATTTTCTGTCATTTGTCTTTGATAGAATTTCATTCTGATAATATTTAAACCTGCCTTTTTACCTGCCTGGGTGGACCACTTCAGGGGCCGATTTTTTTTTTCAGTTTAGAATTCTCTTACAAATGAAGTTTCTCAAATGAAAACTTTGAGTGGAATTTTGAAAGAATTTTTTTGTTTCTAGAGCAAACTTTCTCCATACACACATGACAAAAACAAAATGATTTCAAGATAAAATGTAAAATACTGACTTTTGAAAAAACCAACTGACAGCAAAACAAAACATTTAAATTGAACAAGCAACACCATCTTCTGGCACTTAACACACAGACACATTCAAGTTTCTTTGAGGAACATACATCCCAATTGTAATAGAACAAAAACACTCAACAGCTTATGGTTATTAGAGAATATTGCTTCAGTACATCTGTATTTGAAAATGCAGGATAAATAAAAATGAAATGTTGTGGACATACAAAAAAATATTAGGACTCAGGTAAATATTGGTATGAATGACATATAATGGGGATGTTTAAAGGAAAAGTAACAAAAAATTATTATGAGTTACATATCAAGTTGTCCAATATCTACTAATGTTCAAGGTTATAATTATGCACAAGAGACAAAAGTTTAAACAAACTCACATGAATATTATTTTTTTTATCCTAAGCAAAATAGATTTGACATTCATTACAATACACCATGTACTCAAGACAGGTGTACTCAAGACAACAAAGAAGTGATGTCCAGTTTAGTCTGGACTTATTGGTCATTCATGTTGCTGAGAGATAGTCCATATTGCACATGATCACATTGAGCTATGTACAGAATAAATAAAGGAAACTTACAAGAAGAGAAAACAACATGACAGTCCAGAAGAAATAAGAATCACTCAAAGAGTTTGGTCATTTCTTGAAAGAAACAAAGAAATGTGAACAATGGACAAGAAGTTCTTAATGTTTAATAAAAACAACAACTTTTTGAACTAATTTAAAATTTGTGACAAAAAATATATATGTAGAAAAAAAAGGTAATGAACATTTAGATATCACTTTGTAGCTGTGATCTACTAAGCAAGTTCTGCTCTTAAGGAATGAACTAAATTTACTTTTTAATCCAGGAACATCTAGGTAAGAGACCAAAGGGACTATTCATAGACAGAATTACATTTGATGAAATACTAAGACAGAAGTTTATACACGATTGACCTAAAATGTTTATACAAACATATCAAGACAAAATGATGATATACCAGACAGTTTGCCTAGGCCTAAAGGTTAAAATGTACATTATCTAATAGATAGTGACTAAGTCAATTATAATTCAATTCTATCTATAAGACGAATGTGTAGCACTGACATATACAAAACCACTATTCCATAATTAAAAACAAAGCATTGCAATTTTGACCATGATTGTGTGAATCTGGACAAGAGCACAATTAAACTGATGAGTATAAATAGTTCCAGAAAATAACAGCATAAGTTTGGCAGATTGAAAGACTTTTAAGTCTCAACATTTGTGTAGGCTTACAGACCTTTTCTTCTCAAACATTGGTGCAGGCTTACAGACCTTTTCTTCTCAAACATTGGTGCAGGCTTACAGACCTAAGCATCTTGAACACCAAGACTGATAAAAAAAAAGGTTAATGGTGCGTAATGTTACTAGCACAACAAGGTAGCTAATCCAGACTAAGTACAATGTCATGAGACAATTTTTTTGTCTTTGATAAAATATCTTATTTTACTTTCCAGTTTTCCAGTTATCAAATAAAAAATCTCAAGATGACTAAAAAGCATGAAAAGTACAACAACAAAGACCAACATTTTTTGGCATGTATATTATAAAAAAAAAATTACAACTAATATATATTCTAATAATAGAATTTAAAAAAAGAATAAAAAAGAACAATAATCTAATGAGCCCATTGAAACACAACCATCTTTCTTATTGGTGAACAGGTTATATAAGCTATTCTTAAAACAACAACAACAACTATAAGCTATTCTTAAAACAACAACAACAACTATAAGCTATTCTTAAAACAACAACAACAACTATAAGCTATATTACTTATAAAAAAAAATAAAAAAGATATTAGCTCTCTAGGTTTTTACAGGCTCTATATGTAAAAGCCTAGTTATAACATGATTAAGCTGACATTACATATATTTAGCAAGGGAACCTGACCCCTACAACCAGCTATGCTCTATAATAATTAGTATTAATAAATAGCTAGGAAAGTTATAAAATAAAACAAGACTATAGAGAGTTGTATAACTCCTAAATATCAACTATTTCTGACAATCCAACCCTGCTGTTAAACTTTGTCTGTTACTCCCCCTACAAGAGGCTTGTGGTTGGGGGATGAGAGCTTATGCTGCACCCATTCAAGGGCATGGCAGATCCTCTTCAGGTGTCTGGAGTCAGCACCAGTTATTTTCTCAAGCTCACCATCTTTCAGCTTCAGCATCTGGTCCAGGGTAGTGACGCTGTTGTCAGTCAGTGGTTTAAAATACATTGGCAGTCCAATAGAGATCAGAAAGTTCTGGACGGAGGAGATCTGCAGGTCACAAGCCTGTTTGCAGGTCTCACTCAGAGCTTCATTCTGTATCTGAAATACAAACAAAATACTTTTATATCAGAGCATTATTTTGTATAAGAAATACACAAAATACCAGGTACTTCAATAATATCTACATTTGTCAATGATAGATTTATGCTGTCAAAGTTTGAAAATAAAAATGTGCTGAGTCAAAATACATAATTAGCATGAAATTTTAAAAAATATTGACGCTCAATTTAGCAATATATTAATATACTAATAAAAAGTGTTCAGTTTATTTTCATCTAAGCTCCTTCTCCTGTAATTGTATTTTTAAAACATAATTTATGCAACAAAGAATAAGTGGAATTCTATTCATCTTTCACACATAACATTTTAGTTTCCAGCAAAATATCACATTTGACAGCAAGCATGCTTCAAAGACTCAATCAACTTAATATTCTCACAGTCAATACCAAAATTATTTGACACCATATTCAAAGCTCAGCTCAGACTTAAATTGCAAGCCCATTTGATCAACATATAGTGCTTACAATTTCAAGTGTAAATGGCTGCATTTGAAAACAAAAATGTATTTTCTTTTACACTAACAATTTTACAACTGTTACTATTGTTTTACTAGTTTTGGTCAAAACTAAAAAACTTTAGCTACGTAGATTACATGCTAGCCTATGAATTTATTCAATCAAACCCTCGACTATGATTTTGACAAATTTCCACTTACACAAGGTCTACCAAGAGCCCTGAGTTGAGACTCTCTTAACTGTTCTATCACCATGGACATAGTCTCCATATCCTGACGCAGCTCTTCTGAATACCTTTGTACTAAGAGTGGGGGAATGCCACAATGACCAATCTGAAGCAAAATTCATTTATATATATAATGAGTATTTACATCTACAGTAGAAAGGAAAATATTAGAACTGGTATAAATGATAGTAAGAATTACTGAAAATTGTCATCTGTAATGAATATGTAAAGTGCATATGGGGGGGGGGGTGTATATATATATTTATTTTACTACATTATACATGCTTCAAAGTTTGAACTATTTTTTTCATTTAAGACAAGGAAACACTAAATTATTGTTCAAATTCTAGATAAGGGAGCAGTTTCTTTTACACATTGTCACGTGTCATAAAAACAAATATAATAAAAAACCCTATGAAAACTATGAGCAAATCAAGACAGAGACATTATAAAAACAGTCTGAGCAGTAATTAATAGTTATGCTTGTCACATCCCTAGTGACACCTCGTTGTTTAGAAAATGAGGACATTGTACCTATCTCAAATCAGGTCAGCGTACCAACACTTAAATGCCAGAAAGACGCCGATTAAAACTTAGCTCAAGACTACAGCAGGGAAACAAAATTAACATAGCTTAAATTACAAACACAGTTCCTAGTGACGCCTCATTGTTCACAAAATGAGGACATTGTACCTATCTCAAATCAGGTCAGCGCACTCACGCTTTAATGCCAGAAAGACGCCGATTAAAGCTTAGTTCAAGGCTACAGCAGGGAAACATAATTAACGTAGGTTAAATTACAAACACAATTAAAAGGAAAATTAAATGTAAACGGGTCAAGGAGTCAAGGATGGGTAAAGAAAGGTATAAAAGGCGGAGTGTTAGCTTGAGACGGAAGAGAGTGCTAGAAAGTTAGAGACTTAGTAGTCGCTAGTTTTTAAAGTAAATATTTACTCATTTTATTGATCATCTTCACTGAATCCTGTATCTGTTTTATATATCTTTGTACATACATTTATTGTTTCAAGTTTAAGTTTTAAATAATTAAAACTCAAGAAAACATATCAGCACTTTATTACTTCATTGATTATTAAAGTGTTTGAACTATAATCAAGGCACCTCCGAACCCACATATGTCACAAGTTTATAGCATCAAGATCTGCCAGTTAAATAAACATAATAAACACGTGACAATGCTAGCCTACAATTTAGTATTGCAGCTCTTTTTATGGTCAAAGTTATGCACTATTTCTTTTTCTCTCATTATATATATATATAGACAGAGAGAGAAAGAGCTGTTGGTCTAATTATTGCCTTCTTAAGTTGCATTTGAGCATGGAGTAGGTTCAGCTTGATTCAGCTAGGTTTGGGTGTCATTCTAGACTTAAAGACTTAGAAAGACTGATGTTAATGATGTCAGGAGCTAGAATGGCGAGAGTGAATATGTCAATTTGTTGATATTTTGGTATGATAGTTAAAAGAATTTGTTAGCAAATTAGTTATTGGTACTTACTGTTGTACTGTAAGGTGTTTGGGTCAAGTCTATTCTCTCAGCACTCAGTTTGGTGGACACCAATGGCATTAAGGACCTTGTTGGACTTTTCAGTTGACCACTACTTTTCTCAGATTTCTCTGGAGTCTGGCTCCTTGCCCTACTGTACAGTGTAGCTATGCCTGGAGCTTCAGTGCTCTCAGATTGGCTTGACCAATCTGGCTGGGTCATGAGGGGAGGCTGAGGTTCAGTCTGAAGTGTCAAGGCCACACCCTGGGTAAGGTTAGGCTCTGCTAGTGCCAAGGTGAGTGGTGGCGGCGTTGGCTGACTTTTAGGAGCAGGAGCAGAAGGAAGTTGGGAAGGAGTAGTGGCTCTTTCCGTGAGGTGAACTATAGCATGACCAAAGGCTGGTTGAGTGTACTGCTGTTGATAATAGTAAAATGGTTGCACTCGGTTGGGGCTTGCCTTAGATAAAGAGTATCCTGATGGTGAGTTGAGGGAGTAATCAAGAAGATTGGATCCTCCACTGTGGCTACTGTCATCATGGTCAGGGCTGAGGCAAGTGGTCTGGGTGCAGGTGGAGCTGCAGGACATCTTGGAAGACTTACTGTCAGAGCGCATAGTTGTATTTACATAATGTCTGTATGGAAAACACTGTGGGCATGAGGCGTATGTGGCACATTGGATGCAAGAAGCACTTTCACATATAAAACTCTCATCACACTGTGGGCACCCAGTTAAAGGTATGCAGCCACTATACTGAGTGTTACTAGTAATGTCTAATTGAGAAGATCCACTGTTTAAGGTCTGTATTGGTGTTGAAAGTTTTTTGGATTGATTATTGCCACATGTTATCGATATGACTTCTTTATCTTCCTCTGTCAATGACACCCTCTCACCAATAGCAGGCTTTTTATCAGCATACATGACAGAACCCTGCACTGGAGAAGCCACATTGCTGTTCTGTTTAGCACTGGAGAATGTTTCTAGCTTGACTGGAAAGTTTGGACTTTCACTAGCATTTAGCTCGGTTAATGTACGTGACCCTGACATTGCATATTGTTGATGATGGTGCCCATGATGACCATGTCCACTTGTGTGATACCCATAATAACCAGGATTATATGGCCCAAACTGATGTCCAACATACTGAAAATGACCAGGAGAATATGGGGAATGAAGTGAAGGATATTGTCCTGGCATATAGTGACCTGTGCCTGTATTATTGGCAGGGATGCTATATTTTTTAGGCTGCTTTGGTTTGCCACAAGACCTGCAAGGAGTGTGGGCCTTACGAGCAATGCAGTTGTCCTCCTCAGGCTTCCTGTGGCCTCCATCACCTCTGCGCCGTGAATGGTGTTTGGTTCCCTCACCACTGGCATAGCAACCTGAGTCACAGCTAGAGTTTCCAGCCCTTGAAGAAGGGGAATCCATATTGGTCAGTGTGGGTGTATGGGTACCACATTGTTCTGAAAAGAAAGTGGTTTCATAAGTTTCATATTGGAAAGAAACAAAAAGCTAGTTAGAAAAAAATTTCACTAGTTATCTAAGCTCTAAGTCCACTGGAGCTTTTAAAAAAATCATTTGTCCAATTAACTTGGAGTTAAGATTTTTATTAGTCATTAAATTTAATGTATTTTTTCCAAATCACAAAAATATGATCAATACATTAATATGCTAGTCAACTTCTCATCTATGTCTACATACATCAATATGCTGGTCAACTGCTCATGTATAGCTAAACTGCTCATGTCTACATACATCAATATGCTATTCAACTGCGCATCTATGTCTACATACATCAACATGTTAGCCAGCTGCTCATGTCATGTGTCTGCATACATCAACATGTTAAACAGCTGCTTTTGTCATTTGTCTCTATACATCACTATGCCAGTCAATTGCTGATATATGTATATGAGCAGCTAGCTAACATATTGTGTTCACACTGAGTCAACAGTTACTTTTATTTTATGTCAAAAATGTAGAATGCAAGAACTGTTTCTATTCTTACCATGCCAATCAACAAGAACTCTGGCTGCAGACAAAAGTTTGGTTCTATGGTCCTGCTCAGTAATGTGCAGTGTGTCTAGGTCATGGCCATCCAGCTCAGAAAATATATCGAGGTCATCATAACCATTCAAAAGGAAAGTATTTGACAATTGCTGAAATATACATGACAATGACATTTCTTTTATTCCAATTAAGAATTTCAAAATGAAATGTTAATTCCTCGTTAATCTTTGGACTGAAGACAAGCTTAATTATTATTTCTGACAAAGAATTTAAACTATACCCTAGAATTTATAAAGGGAGTGATGTATCACTCAAAAAAGGGAAATATCTACATTATTATTAGTGTTACAACAGAAACATTTTTATAAAGTATTTTTAATATGCTGCACAGTTTTAACAGCCCCTATCCCATTTACATGACTGCATTGTTTTCTTTTGGACTGGCTTCTTTAGACATGTGAGAAGAAATTGCAAAGTGAAAAGATCTCTCAAAACCAACAAAGTAGAGAGAATAAGACAGGAAATACAACAAGCTTTGAGATGTTACAAGAACTGACACTAGAGACTCCAGGACAGTTTCCCCTCTAAAAGAATAAAGGTGGATTAAAGTTTTATTAAGTTATTGGAGAGCATCTGAGAGAACCGAGCAGCTGTGCAGATAAGTGGCATAGCTAGGGTGGGGGGTGGGAGAATTTGAAAATCCCCCCGGGCCCTCAAATAAGTGTTTTTTTTACATTAATATTAAATATTATGCAAAATGCCCATAAAGAGGCCAAGCCCCCCCCCCCCCCAAGGGCCCCCAAAGGATGAAATATTCCTAGCTAAGCCCCTGGTGCAGACTCACATGGGATTGAATAGTCTAAGTGGGAGCTTAACATTGTGTCCAGTAGACTCTTGATAGTCCACTGGTTATGGGAGCAAAAAACTTGAGTTGTACCTCAAAGAATTGAACCATATATATGTCAAGAAAATGATCCTTATGATGTAATATGATAGTCTCTTAGACTTTCCAGGGTATAAAATAAAAAAAATGATGAAAAAATGATTAATCCAAAAAATACAAATCTTGACATTTTTACATAGACTCTACTAAATAACAATTTAAGCCTAAATTCAATTTAAAATTGTCATTAACTAGCAGTACACACTGGCTATGCCCATTGATTTGTTCCCAGGCTTTATAGTGATAATTATGGCTGGAACACCCCATTTTCTTTTTTTTTTTTGAATTGTAATAAATGGCCCTAATTTAACGACCAACATAACATACTTTTTTAGCCTGTGAATTAGTGTATCAGTTGCAATGAAATTTTACTGCCCTTTTCTATCTGTCTCTCCCTTTGTTTTCACTCTCTGGAACCCCCATTTTGTTTACTTTAAGCCTGCGCATTGCAATTTCTCCAACATAAACTTTTGACTTGATTTGGAAACACCAGCTCCATAATGCGCCCTTGACATACCTACTCATGTCATTTTCTTTAGCATCTATATTATATTTTGACAGCGACCCCCCCCCCCCTCTCTTTTTTGATTAGTTTTACTTTTTTTTTTTGCAATCTTTATAATCTGAATGCCAGCAATGTCCCATATTAGATACTGAATACAATTTTTCATATCATCAGTTTTGGGCCTAGAAAATAAAAAATGTCATTGTCTGAAATGTCACATTGATGGTCTCCCCTTTCTACATTTATTTTATTTTGTTCTCTACATTAAAAAAATACCAATTTTGTTTTATTAACTGTAATCGTTTATCTCACTCCTTATTCTTTGCTTTCTCTCTCTTTCTCTCTCTCTCTCTCTTGAAAAAAAGTTTCTAGATCTATCTTATTAATGCTATTAGGATTGGTTTTTTTTTTACTTAGACTTTGTCTAAAAGGAAGTGGATATGATTAGACATAAGGCATATTAAAAATAAGTAGACTTAGGGCAAATAAAAAAAAAATTGCTTTAAAAATAAAAAATTTGTAAGATATTTCTATTTATTCTTTCTATATAGACTGTTGCCTTTTGGGGAAATACTGAAAGTAAAATAAAAAGGTTTGATAGAGCTTGTGTTGTTTTTTTTGCAAATAGAGGTCATCAGATTATGAATCTTGTCAAAAACTGTTCTTAGTGAGCATCTATGTATGAAATTTGATATGGATATGTATGACAGTTTAAGAGATCTCATTATCAATGAATGTATCAGTCAGTGGTATTTTACAAATCTATAATAGATTATATGAATTGCAGTCAGTGCAAATGAAGAGTCAACTGAATCTCAAAACAAAAGAGTACAACATACAAAATATTTGTCATGCTTACATGAAAAATGTGCTGAGACATGCCAACATCAAGATAACATATAAAGATACAGAAATGAATCTCATGTTAAAAAAGAATTCTATTAACTAATTTGTTACTACTGGAATAGTCAATGATGTTAGGTCAGGAAAAAGAAGATTCCTATAGATTACTTTTTACCTACTATAAATGGGACCTGAGACTTACACGCCATGATCATCAAAGTTTAACCTTAAACATAATAAACTGTAGAAACATCCACCTATGAATGTAAAAGTAGTTGATTGTTAAAAAAAAAACAACTGCCCCAGACTTGCTGATATCCATCTTGACAGAAAATTCTCAACCTGTTGATGACAAATTTGCACTACACAAAACAGCAGTGTTTTTTTTCCAGGGCTTTTGCAAGAGAGGATTTGAGCCTCTCAAGCACTCAGTCAAATGGAGTTTGATGATAATGATTGTAAAAAAAAAAAGTAAATTTCAAAAGTCATATGATTTAAAATAATTGTGAAGAAAATATAAAATTCGTTGTCACAACCCCTTCTAACCCAGTGTTTCATGGTTGAGTATCAAGAATTAATTTTACTTTTTATCTCATATAGCTATGTTTGGACCAAGTGACCAGCTTTTTTATATTGATAAAAAATGATATGAACACTGACCCCCAGACCAATTCTCTGCAATAAATCCTCAACAGATTTTGGAATGTCCTTTTGTCCACTCAGCAACTGACTACAAATGGATGCCTTGTCCGGTTCTGTCACAACTTCCACATGCTCGAAACGGAACTTGCCACGCTTCCCGTTGACCACACCAAGCCAGACGCCAGACTGTGCCATGTTGATAATGTTTACCAGTTCACCCTTCTTCAAAACATCAAACAAAACAAACAAAACAAACTAGTTAATAAACCAAACCAAAAAAGAAAGAAAAATTTATTTTTTTTAAATTATAGAAAAAGGAAAAGAAATTTTAAGGAAAAAAAAAAAGAAATGCAAAAGAATGGTGCGTGAAGTAAAGAAGAACCAATCATTCCAATCAATGGCATCAGAGAAAAAAACTATTTGTGCAGTTCTTCTGACTATAATGTAAATCTGACTAGAGCCTGGAATAAAGGAACTGGACAAATAAACAATGGATACATGCAATGTACACTGGAGTAGAAAAATTCACTTCTTTTTAGAAAATTCTTTGAAATAAATTGACTTTTTTTACTGCCACCACTATCAATAACAAGTATTTATTTAGTTCAGTTTTGAATCAAATTAAAATGGGATCTAAAATGACTTTCAACTTTCTAAGGTTAAAATACAATTTATATACCAAATAATGGCTACATGAAATTTTATCGTAACTTTAAAAGAAACATTTAGTGACATACTTGTATTTTTCTACAAATGAAAAGAACCAAAGAACAGCATCATTAAAAACTAATAAAACTACAAACATTATCCAACTGACTGATCTTACTTTCAAAGCAACAAAATCCTCCTCATCTACTGATGGTGAGTAGTCCACAATTACTTTAGCTTGACCTAAATAGGGTCCAGGACTATTGGATGCTCCAACTGGCGCTGCAGTGAATAAAAAAAATAGTTATGCCAAAAAAAATAATTCTAAACTCTAATTTAGCTCTCAAAATAGATGAAATGAATGCTAAGAAAATAGTTCCTTAGAATGTATGTAGAAATTAATGTCATCAATTCCATGTTGTGATTTAAAATTGATGAATATAACTTTTTGGAATGCCCTGACATCAGCAAGGTCTAATGGGGGAGAGGGGAAGGGGACTCCAAAAAATTGTTCACTTAAATAGTTGATTAATATAGTGTATCAAGAGAAATTATTACCTGATAGCTGTCTTAACAAAGGTGGCTTTGATAAAGTTGCTTCTTTGGTTCGTGGGCATTTCTGAGGAATAGAATTACATCTAAGATCTCAAATGTTCTCACTCTTTCGTAACTTTGAGTTCAATATTGGCCCACACAGTGATCACAATCACTCAACGTTTTGTCTTTCACCAAGAAAAAAATATTGCCCCACAAAGTTATCACATTCACTCAATGTTTTGTCTTTCACCAAGAAAAAAATATTGCCCCACACATTCACTCAACATTTTGTCTTTCACCAAGAAAAGAATATTGCCCCACACATTCACTCAATGTTTTGTCTTTCACCAAGAAAAGAATATTGCCCCACAAAGTTATCACATTCACTCAACATTTTTTCTTTCACCAAGAAAAGAATATTGCCCCACACATTCACTCAACATTTTGTCTTTCACCAAGAAAAGAATATTGCCCCACACAGTGATCACATTCACCAAGAAAAGAATATTGCCCCACACAGTGATCACATTCACCAAGAAAAGAATATTGCCCCACACATTCACCAAGAAAAGAATATTGCCCCACACATTCACCAAGAAAAGAATATTGCCCCACACATTCACCAAGAAAAGAATATTGCCCCACACAGTCACCAAGAAAAGAATATTGCCCCACACATTCACCAAGAAAAGAATATTGCCCCACACATTCACCAAGAAAAGAATATTGCCCCACACATTCACCAAGAAAAGAATATTGCCCCACACAGTCACCAAGAAAAGAATATTGCCCCACACAGTCACCAAGAAAAGAATATTGCCCCACACAGTCACCAAGAAAAGAATATTGCCCCACACAGTCACCAAGAAAAGAATATTGCCCCACACAGTCACCAAGAAAAGAATATTGCCCCACACAGTCACCAAGAAAAGAATATTGCCCCACACAGTCACCAAGAAAAAAATATTGCCCCACACAGTCACCAAGAAAAGAATATTGCCCCACACAGTCACCAAGAAAAGAATATTGCCCCACACAGTCACCAAGAAAAGAATATTGCCCCACACAGTCACCAAGAAAAGAATATTGCCCCACACAGTCACCAAGAAAAGAATATTGCCCCACACAGTCACCAAGAAAAAGATAGACTCACTTTATTGACACTTGGATGTTTTCCTTTTGCAGTGTCTTGCTGTCTCTTGGAATTCTAAAACAAAAATTTAGAATCTAGGAACAAATGAACATCAGAATTTCTGAAGAATGCTAAAGCTAATAGACATAATGTAAAGATGAGCCAATATTTTGGTGTAAGCAATAATTAATGGTATTAAAACTTCAATAATTAATAGTATTGAATTTCAATGTATGAAATAACTTAATAAATATTTCATTTCTTTTATAGATATTTTATTTTTTAGAAGCACTTAGTTTCTATTGAACAAATTCACACCAAAAAAAAAACATACACTGTCATTGTCATCATTCTCTGAAGAGATCCCATCATCCCCTGTACTGCAGCTGGCACTCCGATGGGACTGAATCGTACAGAAAACATATAGCAATTAACTTGATTTGTTTTATCAGTATGAAAATAAATTTCGGGAAAACATTACACCAGAAACTTCTAAGAAATTTTTTTTTCTATTCAATTTTAATTATTTTTTAAATTATTATTTTTGTTACTACTGACTTTGATTCGAGGGTCAAGCATTGGTCCACTCTTCTTTCTACTGAGTCCAGGACTGTTATTATCACTGCTCATTGAAACTGTTGAGTTGCTGTTGTAAGTGTCTGCCCCACGTCTGGACATAGGGTCAGTTCTAAGTGGAGTCTGAGAGCCACACTCCATGGACTGGTCAGAACCAGAGGACAATAGAGAGGTTCTGTGAATGATAAATGTTAAATAAATTGTCTAATCTAACTGTATAAGAATTATAAGTAGAATTCATGTCTTACCATATAAATTACAGACATTCCTTTCAAATAGAAGATAATTATACCTAAGCAGTGGATTACTTCTGTTCATGTTTGGTGGCTAACAAGAATTCTTAGTAATGGATGCAGCAATTTGTGGCCTTATAGGCTTTGTGCAGCTTTAGTTTAAATTTTGGGGATTTTAAGACACTGCTGAGTTTTACAAACTCTAATGGACAATACATCTGGAAAAGTGCTAGTCACATAATACAAATTAAAATTTTGTAAGCAACACATGAACTTTGAACTTTAACAAACTTTCCATAAAAGCTAAATATTCTTTAAAAATATTTTAAAGTTTCTGATTCTAGAAGTTCTTCCTTAAATTCCTGATCAGTAAAAAAAATAAATTCATTTATTCAAGAGTGTGGGAAATTTTTGATAATTTCAAGAGTATGAAAAGTTTTCTGGAAGTACTTAAGTCTTTAGAAACATGGTGTCAGGTATAGAGATGAACAAGTTGCTTAACATCTAGATCTAGTTTAGTTCAATTAGATTCAAGAAAGATCAAATAAAAGCACTATGGAAGTTATCAGAAACTTAGAAAGATTTAGTGAAATAATTGCAGATAACTAGAAATAAAAATTGAGTGAAATAATTGCAAAAAACTAGAAATGATAAAAAGCAAAGCTACAAACTTGGAGGAAGTCTTTGGCACAATAGTGATGGTCTTCCCAGTCAGTCTCTCCCTGAGAGCTTCAACTTTGTTTAAGTTGTGATGGTGGTGTGATGGTTGCTGCTGCAGTAACTGATGAGGATGTCCTGGGCTGTGCAGCCTGTTGACTAGTGAGGATTGGTCAACAGCATAGGTCATCTGTGAATTGTAACATTTTTACATATTCTAACATGTTTTATTGAATCACTTCGTGTTAAAATTTAATTTGATAAAACATGCATGGAGTAATAGGTAAACACTGTTAGGCGCTTCCGCAATGTCTAACGCAGATATACTAAATGGAGGTAACACTCAACAAAATCCAATAACATCAGCGAAAGGCCCAACAACCAATATAAGTCAACGCTGATACTGAACAAGAAGTTTAATAGCAATGAATGGAACCATCTAATGTCAGCTAACTCTCCGTGTTCTTAACAAGCTTCCTATCTCTAAGGCGTCCTGGAAGTAGTCTGTTTACATTGGCTGATGTTTCGCTCTGCCTTTATAAAACCTATTCTTGTTTTTACTAGTCACATCAATGTCTCTAACTCAAAACTTCCCCTATTTCCAGAACAAATAACTAATTCCTAATGGTGCCTTAAAACACTATGTTTATTTTAAAGTGCATCTTCAATGATAATTTAACAACTTACCTTTTTGCAATGAATGAGCCAAGATTACGAAAAAAAAACTGTCACTTTACAAACATGCAAACACATACAATTTATATATCCCATTTTAAAAACTTAATTAAGTTGTAGTCAAGTAAACCTTCTAGCTCCTGTACTGTTATGAGCACCTTCATCTGATCATCATTATCACCAAACTCTATGGGTTGCAAAAGTCCTGTACAAAATCCCTGAGTTATGAGCAGCAATGCCTGTTTACCACCATACAAGTCAAGAGACATCTCCAAATGAAATTCAAGTCTGGTAAAATCAAAAAGAATATGAGACACTATTTCCTCTTTCTCCCACAATAGCACTGTAAGTCAAGTTTGACTTAGTCAGACCTTTATGTGCCCCCAAACTCTGCAGGAGTTTTGGGACTTGTTCCATCACTTAAACATTGTATCACTAGGATCTGGAGGCCCAGCAATAAGTTCTAAGAGCAATAAGAAAGTGGATTCCCAGACAGGCAAAAAAAATCTTGAGTGTCAGTCATGGCAGTGTTACACACTGGACACACAAAACTCACCTTCTGGTTCTGTGGACAGGCTGGAGTGCAGGAAACTGCCCGGGTCAGCGCCACTCTCTCCATCTGGTGATCATGCTGTGGCTCATGCTGCAGCCGAAGGTGTGGGACATCTAACTGACCCAAACTGTGCACACGACGCTGGCGGCAAATCTGATGATCACAGGCTAAGTGGTCATCTGCAGGACTCTTTGGTGGGCAGATATCACATCTTTGTGGGTCATCTGAGCATGTGATTAATACAGCCATTTAAGTTTGTGTTTTTTCAAGGGGGAGGGTTATTGTGTAAAACATTTGTCTGTGAGAATTTATTTGAAAAAAAAAAAAAAAAAAAACAGAAAAAAGTACCTGCAGAAAGAGTAGACTGGGACTTGGTTGGCTTGCCTCCCTTCTTTTTCTTACCAACTTTCTTAGTGGGAGTATCATTCTGAAAAGTAATTGTATAAAATGGCTGCTACTTTTGTCCATTTGCTAAGCTACAAATAGAGGTCTAAATCAAAGAACAAGACAATTTGTATTAGTTTAAGTGAAACTACAAATGCATCTGATTGTCTTATTTTTAGATTCTACTGCCAGCACATTTCTTCTCCTATTACTTTGGAAGCAGGGCACCGAACAACTCAAAGTGTAAACAAAGAGATGAACCTTTAGTTCTCAACATCTCCAACACAAAATGTACAGATTCTTTGGAAGTCTGATTCTTAGCATTTTGATTACAAAACTAAAACAACATGTTGTGATCAAAAGGTGATGGTTATGTGTGAGTAGTGTCAAGGACAAGTTGACAACCAGGGATTACTTACAAACACATTTTCTTTGCCCTCTTCAGAAACTCGTACAACAGCTCGTCTCTCCTCCTCAAATTTTTGCACCTAAGGAAATAAGCAATACAATCAATAATCAATACAATGAATGATCAATACAATGAATGATCTTGTCAATGTTCTAGTTCAATAGGATGGGCACTGTTACAGTAATGTAATATTATGGTACCACAAGAATTCTTCAGACAGTCATGCTGATTACTTATTTCAAAACTTCAAATCTCCTCTGCAGATTGGGCTTAAACAGAGGGTTTCAAACAGCATGGGGTTCAACACAAGGTTTAGAACAGCATGGGGTTCAACACAAGGTTTAGAACAGCATTGAGTTCAATGCAAGGTTTCAGGGGTGTAGCTAGGAATTTCCCATCATTTGGGGGCCCGGGGGGGGGGGCTTGACATCTATGGGGGCCCCTGCATTTTTTAATTTAATTTAATCTAATTTAATTTTTAATATAAAAACATTCCTTTGGGGGCACCCCTCAAGTAGGGGCCCGGAGGAATTTTCAAATTCTCCCCCTCCTCCCCCCACCCTAGCTACACCACTACATGGGGATGTTCAATATAGTAACTTTAAATGGTTATTAGAATGACGAAAAAAAAATGATGAGCCAAAATATTTGTTAATTATTTTATTATGAACATAAAATACATCCGCCAAAACTAGCCAAACATATCGTTGGTATAGACTTCTAACATCAAGATTGAACTACTTTCCATTCACTGCTAACTGGCGCTAGAATATCATTGACACTACACTGAATGTGCTCCAGATTTTATGTTCTGATAGATTCATGTACTATTGGAATTAAACTAAGTAACTCTATAAAAAAGGAAAACTAAACATTCAAATTACATTTATTTTTACAATTTAATGATATGCTTTCAATTGACAAATAGAGCTGCAAAATGAATTGAATATAACAGGAAAACTTACTTCCAACCCCAAATAATTTTGTGAGTGCCAAGAGAAGATAACCGAGTAGAACATTTAAATTAATATCGTCTTATTTTTCATCGATTATTATATCTTCTATCACTGCAGTGCTGTCTTTTTAAAACCCTAAAGTTGGCTTTCTACACAAATGAATACATCTTTGTGCGACATGGTTTTGTAGCCACAGTTTTGCTGACTAGATAAGGAGAGACTATCTCAAGGATTGATGACTAGACAAGGAGAGACTATCTCAAGGATTGCTGACTAGAGACTATCTCAAGGATTGCTGACTAGATAAGGAGAGACTATCTCAAGGATTGATGACTAGACAAGGAGAGACTATCTCAAGGATTGCTGACTATATAAAGAGAGACTATCTCAAGGATTGCTGACTAAAGAGAGACTATCTCAAGGATTGCTGACTAGATAAAGAGAGACTATCTCAAGGATTGCTGACTAGATAAAGAGAGACTATTTCAAGGATTGCTGACTAGATAAGAGAGACTATCTCAAGGATTGATGACTAGATAAAGAGAGACTATTTCAAGGATTGATGACTAGATAAAGAGAGACTATTTCAAGGATTGATGACTAGATAAAGAGAGACTATCTCAAGGATTGCTGACTAGATAAAGAGAGACTATTTCAAGGATTGATGACTAGATAAAGAGAGACTATCTCCTTTTTAAAAGGACGTGAGCTCATAGCGTTCAAAAAGTACTAAGATGTTGCAGTTGAAACGTGGACGTGATTATCTGTTGTAATGGGGACTGTGACAGTAGAGAGAGAACACATCCTTACGTATTCACACGTCTCTCCTTAATAAACACACATACACTGGAGCCTATATATCTATCATCTAGTCATCTAGTGAAATAGTTCATTCCACACACTTTTTGTTTGTTTATCTGTGCAATATTATATCTTCTTGAATACAAAAGGCAGATAAAGTGAAGGAAAAGGAAGGAGAGAGAGAGAGAGAGAGATGAGTGTCTTGCCGAAGATTGATGTAACTCTGTGGGGGGCGGGATAGTTCAGGAAACGGGTCGCATGGCTTTAGAATAATTGTTACTGATCTCTTAGTGTATGTGTGTGTTTCTGGTCTGCGAGGCGGAGTCTGCTTTTGAAGTCTGGTCGCCATATAAAAAACGTTGTGTGTCTACTCTAGAGACACATGTTCGCTAAGCCAAATGTTTGCTGATTATGTCACGTGCAAGTCTTGACTCAAACCAAAGTCTTTGCTGAAATCTACATCTAACAACGTTAAATGAAAATAAAAGAAGAGTTAACCCCCTCCCCCCCCCCCCCCAAACCCTTCTACATTGTACCCCTCCCTTTCAGATTTTTTTTTGTATGTGGTGTTAAAACTTTTCCTGAAAGAAACCAAAAAGAAAGAAGAACGAGAACAAAAATCCATCCCGCCAAAACTGGGAAAAAGTCTGGGGGCCCCTAGCTCACACACTTGTGGCGCTGCTCATCATCGCTCCACACAAACACATGCTAGCAAATATATATATAGAGTTCAAGTTAGGCTTTTTAAATAACTTCGCTTATCAAGAATTCGTTAACACAATAGGATTAGACATTTTTTTCATTGTTAATTAAATATATTTTCCTCCAATCAAGAAATCTGTTTGTTTGGTAAAGTTCCAACGATGATGGTATATGATAGTTTCAAGTTTAAATCGCAAATATAAATAAATCTAAGAAGTTTTCTGTCCCTAAACCAAAGAATACCAGACATAATCACAACCAATGTCGCAACAATGCTTCATAGCCACATTAACAAAAGCCCTTTCTGTACCTAAACCAAAGAATACCAGACATAATCACAACCAATGTCGCAACAATGCTTCATAGCCACATTAACAAAAGCCCTTTCTGTACCTAAACCAAAGAATACCAGACATAATCACAACCAATGTCGCAACAATGCTTCATAGCCACATTAACAAAAGCCCTTTCTGTTCCGAAGTCCAAAATGTTTTTGCTGCTAGCTCGATTCTGTCCAATGCTTTCATGTGAACAAAGCGACAATGCCTTATACGATTTTTCTCAAACGGGACGGCTTGACCCTCGACTTCTGGTCTGTCAACCTTGCACCATTCTCTGGCTATCTCCGCAGCTCTGGTTCACTTTGTGCTACGTATTACCTAAGTGAACTTTACAAGATTGGCTATTCTCACGCTCAAACGATTGGAAAATCTCGTCCCGTGGCCTTGTCGGTAGAAAGAATGCATTTGATTCTATGATGTGACCTTTGACGTTTGGGATCCTTGGACGGGGAAAAAATCAACCAAAAAGAGTAAAAATGTCGACGACCTTTTAATGAAACTTTTTAAAACGCTTAAAAAAAATATCATAAAATTGAATTGAAGCTGGTAGAGGGTCAAAGCGACCGAATGCCTAATTCTAAAGCTGGCCTACAAAGCTGACAACAATGACACTATGTGACGCAGAGTGTGGGACAGATTAACTCATCAAACAGAAATAGAAACAATTTTATGGCGCGCAGCTTGAAATGCTCAATTCCTAGAGCAGACGTCTTTGCTTGGCTCAGACTTCTTTGTTGAACCGCCACTCAAGTCACGAGTTGTCTTTCTTCTCTGGACATGCGGAGGCGGGTTAGCGAGTGTCCACAAGACAGTGTCCCGAGTCTCTCCCCGAGAGTTACGTACCAAGGAGACGTGGAGGAATTAATAGCAAGAAGCAAATAAATGCCAAAAGTTGGTGAAACGAGATAGCCACGTGACTTTACAGCCAGAAGTTCCAGAAGACTATCATGTAAAATAAACTGTGTGAGACTAGTGTGTAGCAAAAAAATGTGTGTGTGAGACTAGTGTGTAACAAAAAATGTGTGTGAGACAAGTGTGTAACAAAAAAATGTGTGTGTGAGACTAGTGTGTAACAAAAAATGTGTGTGAGACAAGTGTGTAACAAAAAAATTTGTGTGTGAGACTAGTGTGTAAAAAAAAATGTGTGTGTGAGACTAGTGTGTAACAAAAATGTGTGTGTGAGACTAGTGTGTAACAAAAAATGTGTGTGAGATAAGTTTGTAACAAAAAAATGTGTGTGTGAGACTAGTGTGTAGCAAAAAAATGTGTGTGTGAGACTAGTGTGTAGCAAAAAAATGTGTGTGTGAGACTAGTGTGTAGCAAAAAAATGTGTGTGTGAGACTAGTGTGTAACAAAAAATGTGTGTGAGACAAGTGTGTAAAAAAAATGTGTGTGTGAGACTAGTGTGTAAAAAAAATGTGTGTGTGAGACTAGTGTGTAACAAAAAAATGTGTGTGTGAGACTAGTGTGTAGCAAAAAAATGTGTGCGTGAGACAAGTGTGTAAAAAAAAATGTGTGTCTGAGACTAGTGTGTAACAAAAAAATGTGTGTGTGAGACTAGTGTGTAAAAAAATGTGTGTGTGAGACTAGTGTGTAACAAAAAAATGTGTGTGTGAGACTAGTGTGTAACAAAATTGTGCGAAGTCCAAAGATGTTTTCACTAGAAAGAGAAAGCGACACCGTCATGTGATATACCAGGCAAGTTTGTGTTGGTTGAGAATTGACCATCAAGATGAAACTGACCATCTGCTCCCACAGTTCCCCGAGATGTATGTGTACAACGTGAAAAAAAGAGACAACCATTGGCCAGCTCAGAGACCAACTCCAGGTCAAACACCCCAATATATGGGAGCGATACTACCCACGTGGTTTACCTTCAGTATGACACAAACACGATTAAATGAGCTCGCTTAGAAGGATACTGCTTTATAGCATACCACGTAATTGCTCTGTGTTTTTAATAATCGAAGAGCCTCAGAAATTAAGATATAATCTAGTCTGTCAAGAATCAAAATGTTATCTAGCCTATTAAGATAATTAGGCTATCAATATTGTTAGTTGTTGTTTACATTGAAACATTTCTCAATGAGGCCAATGACAATGGCAGTCATGACAGCATATAACATTGTTGTAATCTCAATGAGGCCAATGACAATGTCAGTAATGACAGCATATAACATTGTTTGTAATCTCAATGAGGCCAATGACAATGGCAGTCATGACAGCATATAACATTGTTGTAATCTCAACGAGGCCAATGACAATGGCAGTCATGACAACATATAACATTGTTTGTAATCTCAATGAGGCCAATGACAATGTCAGTCATGACAGCATATAACATTTTGTTGTAATCTCAATGAGGCCAATGACAATGTCAGTCATGACAGCATATAACATTGTTGTAATCTCAATGAGGCCAATGACAATCATGACAGCATATAACATTGTTTGTAATCTCAATGAGGCCAATGACAATCATGACAGCATATAACATTGTTTGTAATCTAAATGAGGCCAATGACAATGTCAGTAATGACAGCATATAACATTTTGTTGTAATCTCAATGAGGCCAATGACAATGTCAGTCATGACAGCATATAACATTGTTGTAATCTCAACAAAAAGAAGATGAGCAAAATATTTTAAACCCCCCCCCCCCCCCCCCGTTTGATGGGAGAGGTGCCGACTATGTCCTGACTGAACCTTACAACACAGACCCCAGGTGCCGACAAATCGGGTGCAGTGTGTGTCCCTTATGTGTGGATCTCACCAAGGCCGAGCAGTGGAGGGAGGGCTCACATACCGGCACCACATTCACTTGACAATAGCCCTCACAAGAGAGAACCTAACCACAGACTACCCTCCCTGCCCCACCATGTCCATCTTTTGTTTTTCTCATTGTTTCTTTTTCTTCCTACATGAAATTAAAGGAATTTAAGTTAAAGATGAGAGAGAGAGAGAGAGAAAGTGGGAGAGATAGCGGAAGAAAAAGGCAGAAAAAGAGATAGGTGAAGAAAAGGAGAGAGAGAGAGAGCAAGGAAGAAGAGAAGGAAAAACTGAGGGTCTAGATAGAAAGAAAGCAAGAGAGAAAGTCAACAAGAGAAATAGTGTGAAAGAATAGGAGAATGAGTGAAATGAGAGAGCGAGAGATACCTAGCCACGAAGTACTTACACTCATACCAGCAATGCGTCATTGGTCTGAAATGTTAGACCAAAGAAAGAGAAGATCAAAAAAAAAAAAGGGGGGGGGGGAGGGTTGTATGACAGAAAGAGGAACCGACACCCTGCGAGTCTTAAACTCAACATCCGAACTGTGGACCTAGGGTCAGGAGGGTAGACATACAATCTAAGGGCCGCGAGTACAAAACGAATTATTTCCCCCTTTTTTTTTTTTCGTTCACAAAGCCAAGGGAGAGAATAATTATGAGACAAGAGGAAAAAACATGCATCTTCCTGATGTTAACCTTTAGGAGATTTCAACATAAACATACCAGACTTTCTCACGCCTTATTTCTTTAGGTAAATAAATGATTCCCTCCCCTTGTTTCTCGGCCCATTGCCTGTAACATTTATCTGCATGAAGTTATCTTGACGATGGCGGCTACAGATCTACAACCGACACTGCTTTTTGTTTTTAATAAGGCGTGATTAAAATTGAATTAAACCATGAACGTAAAAATTCTTGAAAACATTTGTAGAGATTTCTTGTTTCGCCCTATTGAATCGAACTATATGTCATTAAATATGAAAATAAATTGGCAGTAACCAAAAGAAATGTCAAATCACCTGAACTTGACCTTATTTTTTCTTTCTTTTTTTTTCTGTAGTCTAGATGAGAGAGAGAGAGAGAGAGAGAGAGAGAGAGAGAGAGAGAGAGAGAGAGAGAGAGAGAGTCTTAGTTTGACATAATCTCCAATTTGGATTGGGCCCAGATTTAAGAGAAGTGTGAGATCAGCGAGACTCAAGAGATGTCACGTGTTTCTTCAATGTATTTCTACTCAAATTGTAAGACATTGCCCTGATAGTAGCGAATAGGTAAAGAGACAAACAAAAACTTGCCTTTAAAGTTGCAAGGAAGCACAAAGTCAAAATAACTTGCCCTAAAATTAGCAAATAGGCACAGCGCCTAAATAACTTGCCCTTAAAGTATCTTGCCTGAAAGAAAACTTTTGTTCTAGGTTTGATGAGTAAAACATATGCAGCCCATCTCGCCTACACGTCACAAGATAACAAAAAAAAAAAAAGACAACAAACCAGAAAAACAATACTAGCGCAGCCGCCCCTTCCCTTTTCTAGCCTCGCTCACACGTCCCAGTGTCTCTCGCTCCAGCCTCAGAACTTATCTGTTCCTTCTACTCACTCCTGTGGATTAACTCGGGAAGATAAACCAAACTATATACAACGGTTTGAGTTTGAAAACATAATAGAACGTGTTTTATATATGAACGGGGGGGGGGGGGGAATAGGGTATGACAGGGGGGCGATAGGGTATGAGCGTGGGGGGGGGGGGCGATAAGGTTGAAGATGTATATGAGGGGAGAGAACACTTGTAGATAACACGAGCACATACTCCATTGACATAACCGGATGCTGAATAGGGCGGAATGACGATCAAAAATGTGAGTGTTAAAGACATACATTTCAACGTGTGATGGCGCTGGTTAGCTTGTGTGTGGAACAGAGAAGGGGAGGGAGGTACTCCGCCTCTGGTAGTGGTGTTCAAATACCGAGTGGAACAAAAGTCGAAAACAAAATCTACTTCGACCACCGGCGGACAATGGTTATATATATGTAGTTCACTACTGGGACCACCGGCGGACAATGGTTATATATATGTAGTTCACTACTGGGGCCACGGGCGGACAATGGTTATATATATGTAGTTCACTACTGGGACCACGGGCGGACAATGGTTATATATATGTAGTTCACAACTGGGGCCACGGGAAATGTTGCACTGTGATTCCTCATTGATCTTCAGACTTGAAGACAATCATTATTAGTACTACCTATTGAAACACGACTCTTTAGTCCTCTTTATCAGAATATCGAGCTAGTTGTACCTTTTAAATAAATATAAAGTAAGGTAAAGGTCGCCTTTCAGACCTTGCGATCTATAGGGCAGATGAAGTAAAGGTCATCTGTTTCTTTGGCCCAAGGTTAACGAGGGTGTCATGTGACCAGCACAACGACCAACCGCATTTACTTTTCCCCAACTCATGTCATGTGTCCAATAAATCTGGGTGTACTCCGAAATTAAAAATCCAAGTCTTCCCCAGGATTTGAACCCGGAGAACTAAATATAGCCAACACAATTTTCGCTTCTTTTATCATTAGTTGTTCATCTTTTCATTCTTATAGATTGGGCTTAGAAAATGGAGCACACATTTGTAATATTTCTCCCCCGGCAGCTCTCTCTCTCCTTTCTCTTTCTCCCCCCCCCCTCCTCTCTCTCCTATCGTGCCACACTAAAAAAAAAAAAAATGAACCACTATGTTTTCACTCAGGTCAAACGGTCAGAATCGATTTTTTTCTTAGCGGCAGTTCAAAAGAGCGGTCAATTTAGTGGGAATGCTATTAAAAGAACAAATCTAATATTTTCACTGCAAATAATTGCTTGTGATAAGAACGTCCAATTCTCAAACCCAGTAAGACATTAAGAGATGAAGACTCTTTTATTTTGGCGAAGAAAATGGTACAACTAAACCTTCGAATATATAGATATAGATATATACTATCGGGCCTTAGTTTTTGGTATTTCTGATCTACTGGTTTGAATTGTTAGCTCTATATCAGTGGTTCCCAAACTTTTTTTGTCTCGTAGACCCCTTGCCATGTTTTCTGGTTTTCGGTAGACTCCCTGCTTAATTTATATTTTTGCAAATTCATAAACTCCATTTTTAAAACTAATTTCTAACTGTTTTGAGTCGAAGAGTAAAAAAATGTACATCATAAGTTAGAGAAATCTAATTTTTTTTATTGATAAAAATTCAAATTTAAACAAATGAAAATAACTATTAATATGTATTGCTAGAATCACCAAACACACTGAATATGTTTTTGTTGGGTATTTTTGCACGTTTATAATCCGTTACTACGGATACTATGTTTCATATAGGAATTAGTTGCTTTATGAAGTAGTCCTTCAAACATTAAATAGTAATTAATTTGCCTTAAATATCATTTTAAAAGTTTTCGCAAAGAGCAGTTTCTCTTGTATTTATTGATCTTTCACGTGTGGCTCAAATATTGTGTTCGTGGAACTGGTTTCATCAACAGAAGGGGCAAAGGTGAGTAACTGGTGGCTTAACCAGTAAGCTTTGGGTAGGAAGGACTCATTAGCCTTGGCTTGCAGCCCGTCTAGCAGAAGGAAAACAGAATTCAAACTCTGCTGCCTTGCAGCTATACCCAAACATGGGAAAGGTTTCGTAGGTCAACCCTGGGAAAAATTAAGACCATTAGGCAATTTGCAGCTTTAATGCTATAACTCATCCCACCGATGTGCCCTTGAACTGAAGTGTTACTTATAGAAATTCGTTTCATAATATCAGATGTTGATTATTGTGAAACAGATTTTAAAACTACTTTAATAGCTGGTAAAATCAATGTTTTATTTACAGTGTTCTCTGTATTTGGCTAAAAGTGAAGAGATCTTGAAAGACGCTCACAAACCACCATCTTCTCTTTTATGATGTTGAAGATAGATTTTGCAGGTCTATTCTGAACTTTTTTTTTTCGCATTTTTATATTTTTATCCGTGTGGCATCATCTCAAATAATCCTCCAGTGTAATTGGTTTCATATGGTCATAAGAAAGCACTTAGACAACCGCTTGTTTGACAAGGGAATAAATAATCAACGCTGTAAAATCTAGATTTCTTTTTGTTAAACATTAGTTACATGTAGACAAAATTTAGCTATTTAAACCTTTATTTGCTTGGTAAATCCTTATGGATAATAAAGATTATTGTTAATATCATTGTTATTATTATTATTTATTCATCTATTTATAAGTGTATGAAATTGTTACATTAACGGGGTGTGAAAATTAAAGTCATGACCTGCTTAAATGAAATCCACTATCGTAGACCCCTATAGACATCTCATAGACCCCCAATTAATTTTTTCACTTTCGTAGACCCCTTGGAAGTCTTCGTAGACCCCTAGGGGTCTATATAGACCACTTTGGGAATCACTGCTCTATATTAAACATGGAGAATGTTTCCTTCACATTTATTTTATTTATTTTGCCACGAAAATAAAAGTAATGTGAAAACGGGTTTACCCGATTTGTTAAAAAGATTTTTAAAAGAGATACAATTAGGTACTTTTTGCCTATTTTTAGGGTAGTAGTAGTAAATGTACACTACGGACTTCGCAAAACATTTATGCCAAGTTTTATCAAAATCGGTCAAACGGTTTTGATTTCTATGTAGGATATGTACATATACATATACGTCTTACTTTCTGCTTTATATATTAGATATCTAGGTCAGTGGTCTTGGTTTTAACATTGTGCATAAGGCGAAGTGAAACATCAACAAAACAGGTTTTCAAAAAGATCAAGTCATCAAATAAATGAGGGTGTGAGTGGAACAGGAGAGAGATGGGGAGAGAGGAGAATGAGGAGAGTGGGCGACAGAAAGAAAAAGAATGTCAAGAAAGGGATCGAGATGGTGAGAATGGAGGTAAGAAATGAAAGAAGAGAAAGGAAAGCAGACGATGAGAGAGAGTGAGAGAGAGAGGAGGAGAGATAGAGAGAGAGAGGCAAAAGGAAAGAGAACGAGAGTATAATAAAAAGTAGAAAGTAAAAATGAAGGAAAAGAATTGCGACACAAAATGTCTTCACATGGAAAAGAAAAAACGCAAAAAAAAAAAGTTCGTTGTATTGGACATCAAGAGAAATGAAATACACCCGCCCCCCCCCCCCCCCCAACAAAAAGGTGATGAGGAGATTTTTTAAAGTGACAACACCTAGAATGTCAGCATCACAAATAGATACATGAGGGCATGTAACACCTAGAATGTCAGCATCACAAATAGATACATGAGGGCATGTAACACCACCTAGAGTGTCAGCATCACAAATAGATACACGAGGGCATGTAACACCACCTAGAGTGTCAGCATCACAAATAGATACATGAGGGCATGTAACACCTAGAATGTCAGCATCACAAATAGATACATGAGGGCATGTAACACCACCTAGAGTGTCAGCATCACAAATAGATACATGAGGGCATGTAACACCTAGAATGTCAGCATCACAAGTAGATACATGAGGGCATGTAACACCACCTAGAGTGTCAGCATCACAAGTAGATACATGAGGACATGTAACACCACCTAGAGTGTCAGCAACACAAATAGATACATGAGGGCATGTAACACCTAGAATGTCAGCATCACAAGTAGATACATGAGGGCATGTAACACCACCTAGAGTGTCAGCATCACAAATAGATACATGAGGGCATGTAACACCACCTAGAGTGTCAGCATCACAAATAGATACATGAGGGCATGTAACACCTAGAATGTCAGCATCACAAATAGATACATGAGGGCATGTAACACCACCTAGAGTGTCAGCATCACAAATAGATACATGAGGGCATGTAACACCTAGAGTGTCAGCATCACAAATAGATACATGAGGGCATGTAACACCACCTAGAGTGTCAGCATCACAAATAGATACATGAGGGCATGTAACACCTAGAATGTCAGCATCACAAATAGATACATGAGGGCATGTAACACCACCTAGAGTGTCAGCATCACAAATAGATACATGAGGGCATGTAACACCTAGAGTGTCAGCATAACAAATAGATACATGAGGGCATGTAACACCACCTAGAGTGTCAGCATCACAAGTAGATACATGAGGGCATGTAACACTTAGAGTGTCAGCATCACAAATAGATACATGAGGGCATGTAACACCACCTAGAGTGTCAGCATCACAAATAGATACATGAGGGCATGTAACACCACCTAGAGTGTCAGCATCACAAATAGATACATGAGGGCATGTAACACCACCTAGAGTGTCAGCATCACAAATAGATACATGAGGGCATGTAACACCACCTAGAGTGTCAGCATCACAAATAGATACATGAGGGCATGTAACACCACCTAGAGTGTCAGCATCACAAATAGATACATGAGGGCATGTAACACCACCTAGAGTGTCAGCATCACAAATAGATACATGAGGGCATGTAACACCTAGATTGTCAGCATCACAAATAGATACATGAGGGCATGTAACACCTAGAATGTCAACATCACAAATAGATACATGAGGGCATGTAACACCACCTAGAGTGTCAGCATCACAAATAGATACATGAGGGCATGTAACACCACCTAGAGTGTCAGCATCACAAATAGATACATGAGGGCATGTAACACCATCTAGAGTGTCAGCATCACAAATAGATACACGAGGGCATGTAACACCTAGAATGTCAGCATCACAAATAGATACATGAGGGCATGTAACACCACCTAGAGTGTCAGCATCACAAATAGATACACGAGGGCATGTAACACCTAGAATGTCAGCATCACAAATAGATACATGAGGGCATGTAACACCACCTAGAGTGTCAGCATCACAAATAGATACATGAGGGCATGTAACACCTAGAGTGTCAGCATCACAAATAGATACATGAGGGCATGTAACACCTAGAATGTCAGCACCACAAATAGATACATGAGGGCATGTAACACCTAGAATGTTAGCATCACAAGTAGATACATGAGGGCATGTAACAACGTTCAACAACAAGCAAAATAATTTTAAAAAAAAAGAATAAAACGTACTCTATATCAGAGGTTCTCAAACTGGGGTCCGCGGACTAATAATCAACTCGCCCCTCACTACTGTTTAAACTTTTCTATGTTGGCAGCAGCTTGTCAAAACAACATTGATTGTGAACAGTCAGGTGATAGAATTGTATTTCACGAATGAAAATAAGGTTTACTTATTTTACAAACCAATCAACGTCGTTCTTTAAAATGTATCTGCTTTTAAAACCAAACAAGTTGGTCTTTCAATTTCTCTGCTTTATCCCCCCATTGAAAGAAGTTTTTCGCACGCCCACCGTTAGATTATGAACAAATATTTCATATGCACAGAAATCTGAAAAAGAGCAACAAGAGTGTCATGGAGGCAAGGAACTGAATTGAAGTGCGTTAGTCATGTCGGGATAGCTTATAACAGTCCTCATTTTGTTTATGGGAAGAGAGGAATTTTTCATTTGTTTGTTCATTCTTCGACTTCCATCTTTGGCCAGCATGTCTGCATATTTTTTTTTCGCCTTACAGCCAGACACTACAGAATGAGACAACATAAGTTCCTGAAGCTAAAGGTCGGCGCCAGCTAAACTTGCCCTTGTGGAGCATCACCAGAGAATGCTGACCAGAAAGAAAAAAAATCTTAAGGATTCAAATATTAAGGCATTGCGAATAGCGCCAAGCAAAACACACCGTTGGGTTTAGGCCAGCGCCTTTACAAATATGCGATTCGGGCAGATAAATCAAGCTGCGTCGGCCGTCGGGTGTCCGCTAATATCGTATGGGTATGGGGTCCTTGAACTGAAAAAGTTTGAGAACCTTTGCTCTAGATCTATATGTTTACATTTGTACCACTTCATTTTACAACAATGTCCCAGAAACTTCAACTACTATCTTTTTTTTTCAAGATTTTAAGAGACTTTCTTGTTCCCTTTCATTTTAAATGTGTATGCGTGTGTGTGTGAGGGTCTGAGTGACAATGAGATGTCACAAACTCCACTGAAACTCAAATAGGTTTGAATCGCTTTTTGTTTTTATAAGCTGCTCGCCATTGTTAAGTTTCTAAAAGGGGTATTAGATAATTCAAGGGGGAAAATGATTAGTGTTTTGGATCCCTTTGAAACGGTTCAGCAGCCTTGAGCACATTGACCTAAATAGATTCACTTCCGGAACGGAAATAGGCTTTTGTTAACCAAAATTGCGCCAGAAAAGGTGTCAGTCTACGTGACCATTATCACCCAAGATGACCGGAAGTTACGTGAATGGCATTGTTATTGGGGATAAAATAACTGGGGCATTCACCGCCATGTGTTTCTCTACGTGACCAATCAAAGTAAGAATTAAAAAAAAGAGACAGATGAATGGTAGAGCATTTAGGTTGTTAGATTGGAGGTATTTTCTGTGTGTGTGTGTGATTAGATTGGTTTGCTGTGCCGTGGAGGCAATGCCCTTGACCAGTAGTGTTGAAGGGCTGACCATTACAAGCTTTGGAGCAAAGTGTTTTGTTTTGTTTTCTGCAGTGATTCATATTTTAATAAATACAAAGTTCTATGGGTTGTTTTTTTTCCCTCAAGAATATCCCATATCTTCAAATCTTCGCTAGATCTAGACATATTCGTACATGAAGTCAGAGGAGGTCATTGCACGACCAACGTTGGGAAATGGCACATTAAAACTAGAACGATGAAAACCATGCGATGTTCTAATGAGACAACAAAGCTAAGACGAAATGGCCTCCATATCAACCATGGGAAAATCCACGCGGAGCAACAGATGTTTTAAATTTTGCCGCGGTCTGATTCAATGCGACGAAAGGAATTTCCGTGGAAAATCGTGGCGCGAAAACCTTCAGACAATAGACTCGCTTTATGATTCATGGCTTTGTTTTTGGTGTACGAATGCTCATGAATCTGTGTGTGTGTGTGTGTGTCGCTGATGTTTCTTGGTTTATTCGAAATAGAAATGTATTTGGCTTGTTTCCTAATGCACTGTGAAACTTCTCAATGTAACCATGTCTATTAGTAAATAATTTTCAAAGTCAGAGAACGAAAACTAATAAACTGGGCTACAGTGTTGATTAAACTTGAAAGATGTTCTAGAATAATCTAGAAGATAAATAGTTTTTAAAATTCTTTCCACGAAAATAACAACAATATGGCTCTAAATAGTTAAAAAGTTGTTTAAACAAGACTATTCTGTTTCCTTTGTTCCACTAAACAGTTAAAAAGTTGTTTCTATATGACTGTGCTGTTTCCTTTGTTTAAAGACTACAAATTTGTCACCATTATTGAATGCTCTCTCACGGGGGGGGGGGGGGGGGGGCTAAATTAGCGCAGCACTTTCTTCCTCCAGCATCTTCCTGTACTTATTGAAAGTGTGGCCCTCGACACGAGGCTCACACACTGGCTTTGTGATATACGAGTTGCACTGAACCTTCAAAAGTTGATACTTTTGTCTGTCTTCTTCCAACATAATAGTTTCTGTCAACAAGACCACGTTGCAGCGTAACTGGGAAACGGAGAGACGAGAATGGAGAGACAGTGGAGAGAACAATGTTTATTAGAGAGAGAGAGAGAGAGAAAGAGAGAGAGAGAGATGGGAACAAGCGAATTGGGAAGACAAAATAACTGCTAAACCCAAATCCTCGATTTACAACTGACCAGAGATGACCCTTGATTTCAAAAGATATTGACTGGGATGACCAGAGTTATGACCACACGCAAATACAACATTCATTTTAGAGTCTCAATCTGCCTAATCCAAACAACACGCAAACATGTCCATCTCCTTCATGTCTCACTTCTCCTTTCCCCAGAGGAAATCGGGCCATAGATCTACAGACAGAATCATGATAAGGTCAAACTCAGCAAATTAAACATGAAGAGAAATGGCAGAATCTAAATCAAGAAACATAATCTTTGTTTACAAATCGACTTCAATTCTTGTTTTGTTTTTTTCCAAGCAGACAGAAGCAATGTCTGAAGTGAAAACTTCACGTGGAAGTACATCAGGTAATTGGCACACCTTATATCAAGGTAAACTCTAGAACAACTATTTGCTACTTGAAAAGCATTCAAGAATATAATATCGCATATCACTAAAGCTGTACCAAGTTTCTGAGTCTAAGGCCAATGACTGCCCCGAATAGGTTAAGTTTTGTACGCATAGACTACATCGATGGATGCACACTCATAGAATGAGAAAAAAATTTTAGTCGACAAAAGCAGTAATGACTTTCCAGGCTCACTACACTTAAGAATGTATCCTGTGACAACAGAAATCTCTGACATCAAAGTATAGGTGGAAACTAACCGCTTCTTATGTCCAGAACCACTGACTCCATTTCTTCCGTTCTTTAACGAAATAAAAAATAAATACATTTCATTATCAGAGAGTACATAGAAGACTCAAAACATACGCAGGCACGCATGCGCGTAGATACCGGAAATGACGAGCACTCACCACTGCTAAGGCTGTCTGTGTACTGATCTTGCCTTCTTTGACTAGAATCATGAGAGCCATCCTGTCCTCGTCGCTCATACTTATCTCGTAGGCGTTGAGGTCACCTGAAATGTCAAGGTCAGACACTTAAAAAAAAAAAACGCATTGAAACCTGTTGAGTCAAATGTTTTATCACATATGTTACGTGTTTTTTTTTAAGTAACAGAGGATTAAATTTATAAAACTATTGGAGATGGCGACCAAAATGTATTAATTTTTTTTTTCGGCGGTGGGGGGTGTTAGGGAAGGTCTAAAACAATATGGTTGCATACAGAATGACAGGACGGAAGTGCCTAACACCTAACAAATGGAGTAATGTAGTGTACAATAATAACTAAAAAAAAACGAAATAATACATTTCATTTCCTTCTAATTTCAATGTGCTCATCAAGAAGTAAAAGACACAGTGTGGACTAGGATTAGATATTTGACGGGGCTAGAAGAAGGCTGCTCTAACCAGGTGGCTACTTTACCTTGATGCTGCTTGTAAGTACCCTTCCTGCTTGACCGCCGGAAACCGATGTTTCGAAGAAATCGCCCAAACACTGACCCGCTCTTCTTTTTGTCTTCGTGCGCTCCACCGGAGTCTGTCAGATATACACACACAAAAAGAACAACAATTACAGCCTGGTGCTGAGCTGGTTTATCCAAGTGTTACAGTGAGACAGTCTGTGTGTGCGTGTGTGTGGGAAAAATTGACCACCACTCAACGGATGAAGAAAGCATATCCCTAGAGTTGACAGAAAGAAAAAGGCCAATGTCCTCAGGTTCTAAGACCGAGGCCCAAACAAGACAATGACCTCTAGACTATAGAGAAAACCCTCTATGGCGACTGCCTGATGTTCAAACCCTTGCGTAGTTCATCTCAGATAAAGATCTAGTTATCAACAAGATAACGAGAACACCGATAAGAAGGAAGAATGAGTTGCTTTACGTGGCTACGCCGTAGCTTATAAAACATCAGAATCAATGGATGTTGTCCACCTTAGAACTGAACTTCTTTACTGATACCACAGGCAGCTTGACAACACCAATATTCTCTTGTGGGCGGGTGAAAGGTCACACAGAAGAAAGTAAAAACATGAGATATGTATCTTTTTATTTTGTTGCAGTTGGATTTAATGTTTTGTTTTAATTTCATTCTCTAGTTATGTAACATTTGGTTGGTCAAAATCTGAAGAGCAGAAGTTGAAATAACAAAGAATGAAATCGTATGAAAACAAAATAATCTAAATAAATTTAAAAAAACTAGATCTTCAAAGTGTCACATTCTCATTTTAATGCAGAAAATAAAAGTTTTATATACATGAATGTAAAATAAGTAGGTCAAAATGCATTAAGAGGCCATAGCTATTGGTACTAACTGACAGTATAATTCTTACAGAAATATTAATATGAGAAGTATTTTTTAAAGTTTCTTTCGATAATTTGAATATTTAAAATTAAAAACAACTCTTTTATTACTTTATTATATTTAAAAAATAACTTTAGTGACTAAAACTTGTTTGTTGCCATGCTTGTAGCTTATCACTAACTAAAACAATGACGTGACGTGTCTATGTAGTGGACTACATTAGACGGGTGACAAGACAACGGGAAGTTTCATGTTTTCTGGTTAAATAGAGTCAATAAGTGCATGAAATGAAAATGTTATTCAAAGTTCAAAGGTTAGATGCGCTCAGTGAGCAAGATTCTCTATGCCCAAGCAGTAAATATGTTAAGCTCTAGGGTGCATAATGAGGCTGTCAGGGGCGCAGGAGGCAGTGGTACGAGAGGATGGTTAGCAGTGAGGGGAAAGCACAGTTGTTTTGTTTACGACTTTCTGCAAGCGGTAGGCAGCGGTAGGGTAGGCAGCGGTAGGCAGCGGTAGGCAGACCAAGTCATGGCGCAGAAAGAACTCAGTTTGCAACATCGGTATTTTCACCGCCTGCAAGGTGGCGCCAAAAGTCGGCAGATTTTCAGACGAGATTTAGTGAAACAACCAGACTCGCCGTTAAGTTTCCTACTTTGGCATAGGCGCCAATGTGGGCATAGATTTTTTTAAAGTCGCCAGTATTTGTTCTAGATCTAGCCGCTTTGATGTTAAAATGTTAAGCAAAGAAGTAAGCAAAGGAAATAGTCTGGTTTCAACTGGCAGGTTTTCGCTGAATCTATAACGTTAATGAGACTATTAGATAGAAGAAAGAAGAAACTAACAATTAACACAATCAACAAGTCAACAAAAAAAAATGTAAATGGCCTCCACGCTCAAAAAGATTACAAAATAAATTATATTTTAAAGATGAAAACTTTCCAACTATCTTCTCTCTAGCAAAACATTTCACCACTTTTGTATCCTTGTGATTATTCTCCAAACAATAGATAACAATGTCTAAGTATCCAAAGTAAATAAAGTCAATAGATAGCAATGCCTAAGTATCCCAAGTAAATAAAGTCAAAAGATAGCAATGTCTAAGTATCCCAAGTAAATAAGGTCAATAGATAGCAATGTCTAAGTATCCCAAGTAAATAAAGTCAATAGATGTACGTATTAGAAGAACTCTATTATCAAGCTAGCCTCGACACCAGTCTCGGATTTTATACGGAGATTTTTTTAAATCTCTAGGAATGAAATGGACGACACGTGATGTTAGTCCACTCAAGATTTAGATCTAGGTATTTACTTGCTAACTTGAGGTAGGAGGAGTGATAGAAAAGGTGGGTGGGGGCAGGGTCACGTTCAATTACAATTCCTGTCAGTGATTATGTTTTAGAACATTTCACTTTATTTGTAAATTTCAGTTCGATGGTGAACTAAATGGTGACCAAGGGAAACAAATGTTCAACCAGAAGAAACTGAAACGAACGAAAGATCAATGAGAAAGTAAATAGGTCAAGGTCTGCTAAAAATAAAACTAATTGTAAATTAAAAAAAACAACAACTCGTTATATAATTTTAAGATTTTGCAAATGTCAAGGTTAAGGTTTTATTTTATGGTAGCAGTAGTGACCTTGAACTAGTTAAAGCGTGAAGTTAAATACAAGCAAATGAAGTGAGCAAGCAACAAAAGTGTCTGTTAAGCAGAAGAAGAAAAAAAACAACTCATGCCAGTCTAGTACCTCTGATGATTTTTCGAGGAAATATACAACATACACCTAGAAGTGAGAATACAAAAATACACAGCAACAAAAAATGAAATATAAAATTCAAGTGCACATAAAGTAAATAAGGAAAACAAAATAGTATTGACATCAATTCTTGAAAGTATAGGCTCGGGGGGGGGGGGGGGGGACGCCCTAGTTCAGAATCAACTATTGGACGTCTCGCAATCAATTAGAGGCTATCCAAAGGCTTCTCAAGTTATTCAACGTTTCGGCCTAATTTTAAGCACTGAGTGCTCTAATGACTACACGACATCTACTCTCTATGTAAAACTGTGGCTATGTTTAATGATAAATAAAACATCCAAATAGGAAGCCAATTGGAAAGTTTATCATTGCGTCTCTACGTGAGTTCACATTGCCTACATTGAGGTCTGTATTTCATTCGATAGACGTCTATAGACAATGTTTGTTGTGTTTGGTTGAAAGTCTAACATGAACTCAAGTGTGTTTCAGTGCCATTGCAAATCTATCAAACATATTTAGTGTTTTGTGTGTTTAAGTAACGTAAAGCTTCCCTTTCAGACCATGCAGTCTATAGGGAAAATGATGCCAAGTTCATTTGTTTCTTTGGCTAACGGTTAACGAGCAGAGTGTCATGTGGCCAACACAACGACCAACCGCCTTTACCTTGCCCAACTAAAAAGTTGGGTGGACTCAGGGGCAACCTAAAAATCCCGAAATTAAAAATCCCAGACTTTACCGAGATTCGAACCTAGAGCGGAAGGCACTCGCTTAACCACTCGGTTACCACGCTTGCACACATGACATGTCCTGATCTAATCCAATGAAACTGAACGTATCTATCCAAAGCCAAGGTGGACATCGAAAGTTTTTTTGTTTTTTTTTCGATTTCAAGCAACAAGTTTTGTAATTTTACTCCCGTGAACAAGAACTTTTTTTTTTACATAAAAAAAATGTGTATTTTGTTGGCATAAGCAATTTTATGCTTAATCACAGAAAGACTGATGCACATTAGGCAATCCTTCATTTAAAACAAATATAAATATGTTCCGTCAAGATAAAGTTGGTTAAATTCCAGAATTACATCACGACCCAACAGACAGATATGTGCTGATTGTTGATATATATATATGATGGAGATGATTCCAAATCTATAAGTATATAAGACTCAACTGTTATGTCTATGATCGAAATAGACTAGATGACATGACCTGAAAATGTATTTAGCAAGGGCCTGCATCATTAGCACTTGATTTTCTGGCCACTTCGTATAGACTTGATCAGGACATTGAAACATTCGGACATCACCAGCACTTGAGTTTGTGTCCACTTCGTATAGACTTGATCAGGACATTGAAACATTCAGACATCACCAGCACTTGAGTTTGTGGCCACTTCGTATAGACTTGATCAGGACATTGAAACATTCAGACATCATTAGCACTTGAGTTTGTGGCCACTTCGTATAAACTTGATCAGGACATTGAAACATTCAGACATCATTAGCACTTCAGTTTGTGGCCACTTCGTATAGACTTGATCAGGACATTGAAACATTCAGACATCACTAGCACTTGAGTTTGTGGTCACTTCGTATAGACTTGATCAGGACATTGAAACATTCAGACATCACCAGCACTTGAGTTTGTGGCCACTTCGTATAGACTTGATCAGGACATTGAAACATTCAGACATCACTAGCACTTGAGTTTGTGGCCACTTCGTATAGACTTGATCAGGACATTGAAACATTCAGACATCACCAGCACTTGAGTTTGTGGCCACTTCGTATAAACTTGATCAGGACATTGAAACATTCAGACATCATTATCACTTGAATTTGTGGCCACTTCGTATAGACTTGATCAGGACATTGAAACATTCAGACATCACCAGCACTTGAGTTTGTGGCCACTTCGTATAAACTTGATCAGGACATTGAAACATTCAGACATCACTTGCACTTGAGTTTGAGGCCACTTCGTATAGACTTGATCAGGACATTGAAACATTCAGACATCACTAGCACTTGAGTTTGTGGACACTTCGTTTAGACTTGATCAGGACATTGAAACATTCAGACATCACTTGCACTTGAGTTTGTGGCCACTTCGTATAGACTTGATCAGGACATTGAAACATTGAGACATCCCCAGCACTTGAGTTTGTGGCCACTTCGTATAGACTTGATCAGGACATTGAAACATTGAGACACATTGAATGCAAGGAATGAAACCTCAGAGTTGTCGTGGAGAAATTTATAACACTCGAAATGCTTTTTTAACTCTATTATTAACTAAGTAATAATACAGACATAAACAAATTCATTCGGACGAGGGCAACAGAAACACGCCAAAACATTATGAGAACCTCCTTTCTTGGCACCAGAATGACTTGTAAAATAAACCAGAAACTGATTATTTCTCACTGACCCACATTTTTTAAGTGCGCTGTTTGGGAGAGTTAAAATCCCACCAATAGATTACAGTTGTTGTTGTTGTTGTTTTTTTCGTTTCTTAAAACTTTGTTGTTGTTGTATATAAAAGGCTGATACAATTTTCCGTATATCAAATTTCTGATGTTTGTTGTAAAATTTTTGTTTTACATGTTTCGGATGTTCCTTCAGAGTTGAAGATAGTTTACTTCCTAGTCCAAACCTCCCGCAGGACGACGGGGGATGGGAGCGGGCAGGGTTTGAACCCTCGACCGTCGATAAATCCGAACGACAGTCCAGCGCGCAAACCGCAAGACCTGGCAGCTAGTGTATTGATGTAACTGTGTTGATGTGCTACTTGAAATAAAGTTTGAGAAACATTGAGCAATATCTCTAAATAAGAAAATAGTACGAGTTGAAATGTGCAACAAAACTTATGTCCTTAAACACAAACACAATATGTGCCAAGGTTAAACGACACGTGGAGATGTCTATTCCATTATTTAATCTCCTTTAGTTATTAGTTATTTAATATTCAATTGTGACTCGGAGGCTACGGATGGTCTCTGGCAAATGTGTGGAAAAAAGAAAGGGGGGGGGGGGAGTCATTTTCCAGTTTTCCACTATTTCAGCACGTATTTTTCCTTCAGCCCCCCCCCCCCCCTCCAAGCAGGGCAATAGCGAGACCCTCTGAAATAGTATGTCGAGTAGCTCGATTAGTCTCTGTGGTCACTTGGTCAGATTGAGACACTTGGGAAGGGTAGGTGGCTGGCTGAAGAAGTTTGCTTGTACAAAGAGCAGACACGCACGCTCGTTCTAATCCCGACTTACTAAGAGTACGCAACTCTTGATTATTTTAGTTTTTAAAGCCAATAAAGAAATAATTTGAATGTGAGACTTTTTTCCACATGACACAGCATTTCAGTAGATAATCTTGTTCTCAAAGTCTATCTCCATCACAATGAAAGCGTTTTTTCCCCTAGTTACAACCCTCAGTCAAGCTTCGTGTAGATGACTACAATGACTCGTATCTTATATCACATTCACTTTGATGTACTGGAACAATCAAAGAAACAACTTACCACCGTCCAACGCCACATAATTCTGGTGAGCTGTGGGGTCAAGTCTGAAAAGAAAAGAACATTCAAAATTAATTATCATCAATAGAAACTGGACTAATGTATTTTTCGATTTTTTTTTCAAAGTTATATAATTAATGGAACAAGTATACAATATATCATCACAACGCGCGTGGTGACAGTAGAATACAGTTCAACTGATAATATAGCTCACCAGTGTAATTGGCACAAGTCCCTGCTGATATTCATTCATATTACCAATAACAAAGTCGAAAGAATATGGTGCTATTTTGTCAATAACTATCAAACCAAGCCTGCTGACTTGTATCCCACAATCCTTCATTGTATTTTACGAACATTTTTGCACTACATTACAAATGACGAAATCCTGATGGAGGCAAATCTAAAAATAAACTAAACCCTATTAGTTCCGGTGTTTGGCTTGTAGACAGCTTGTGTATTGAACTTTGATTTATTTGCCCTGTTAAGCGCTATAGTTTTTAAAATAGTAGGTTGTCCTCGAGAGAGTAAAAGCACATTGGCATTTTACGAGTTTTCCAAGCCAGTTAGTTTTTCAGTGCAGCTCAAGAGAATGTTAAAATTAAGATATAATCAGCTACTAGAATTAGTGGTATGTGTGTGTGTGTGTGTGTGTGTGTGATTGGCTGTACTAGATTGAAATCACTCCTAGATGTGATGTAAAATAAAAAGCAAGAAATGATCAGTTGTGACATGAATATCGTGGTACCAATAACTATGACTGTAAAATTTAAATGGCGCCCGTGACTATTGCTCCTCTATTTTATATATTTCAATACTATCCCCTAAACATTCATTCGTCCTCCCCCACCCCCACAACATCGCCCTTACATTGCTCGATACATTTTCTTTACTTTCTCTTCAACCGGAAGTAATGAAGTAGAACATAATAAGTGAGTAAACTAAGGGCAGATTGCTGTGATGAACTTGATTTCTGAAACTCCAACAAATCATGTATTCCAATGTTTCTGAGGTGACGTGTGAGTATAGTCCCTACATACTGACACAACAAACTAGTTCCATGACATCGTGCAACTCTGCACTTTATATTCAAGAAATAGAGAATAAAGATAGTATTATTTTAATTATTATTATTGTAGAGATGAATTAATTTTCATTCTCTGGCACTACCAGGCTCTAGCTTAGTTAACACTTAACAGTGCCCACTGAGTAATTTTCTGATGATGTGACAGGTCTGCAGCAATACTGCCCCCTGACAGTTAACGAGGATCTACTTAGGCATCTTTGGGTCTTCAAATGTGTCTTAGAGGTCAGTTGTCACTATCCCCTCGGTTGATATAACAGGGTGGTGCTATTAATAATTATTTCCTTTCAGAGAACAGTCATGTATTTAACAACAGATTATTCTGTTAATCTTTTTTAGGGTTTTGGTCACTAGCAGATCTGCTCGGTTCTCGTAACTTGTCATTAATGGTCATCGTGACCTCTGGAAGATAATGAAAGACTGAAACAAATTTTAACTTCATGCTGGACTGGAGAGTGAAGACCATACTAACATTATTCCCCCCCCCCCTTTTGAGACACCCAAGCCTCTACCTCTCCAGTCCACTCGCCATTATCCACATCGCACCATTCTCTTATGTTTATTTTTTTGTTCCTCCCGTGTCTCGCTCTGTTGGACTCGTACGAGCTGAGGCTGAGGGCTGCACTCGGTCGATACTTGAAAACTGGAGTACGAAAGAAAAGGGAGAGAAGAGGGAAAAAAATCAATCTTGGGCAAATTTGCATTTCCCGTTCACAATAGACTTCCCCCCCCCCCATTCCACACACACACAACCACTACTATCCAGTCCATTTCTGACCATCACAAACAGAGAGTCTTGAAAGATTTTTGATTCGTCTGACCGATGGATAGATCAAAAGAAGGACACAAAAAGATCTCTACGCTCTTACGTCAAGGGCAGACAAACCAGACAAAGATACATTAACTGAACAAAAGAAGACAAACCAAGAGGACTTAGTGGAACGTGTGGTAAGGACAGTGCTGTCCACTGACGGTAGGCTGGAGTAAGTGTACAACATCAGGACCTGGGACAACCTAAAGTATGTAAATTTAGAGTAGTACTTTTTGTCCCTGCTTTTTTTAAGACACGCAATTTCACTCTTGTTCCTCTTCTTCTTGCCATAAGAGATGAATGTATGCCTCTTGGAACTCTAGACCTATGGAAGCCTCCATCTGCCTGACTCAACATTAGAACACTAAACCTATGGAAGCCTCCATCTGCCTGACTCAACATTAGAACTCTAGACCTATGGAAGCTTGCCTCCATCTGACTCAACATTAGAACTCTAGACCTATGGAAGCCTCCATCTGCCTGACTCAACATTAGAACTCTAGACCTATGGAAGCTTGCCTCCATCTGCCTGACTCAACATTAGAACTCTAGACCTATGGAAGCTTGCCTCCATCTGCCTGACTCAACATTAGAACACTAGACCTATGGAAGCTTGCCTCCATCTGCCTGACTCAACATTAGAACTCTAGACCCATGGAAGCTTACCTCCATCTGCCTGACTCAACATTAGAACTCTAGACCTATGGAAGCCTCCATCTGCCTGACTCAACATTAGAACTCTAGACCTATGGAAGCTTGCCTCCATCTGCCTGACTCAACATTAGAACACTAGACCTATGGAAGCCTCCATCTGCCTGACTCAACATTAGAACTCTAGACCTATGGAAGCTTCCATCTGCCTGACTCAACAAACGTCTGGCTCGTAGCAAGGACCCGTTTCTGTTTGCGCCGGCTCTGACAATAGAGTCAGGAGCCAACACAGTGTACAAACACTAAAGTCACGAGGAAGGAATTTAAAAAATGTGTGAAGCCAATGACAGATAATTGACTACCAATGACAGATAATTGACTACCAATGACAGATAATTGACTACCAATGACAGATACTTGACTACCAATGACAGTTCAGTAAGCGTAAGCCAATGTTATAATATGGTACGGTTAATGATACAGAATTAATTAGCTGTTATTTGATTCCTAAAGCAGCACCTTGCCATCCCCCCCCCCCCCCCTCCTGTGGAGTAGACACTCTTCGTTCTAATCCCTCGCTATTCCCTCGCCTCAATACAGCGGCTCATCTCGTTAAGACGGGAAGTGGGGAAAAAAGGCAAACCGGAAAGGGGGGGGGGGGGGGGGAGGATACATGTTCAATACCATCCTCGTTTGGCCTGAGCAGACGACATGCTCTGACACGACATTAATCAATGGAATCTAAACACTTTTTATTTAAAAATAACTCAAGGTCATTAATACCCAGCATGTGACAAGCGACGGAACACTTTGTATTGCTATAAATATACATGGAATAAATCAACGTATCATTCAGAAACAGAAAAGACCTACAGCTATACATACGAAGGAAACAACCTTTGAAACCATCCGATTAGTCTAGAACGGAATCTTAGAGACCTAGTATTTAGATATCACATCAACACGTGCACTACTGTACGTCACTAATCTTGACAACATCCTCTTCATAGGTTAGTGAAAACATAAACATTGAAAATATTGGACCGGAAGTGAAGCTCTCGATTACTTGAAAGTCCACTCGCACTTGAACTTATAGATACTATAGAACATCAAAAGTGTGGCGCTCTATAATTCACTCCACTCAATGGAACAACCAGGTCAACACTTACACACCAAAGAGACGAGGAGCCAAAACAAAATTGATTTAGTTTTTAATAGTCTTTCAAAATCCAGCTCAATATTCTCATTCCGTGTCGAAGTAAAGCACTTCCTGTAGAGTGAGAGAAACCAGAGTTACTTACTGCACTTACATACGTCCCTCGCTAGTTGGCTCGGACGGAGAAGTACTTAGAAGAAAACAAAAACAACCTCGTTTTGATCGGCCTGTATGTCTCAAATTGGCTGAAAGATTCGTTCACTAGTTCTGTTTCCTCTTACATCGAGCCACATGCAGGAGCAGCCCGAGTGGAAACACAAATTTAAAAAAATAAATCAACACGCAGGAAACTTCTGGCTTCGTCTCAATATTGGAGCTGAACTTACAAAATAAAGATGAAAGTGAAAAGGGGAGAAAATCCATTTATATAATTAAGTCTTTTTTTTTTTTCTTTAATTCATCAACTGAATGATGCATTAAAGAAACTTGACGATGCAAAATAAAAAGAATTGAATTTTTAAATCGATAATAATTTTTATAAATGTGATTTCATTATTCGATAAACATGTGTTAATCATCTTAATGTAAAAATATAATACCGCTATCTTAGCTATGTTTAAGTAAGAATATAATACTTTAGCTATGTTAATACCTATGTTGACGTAAACATCCTATACTATGTGGACCTCAATGGAAAAATAAAATAATATAGCTATGCTAATTATAGAAACCTAATACCATATCTATGTTAATGAAAAATATAAAACCATAACTATATTAATGTAAAAGATAGAATGACTAAGCTATGTTGATTTTAAAATATGAAAAAGACATTCACATATGTAAAAAAAATATTAAATCTTAGCTATGTAAATGTAAAAATATAATACCGATATCTTAACTATGTCGATGCAAAAAAAAATATCTTGTAGTGTGACTCTGGTACCCATTCCATGCTCTAATAGCATTAGGGAAGAAGGAGTATTTGTACAAATTTGTCCTAGCATATGGGACGAGGAGATTCAAAAGTAAAGTAGCAACTATACATAAAACACTGAACCATAATCTTCAAATACAAAAACAAAATTTAATAAAATACTCTGAAAGACACAAAGATAAAGGCACATTTCTCGTTCCATATGCTAGGACACATTTGTACAAATACTCCTTCTTTGCTAGTGCTATTATAGCATGGAATTCGTTGCTTCAGTTAGCCAGGAAAACCAGTGACTTAGTAGAATTTAGGTTATTGGTTAACATGCATGACTAAATGGATGACGCGTAGGACGTAGTCATCTTCTTTTTTTAACTAACGTCTGTATTATATAAGACTAGACATATGTTACCCGCGACCCGCGGGTCTTTATTTGCGCATTACTTTCGATATAGTCACTGAGAGTGTTTTGTAAACAATTACACGAAATAATAATGTAATAAGTAAAGCGAATGTGTCAATGTAAAAATAGTGTGAATGAAGCTATCAAATCAAAATAGCTAATAGGCTTAATTAAATCCATTTTTTTTTCAAATTAAAACATTTGCTTGAAGGCCTACATATATTTGATTAAAATTTGAGATGAATATACTAAATTTTGTATGTTCATGTGTATAAAGTATAAAGTAGATCTTGAGGTAGACGTTCATGTGTATAAAGTATAAAGTAGATCTTGAGGTAGACGTAGATCTAAATCTACACTAATCTAGAGTTCTGTGCTGCGCATGCGTGACCTTTTTTCATGAATGAATTTATATAGGCCTATCTCAACACGGCTACGCAGCTTTAGCGAACAGCGAACGAATGTATTAAAATGCTTTAGAAAAACAAATTTGAATGTTAATTTGATTAAAATATGAAATGAATGGACAATAATTAGTATGTTTATGTGTTAAAGCATAAAACTATCTTTGCGAAAAGAAGTTTTATCATCTTAGAGTTCAGTAAGAGTTTTAGACCTAGGCCTAGGAATAGACTCAGACGTGACAGAAGAGAGATGTGTTAATGTGTAACCATTTGGTAATGTCTAATGAAAGAATGTTCGCCAGGAAATCTGTAGATATCAGGAACTAATTTATGTAAAAAATGCTTTTGGATAATCTAGTGGATTGGATTTAGATGTATGTTAAACGTAGCTAATGATCCTTTCACGTTATTTCTGTTTCGCTACGAAAATAAAATTAGTTTTGAGAAAATGGGTTTACCCGAAGGAAGTCGATACATTCTTATCTATTAAAAACGAAAAGAGCGATAGCTTTGTTAAATGAATGGGATTATAAAGTGAACAATTAAACGAAATAATGTTTAGTACGCGATTCATGAATGAATATAGATCTAGGCCTATATCAACTCGGCTTCGCAGCTTTCGTAAACGAATGTAGCTTTAGAAAACCAAATTTGAATGTTTATTTGATCAAAATATGAAATGAATGGACTTTAATTAATATGTTTATGTGTTAAAGTATAAAACTATCTGTTCGAAGAGAAGTTTTATCATCTTAGAGTTGAATTAGAGTTTTAGATCTAGGGATGGGATTATAAAGTAAACAATTAAACGAATTAATATTTAGTACGCGATTCATTACGGTATTGTCTAATGAAAGAATGTTCGTCAGGAAATCTGTAATCACAGATATAAGGAACTAATTAATGTAAAAAATGCTTTTGAAACACAAAATTGAAGATTAATTTTATTATATAATGAAATCAATGGATCTTCTTTTGTATTTTCATGTGTCAAAGTAAAAAACTATCTGCGCAAAGTGTATTTCTTAAAATTAGATCTAGGTCTAAATCCTTTCTATCTTTTCTTATGTCAACATTGTAGACATGGCCTAGATCCATAAAATACTATAGCTGTAATAGAGTCGGACAACTTTATTTTTTTTGAGGGTCTTACATTTGTTTTAGGGCTACAATACATTCACTAAGGTCTAAGTTGGTACCCAAGGAACATTCCTGCCTAGTTTTATCAAGATTGGTCAAGCGGCTTTGATGTCTATAAGTAACATACATACATACATACCCCTCACATTCTACTTTATAATATAGATATGAAAATTAAAATTGTACAAAAGACTAAATAATTAATTACCATTTTCCCAATGACATTTTTTCATCCTGGTATCTATGAAATAAAAGGCTCGACTTCTGTCGGCGCTTCGATGACGTATTCCGTTGTTCCCCCCCCCCCCCCCCCCCAAATGCTGTACATCAGACTTATACTTCAGGTGGTCGCAGGAAAACCGGTGATGTTAAAAAACGCGAATTACTTTTTACCATTAATATATTTTAATATTTTTTGAAAACCCGTGGCATCGCCCTTCCGCTAAATTTGGACCCAAAATAAGGGTAAGGGACCACTGACTGTCGAGTGTGTACGTAGCACATCTTCAGACCCCGCCTCCGTCTTGTAACAAAGACCCCTTCCCACGCCCCATTACGTAACATCCAAATGTTCCCTAAAATATTTACTATGTAACTTATCTGGCAGATGAAAAGAGAACATTTAGAGACTAGTTTTTGAATATAGATTAAAAAGTGAGTGTCCCACGAGTCTAAATGAAGTCATTTTACTTGATGATGGTAGAAACAAAAACTGAAGACATACGATTTAAAAACAACAAGTTTTAAACACGCACACAAGAATGTTACTATTGTCAAAAAACACATTTTAAAATGTGAGCACAATGGCGTAACAAGGAGAGGGGGGGGGGCTGCCCACTTAAGTTCGCACGTTGATGGGAAAGGTGCAAAAAAAAAAAAAAAAAAGAGAAAAGAGAAGAGAGAAAGAGAAAGATTTTAAATAAAAAATAGAGAACAAAAACTATAAAAATGTTGCCTTCAAACTTTCTTTCACTAAACGAATCAAAAAGTTATACAAGAAAAGTTGCAAAAAACTAAAGGCCGTGATTAAAAAAAAAAAACTATTTAGGAAAAGTTCTTCTAAGAGTTCCGGGCGAGATCTTGACAAACATTGAGAAAGAGAATCAAGGCAAGATCGAAGTGTCTGGAGGTGATCTATTCGTTTTCCTATCCTCCCTTCACACACACACACACACACAGATCCTGGCACCTCTCGCCAAGTCTCGCCTCTTCATTTATCACGAAACAATTTGAAAGATTCCTTTAGAACAGATATACATCGAGGCATGAGCCGAGTGTCCCCGAAATGAAACTTTTATGTACACAGCGCCTCACCAAGATGGAGAAAGACGAGTGAAGAGAAAGAAAACAAAAACTCGTGTGTGGCTTCTCTTGAAGATGGCAAGAAGGAAATAGATCCTTGGCTCCTGAGTCTCTACAATGCACTCGAGGGCAGAGAGAAAAGTTGATTGCCCACAATGACATTTGTCACAGACAAAACTAAATCCTAGGCAGTGATCCCTTATGTATACAAACACACACACACTAATCCTTATCATACTGCAAACACATCACCAAACTACAAATACACCACCGTTATACACAAACATCACCATACTACACACACACACACCAGCACCATACTACATACACACATTACCACCATACTACACACACATCACCATACTACATACACACACCACCATCATACTACACACATCACCATACTACACACATCACCATACTACATACACACATTACCACCATACTACACACATCACTATACTACATACACACACACCACCATCATACTACACACGCCACCATACTACACACACACCACCACCACTCTAAACACACATCCCCATACTTCACACACAAACACACCACCCTCTTACTCTACTTACACATGTTAAAGTCTACTTTTATTATAAATCACTTTTCAAATGCACAAGGAAACAATGTAAAGAACAAAACTAGAACAAAACACAATAAAAACTATATATATTTTAGTAATTAAAGTATGGAGTGAAAGATTTAAAAAAAAAAAAAAACTCGTTTCCACAGAAAGTCTCCTGCTCTTGACATTAGATATCTGACTCGTATCATTGAACGACCAGCAGCTTTGTTTCAAGCGGACAGACAGACATGTGAGCAGTTCAAGAACTGAAAGGATAGAACTCTCTGTCAAGTGGTCGACCCAAAGTCAATAACAATTTCGCTTTGGTCTTATCTTTTTTAAAACTCCTTTCAATGTGGAAGAGGGGAAGGGGAAGGAGGAAGAAAGGGGGGGGGGGTGAAAGAGAGATTGAAGGCATGACAGAGAGGATCAGACTAGGAGGCGGACATGCTGAAGACGCCAAGCTCATTTGCACCATAGTTAATAGTTTTGTTGTTGTTGTTTTTTGTACTAGCACTTCGAACAATGAACGAGAAACTAAAACGGAAGTAACTAAATCAGAAAACAGCGCATGACGGAAGACAAACGCTAATAAGACCCCGATCATAGACATATATATATACCCCCAATTTAAACATCCGGAACTATATATTTATGTTTAGACCGAGTTTCAAAACTTATTTGATATACTTTTCCTTTTAATAAACTCGACCCCAGCAATACAAACTTTTTTTTAAGCATGTCATTTGGCACATGCATGAGAAACCTTTTACAACAAGAATAAAATATAACACTACTAGTGACTACTAATACCTCTACATTGATAAGACTGCTATTTACTTTATTAAATGCATTGTCGTTACGGCCTCCCACTTAACGAATTGTGAAACTTAACACCACAAACGTTTGTTTACGAAAAAGTTAATGACAAAGTTTGGTTTACGAATCAGTTAATGACAAACTTTGGTTTACAAATCAGTTAATGACAAACTTTGGTTTACAAATCAGTTAATGACAAACTTTGGTTTACAAATCAGTTAATGACAAACTTTGGTTTACGAATCAGTTAATGACAAACTTTGGTTTACAAATAAGAATGACATTGGTTTACGAATAAGTATTTATGAGGCTAAGAAGTTTCTTTTAAAAAATTAAACTAAAGATGGCCCAGCTCAAATAAGATCTCAAAACAATTTCCTGTTCATAATTTTAACCCTGAATCAGCCCTTGGTCTTGTCAAATATAACGTTTATGGTGATAGGAATCAGCGTTTTTCAAGCTGTAACCTTTAGGAATGAGAAAAGTACAGACAATGGAGATGAGGAGGCCGTCTTTTTTTACTATTCACTTTGACAATCTGTCTGTCTGGTAAAAAGTTTGTACACGTTATTAACCCATTCTCAGATCAAGTTTAAACTTTAAAACAATTACATAATCAATAAAAACAAGGTTACAAAGACAGTTTGTGTGGAAACACAAACACAAAATCGGACCCCGAAGTTGTTCACCCAGGCAGGTTTTAAATATTTTCAGAAATAATATATGAAATTCTATCAAAGGCAAACAATAGAGAAGAATGGAGAAAGAAGGTTGACAGATCTTGTGTGGTGCCCCAACAGTCCAAGAGATAGGTGAAATTGAAGAAGTTCGATGTGAACCTGGCCTAACTAATGTCATGTAATGAATCTCTAATTGATCTTATTGTTTTGTAAAGGGTCAATCTCTTATACAAAGCGTAAAGAAAGAAAAAAAAAGACATTTCCGAAAAAACAAAATCTCCTATTCCTTTAGTTCAGTGTTCCACGACTACCATGTCATGCTACACTACAATTGACGCGGAAATATGAAAAACTACATACTAATTATAGTTTTAAATTCTGTTCCACTTAAATGCATGACCTTAAAAACCATACTAAATAGATTTTTTTTTCTCTTTAAAATATAGTAAATGTAGTGTGACAGAACGGACAGACATTTCACACAAAACTAAATAGCGTCTTTTGCCGTCTTGAGGAACGCTAAAAATGAACTACTTTTTAGATGTATAGTCGAAAGTGCGGAGTTTGTTTTTGTTTTTTAGTTTGTTTTTTTTTACACACAAAAAAAAACAGATTGTTATATTTTGTTTGTTTTTTAAATACCTATACATCCATATATGAGTTTTAATTTAGGAAAAACAATATTTTGTTCTGGCCAATGTTTAATAAATGTTAATGAAGTGACATCGTTTCAAATCATAGTTTGGACCTTTCTTAATGTTTCTGCAACAAGATTAATTTATTATTTAGAAGATATTTCAATAAGTCTTCGCCAATGCGAGAGTCTGCCCGACATTCTAATGCCATAAGAGTCCGTTTTCTCTCTAGTAACGTACTATAGTTTTGTGCAAACAAAACTGGCCCAATACTAGAGATCTTGCTGAACACTAGGGTGACGATCAAGACCATGACAAACGTACATGTTTGTCCGCATCCAATCTTTACACTTCAGTCAGTCCGCAGCTCCACCTCTTGCTACGTTATCTACGCTCGTCGTTCTAAGAAACGAGAACTAATGAATAATAAAGTAGACACTTGTATGGCGCACAGAACCAACTAGTAAAGTAGACACTTGCATGGCGCTCAGAACCAACTAGTAAAGTAGACACTTGTATGGCGCTCAGAACCAACTAGTAAAGTAGACACTTGAATGGCGCACAGAACCAACTAGTAAAGTAGACACTTGCATGGCGCACAGAACCAACTAGTAAAGTAGACACTTGCATGGCGCTCAGAACCAACTAGTAAAGTAGACACTTGCATGGCGCTCAGAACCAACTAGTAAAGTACACACTTGCATGGCGCTCAGAACCAACTAGTAAAGTACACACTTGCATGGCGCACAGAACCAACTAGTAAAGTAGACACTTGCATGGCGCTCAGAACCAACTAGTAAAGTACACACTTGCATGGCGCTCAGAACCAACTAGTAAAGTACACACTTGCATGGCGCTCAGAACCAACTAGTAAAGTACACACTTGCATGGCGCACAAAACCAACTAGTAAAGTAGACACTTGCATGGCGCTCAGAACCAACTAGTAAAGTAGACACTTGCATGGCGCACAGAACCAACTAGTAAAGTAGACACTTGCCTGGCGCTCAGAACCAACTAGTAAAGTAGACACTTGTATGGCGCTCAGAACCAACTAGTAAAGTAGACACTTGCATGGCGCTCAGAACCAACTAGTAAAGTAGACACTTGCATGGCGCTCAGAACCAACTAGTAAAGTAGACACTTGTATGGCGCTCAGAACCAACTAGTAAAGTAGACACTTGCATGGCGCTCAGAACCAACTAGTAAAGTAGACACTTGCATGGCGCTCAGAACCAACTAGTAAAGTAGACACTTGCATGGCGCTCAGAACCAACTAGTAAAGTAGACACTTGTATGGCGCTCAGAACCAACTAGTAAAGTACACACTTGCATGGCGCTCAGAACGCTGTGGTCATAAGTACACACTGAGCTAAATAGCTGACACATGGTTCAAAGTGTTTGGAAAACTGATTTGTAGTATTCACATACGGCGACATACGCTATTCCATATCTTGTTCTCAATGGCGCATAGATACACATGAAGTAGACTTTTGTTTTAGTTCTTCTAGTAACAGACTGGCGTTCACACATTCAGCGTCATTTATTTTCCTCCAATAATTCAACAAGTTCATGGAAAATGAAACAACTGATTCAAATCAGGAATCTTAATGTAGAATGATGGAAATAATTCATTGCAATTGACGTCATTGAAAGTGACGAAATACGCACAAAAAATAGCCGCCATTTTTGTTCGCTTTTCAAAAAAGAAGATTATTCTAGCTGAAGTTTTTTTCAAACATTATTTACAAACAAAATTATTTTTGAAAATTAAATGTTTTATTTGTTATCATAAATGATATAAATCGAATTTAATTGTATATTTAAATGTTATTTTTACTAATATTTTCTTTGACAATGATCTACTTGACATTGGTAAAACATCTCTGGCCTAGATTTCAAAGAGAAAAAAAAAAAGGTTTTGTTAGAATAAAACTTGTCAACTAATCGGTTCGTCAGCTGCTCGAAATCCTTCAGAAAAGTAGCCAAGGTGGCAGACTTACTCGAACTAGAAGACGGTGGCAGACTTACTCGAACTAGAAGACGGTGGCAGACTTACTCGAACTAGAAGACGGTGGCAGACTAACATACGCATTAAATCCAAATATTGAATGGCTCATTAGAACGGCAAAGGACGATTTTATTCAAATCTCTTCTAATTGTGCAATTTGGGCGGGGAAAAAATAGCATGGTGCAAAACACGCCAAACATTAATTAGCGAATGATTTGATAATTATTTCTGAGATGAAGCGAGAACACTCTGTATCGGCCAGAGGGAAACTTTGTCTAGTAGATATACACTATAAACCAAAACGTGTCATTAGGATATAGACTTTCTAGTTATGTTAATAAGAATTGATCTATTGAACTCTTTTTTTTTATGTTAATGATAATAATCTAGGAATAATTGTGTTGACTAATTAACTTTTATATCAATGAAAATGCCCTAAAGAACTAATATTGAATCTTTATAATGACTATTTACGTTTTTATTTAATCATAATGATAACCTCTTTCAATGTATCTCTTTATTTAAGTAACTGGGTCCACGAAATAGTTCGAAACTCTTCCTTCTCTCACTCATACACATACACACTTATGGGAATGAACAAATAAAGTGATGAACAACTATTTTAATCACTTGTCAGTCGCTCTGTGTTTGCCCGTGTCTTTCCAAAGAGTCGCTCCTTCAAAAGTCAAAGTTTTAACGAACAATTGATGGATACTCTGAATGTAAGCACTGCCGCAATCAAAGTTCAACCATCGTCTCCTGTACCGTACTTGGTGCTGGTCACTTTCTTGACCTTCAATCTGCTGGTCTGCGCAGAGGTCATCGGGCTTTTCGGCATCGCGGCGAACATTCTGAACATCGAGAACTTCAGAAGGCAGGGTTTCCATGACAACGCCAACATCACACTGACAGCTCTGGTGATCAGCGACATCGGGGCACTGGTTAGCCAGCAAGCCTGCAACATGATTATCAACCCGTGGATCCAGGAGTACGAGACGTTCATGGTCAAATCCCAGCTGTTCATCCCGGCCAACTACGTCCACGAGTACTTTATACGTGTCAGCGGCGTCATTACCTCCTTTGCTGCTTTTGAGAGGTGCCTTTGCGTGGTGCTCCCTTTGAAGGTAAAAGGCATCGTAACAAAACGGGTGGCGCTGTGCGTGAATCTGATGATTTTCGTTGTCCTCACCCTCTACCTGTTCCCACCCTTCGACGTGTTCTACACAGAGCCCAGGTACCTGCCCAATCTGAACAAATACATTTTGGCGATGGTCATCAAGGGCAACAGGAACAGCTACTTTAACGTCTACTACTTTATCGCCGACATGTTCCTTCCCTACGCCACGTTCCTTGCACTCATCGGCTTCAACGTGATCATCATTGCGAAGCTCAAGTCCAAGTCCAAGTGGAGGCTGTCCACTTCCGGCAAGCAGGTGTCCACTACCAGGCTATCGTACAAGGAGAGGAGGGCGGTGTTCATGCTGGTCAACATCTCCGTCATTTTCATCGTCTGCTTGATCCCGCACTCGGGGCTGAGCACCGCGCTGGGCATCGTGAGAAGTCTCTCGGTGGACGGCTCCAACTTTAACATCTACAAGCTGTGCTACTCGTTCACCATGCTACTGGAGACTCTCAACTGTAGCGTGAGTATATATGTCTACTACAGGATGAGCTCCAAGTACAGAACTACATTTCACGAGATTATCTCCCCTTGCAAAAGGCTTGGATTGAAATAGATTGGTTACCAGACATTTTCAGTGAAATAATTCTGTTCTTTTTTTCTTTACTCGATCTAGACTCTATATTGTTTTTTGTTTTTTTAACTCTCCAAGATGGATGTAACTGTACAGCTCTGCATAACTACGTGCCACTGGTGCGTTCATTATGCTCTATGCATTTTTAAACAGCATCAGAAAGCCCTAACAATAATGCACAGGCAGGAGAAAGGATCAATGTATTTTTTTATTCATTTAAAGTGCATACGTGAGGGTGGGGCGGCCGGCACACACGTCAAGTGACTAAATATTCAAAGTTTTAGCCGGCCAAATGTCACCCAGAACGATCACCTTTTAACTGATGTGAGCACTGGCCTCCAGAACAAGCTTTGATTGATACGTCTGAGATACATCTACATACATCTTCTAAGACATGCATTTTAAGAGAAGCGGGTCAGCTGAATTGTGGGAGTGTGGAAGACGGCATACAACAGATCATCGGTTAGAAGCCCCCTCCCCTCTTTTTGGTTTGGGCCAAGGTTTGGGCCAGGGGCGGACTGGATGTCAAAATCGGCCCAGGTATTTCTATACAGTACGGCCCATAAATTGTATATCATATGATGGGCCTCTAATTATAGGCCTATCTGTTCTCAAAATCATTATGTTATTTTTTTATAATGTATCGATAACTGTATGCATGATTTATAGGAAATATAGGCCTTTTGTTGCTTTCTAATGGCTATGTTTGTAGGCGCTAAAAAGATGAAGCCTACTAAAAGCACTGTCTACGGATGTAGGCTTTTACATTATTTTTCAAAATGTGTTAGATTCATTTAGTATTACACTGTAGTCTGTAAAAGATGTTTTTAACCTGACGCTCATATATAGCCCCTTATATATTAGACTATAATAAAACCTTTAAGAATTTAATGCGTGCCATAGTGGCATTCATGAGGCCCTTTAGGTGGCCCTACCGGCCCATTTGAGTACCGTCCCACCGGGCATTTGCCTAAATGCCCATATAGTCAGTCCGACCCTGGGTGGTCGCCACTGCATGAAAAAAATACATGCTTCAAGGAGCCGAGATGTTTAGGGAGTATTTTTCTTTTAATTCACTCTGGCAAAGTGGTTAGTCAGTGTGTTGACTTGAGGCTTGAGCTCTCCAGTTGGTTCATGTGGTTCAACTATATATATATATTGAAAGAGCCATCATGGTAATATTCACACAGATGCTTATGCCACCACCGCCCCCTTTCACGCCCGGTCCAGATAAGTGATAGCACACTAACATAGCAAGAAAGCTCAGAGCTGCTGTTCAAAACATGAACTTGAGCTAAACAAAAACAATCGGTAAAATTATTTCTAATCGCACAGGGTTATTCTTGTTAGTCTAGCTTCCAGATCTATTACAAATGTTATTACACGACTGATCCCATACAACTGCGCATACTATAAGCTTTGTTTCAAAGAAAAAGTCTTGTTCCAATATTGTTCTGGTTTATTCGTACGATGTGAACCTGTCATTAAAAGTTATTTTGAAACCTATGAATGAAATGTACTCATAGCAGACTGTTGCTTGTTTACATTCTAAACTCCTCAGACGTTCATCTACAGACACACACACACACACACCGGATGTTATGTCACGTGGGGACGTGAACCCAAACATTCATGTGACGAAACACGTGCAGCATGTTGACAAGTGTGTGTTTAGCACATCCAATCAGACCAGCGCCTTCTGCTTAAGCATTCTCTCAAAGATGTGCTAAACAGTGACACACAAGCCTGTGTGTGCTCAACGAACACACCGGAACTAACACACCCACCGCCATGGGAGATATGGAACACGACAACAACACAATCAATAAACGCATTCAGCCGTAAGGCGTTATCCACTGAGATCATGATGGTTCTATTTGAGTTGAGGGGAAGGGGGGGGGGGGTTATGGGATACTGGTCAAGATCCATGACACACACACACACAAGGGGCGAGCATTACGGTCGGACATAATGTCCTTTAGAAACATTAAAGTGTTTAGAACATTGAGAAAATGTGCAACACTTAGATCCAGACATGATGCAATCAATGATGCAAGCACATGCAACGCCATCATTTTAAACGTTCTATCAGAGGGGCGCCGAAACGCCGCGTGCTCTCCAGCACTTTTCATTAACGTTTTAATACATGACCTTGACCTTGCTACTAGGATCGCAGAACAAAATTCCCAACAAATAATGAGAACAGACATCAGTCCGGAGCGCTGGCTCTGGGTGAAGATTGGAATTTTAGGATTTCAGTGCTGGAGATGCAGAATACGTGCTACATATTTCAAGTCAAATTTTGAGGACACTCTCTGACTGCCACAGTTGTCTACTAACAGCACCATGAGCAAATAAAATAGAAAGTATCATTTCTGATTTAGAGCGATGTTAGACTTGGTTAATGCCTTGTGTATTTAGAATACACTATGTAGTGTATGTTAATGGAATGGTATTAGGGTATGATTTCTGAAGCAGGTCATTAAGCAGCTACAAATATTTGCAAACCTCCAAGAAACAGTCAATAACATCTATATCAACCTCTCTATCAACATCTAAGTCCACATCAACATCTACATCGACAATAACATCCAACATCTACATCGACAATAACATCCAACATCTACATCGACATTTACATCCAACATCTACATCAACATTTACATTCAACATCTACATCAACATTTACATCCAACATCTACATCGACATTTACATCCAACATCTACATCGACATTTACATCAAACATCTACATCGACATTTACATCAAACATCTACATCGACATTTACATCCAACATCTACATCAACATTTACATCCAACATCTACATCAACATTTACGTCCAACATCTACATCAACATTTACGTCCAACTTCCACATCGACATCATCATTTACATGCAATGTTGGTCACAGAGCGAATCACAACCCATGGAAAAGTGTCACGATGATGGCCACAAATGTTTCTAGCAGACTTAAAAAAACTTCCAGGTGGAAGTTCAACAGGTGTTGTTTTGTCACTCACATTACTACTGTCACAACGTTAAGTTCTGTCACAATGTTAAGTTCTGTCGCAACGTTAAGTTCTGTCGCAACGTTAAGTTCTGTCACAACGTTAAGTTCTGTCACAACGTTAAGTTCGTCAAAGTGTCCTGGAGGGTGTGCGTGGGGGTGGGTTGAGTTGTCCAAATCAATGATAGCTCAAACATACGTTTTGTATTTAGCATTTATTAATGTACAAATGTATCTTACCTTAAGTGACCACCGTCCAGGTGTGACTGTAAGCTACTGCAGCGGTCCATGCAATTGCTGGACATCGTTGGTGGCTAGGATAGAAAGAAATCAATGCCAAAACATGAGAAAGTTAAAATACCGGATTCTACACACAAAATAACTTTGTTCATTGATATATCACTTGGTCGAAACAATCTTTCAAGATACATTTAAAGACAGTGAGCAGTGTCTGCCTGGTAAAAAGTTTGTGCATGTTATTTCTCTCACACCCAATCTCGGGCCAAGCTGAAATTTTGCAGAATTATTTCTTTTACCTGACAACACGAGAATCAATTTAAAAAATTTGCCAATTAGTTGATTAATTATTGGTAATAAATTATTTTGTTTGGTATCTCAAACAAGAGAAAGAATTTGTACTTGACTGAAGTGGTGGTATAAGCTGAATTAGTCCCCTTTATACATCTTAGTGAACACAACATGAAAAATAGGACGATACTATAGAAACAATAGATAACTTTACAATCTTTCCTGTTCATAAGCTTTCAACTAGCAGAGTGGTTACCGTGTTGGCTTGAGAAGCTTGAGTGAAGAGTTCGAATTCAGGTCGTATCTCCTTTTTTTTATACATGTTTTTTTTTTAATTGTTGGTCTAAATCTATTACAAATTTAATTACACGACTGATCCAAACTAATTGATACAAATATGCTTAATAGAATTTTTTTTTCTTTTTTTTTTAAAGAAACGCTTTTTTATATTTTTTTTTAATTATCTACGCCATATAATAATTATACAAAGAAATACGTGTTCAATTTTTTTACTAGACAGACAGACAGAAAGACAGACAAAGTGAGTGATTTGATATAAGGTTTGTAATGAAAAGTAAAATGTGGAAGACTTTGTTAAGATCGCGACCAAATGAAAAGTTACAAAAACGTTTTATACGATTCCTGTGTGTTACATGAGTTCAATAGAGGGAATGGTAATAATATTATACCGTAACATTTAAGTAACAATACAGAGTCACGTATAGACTTGCATTGGTTGGAACAAGAGGACGAAACAATGTGAATATGTTTAGAAACAACTCTTGTTCTTTTTGGTTTTTTTTTTTTTATGTCCATTATCTAAAATTCAAATTTAAAAAAGAAAAAATTGAAAAAAAACTATAATTCAACGTGAACATCTCGCGAGACTTGTGGATTAGACATCTCGCGAGAGTTGGAGTGACAGTTCCAATCGCTGTTTCACTCTTAGTGCTAGCTGTACGAGTTTTATTTTTACTTTGGAGACAGTTGCTTCAGACATTGACAAGATTTGTAGTTTTATTTGTCTAGTTCCTAGACTTTAGTACATGCACATTTATTTTCGTCTTCCATTTAAACTCATTAAATATGGATCGAATATTTGAATAATACTGCACTAGATGGAATTGGTCGTTTAAAAATTCAGTTCTCTGAAAAATCTGGTACAAAAGATAAAAATGTATTGAAAAGTTTTTATTTTGGAATCTGAAATTTACCAGGAGCCAAATAAGAAGGAAGTTAAAATGTTTTATAGAAACTAATCAATAGCAACTATAACAAAAGGACAATTATGTACTGTGAGAAGATTCAAGCACAATTATGTACTGTGAGAAAGTACAAGGACAATTATGTACTGTGAGAAGATTCAAGCACAATTATGTACTGTGAGAAAGTACAAGGACAATTATGTACTGTGAGAAGATTCAAGCACAATTATGTACTGTGAGAAAGTACAAGGGCAATTATCTACTGTGAGAAGATTCAAGCACAATTATGTACTGTGAGAAAGTACAAGGGCAATTATGTACTATGAGAAAGTACAAGGACAATTATGTACTGTTAGAAAGTACAAGGACAATTATGTACTGTGAGAAGATTCAAGCACAATTATGTACTGTGAGAAAGTACAAGGACAATTATGTACTGTGAGAAGATTCAAGCACAATTATGTACTGTGAGAAAGTACAAGGACAATTATGTACTGTGAGAAAGTACAAGGACAATTATGTACTGTGAGAAAGTACAAGGGCATTTATGTACTGTGAGAAGATTCAAGCACAATTATGTACTGTGAGAAAGTACAAGGGCAATTATGTACTATGAGAAAGTACAAGGACAATTATGTACTGTGAGAAAGTACAAGGAGAATTATGTACTGTGAGAAAGTACAAAGGCAATTATGTACTGTGAGAAAGTACAAGGACAATTATCTACTGTGAGAAAGTACAAGGAGAATTATGTACTGTGAGAAAGTACAAGGACAATTATGTACTGTTAGAAGAATCAAGCACAATTATGTACTGTGAGAAAGTACAAGGGCAATTATGTACTGTGAGAAAGTACAAGGAGAATTATGTACTGTGAGAAAGTACAAGGAGAATTATGTACTGTGAGAAAGTACAAGGACAATTATGTGTACAATCAAGTATAGTGAGTAGTTTAAAGGACGATTATAGAAAAAAACTCGTTTTGTAAAAGACAAACGTATTTAATAGATGTCTAGATTAGAGAAATAAAATATTTTAAAGGCATATAAAAAGAATTTTAGTTTTTATGGAGAATAACATGTTAATGTATTTATTTAAAGCAAAAACTAGTGCATTGAACACAGAGGGGCGAGGTGGTTAAGTGGTTAAGCACTTGGCTTCCGAATCTGGGGTCCTGGGCTCGAATCTCGGGGAAGGTTGGGATTTATAGAGCGCCCTTGAGACCACCCAACTCTAGTTAGGGAAGGTGGGAAGTGTGGTTGAGAGGCTTGGCTTGCCTACCTAAGAAGAGGGCTTGAGGTTCGATACCCGACTCGAACAGAATTGTGTTTACTGAGCGCCTAAAGGCAGCACGGAAAACCTTCTCTCAAATACCCCCCCCCCCCAATGGTCCACAAATGAGACTGGACCATAGCGCTCTGAACATGATATAAGCATGAAAGTAGCGCTATATAAAAGCTATAATTATTAAAGTAATGGCGATTGGTCGTTGTGTTGGCCAAATGACACCGAGCTCGTTAACCATTGGCCAAAGAAAGAGGTGACCTTAACATCTTCTGCCATATTGAAAGGAAACTTTTTTACAATCTGATTTATGTGATGCTTTAGTTAATAGAGTAAATTAATTTAAATATATAGAATTGGGTAAGTGAGTTAGCGACCGTAGAAATAGAGACGTGACCGCACAGACTAATGACGTTGTAGAATAGGAGTGCACACAAACTAGTAGAGTAGGTCTTTGGGCTTGGAACAAAAAACATCGGAAACTGACCGCTTGTAAAGACGAATGTTGTGACAAGAGACGACCATCTCACTGTGTAGTTAAATATTGTTAGAATTATTTCACCAGTTTTACTAAGTAGATTGGTCCCTTTATTTATGTGTAGTGAATGTATCTATAATACGGCAGTAGCTATTAATAAATCAAAGTCAATAACCGTGTTTGTATCAAACCTCAAACAGAGCATAGAACAGATAAACACATTCATTAAAAATTCTTATAATATTGAAATGGATTACGTCACAGTATCGGAACTTGAGCACCCACACGTTTAAAGCAAACAACAGTGCCGGCCTTAGGCATAGGCAGTGCTTTTTTAGTGACAGTACTTACCGGCACCTTTTTCAATGTGAGGAAAAATTATTACTTTTCTTGTATTTTAACATTTATTATTAATTTATTAGTAGTTAAAAGTTAGGCAATCCATCATTGAGTACCTGCACCTATTGTTGTTGTTTTTTTAAACACTAGGCATAGGTAAACTAGGCAGCCGCCTAGGGCCTGAGATTGATGGGCACTCCGATTGGAGAAATACCTTTCTTGTGCCTGATGATATTGTTGTAGTATACTGGGTTTTTTTTTTATTGTAGAAATTGTATATTTCATTTAGTGCCACCAAATTCACTTCGTCTATGGCCTCCAAGTATGTAAGGCTGGCCCTGCACATTTCATTTATTGGAATCATTTTCGTGTTGAACCCAGTGTGACACTAGAATCTAGAGTTGAAACATTTTAAAGACTTATTTCTGGGAACGAGGTTCGCTTAAACATAATTTATTAAAAGTTTACTGATTAAATATAAACTCACCGGAGGGCATGACGGCAGAGGGGGTGGCTGGCTCCTCGGGCTTCCTGGATATGGGTATATGTGTTGGTAATACTGAGGCGGGTAACCGTAGTGAATGGATTGGGGGCCGCCGTATACGCCCCTGGCTGGGCTCCTGCACAAAGACTGTTGCTGAAAAAAAGATGCACATATTTTTTAAAATACAAATATCAAAACGTCTATAAGACAAAGAGTCCAACTTATTTTTTGTCATCTCGAAATGTTTGTGAAATTATTTTATTTCATTCTTTATCGATTGTTTGTACAGCTCATCAAGTCAGTTTAGAGTCTAAATAAACCTTAAAATCGTGTCCTACTCCAGGTTGAGCTAGCAGGACAGTAGTAAACAATTATTAAAAGTAATAAAATGAAAAAAAAAAAACAACACTCCGATACTTAAATTTAAATCAGATTTGTTTGATGTGTAATATAAATTTAAAAAAAAAAAAGCTGACTTATGCTTTCCATCGCAATTTTGATCTCAGCAGGTTATAACATAAGTTGATAGCTTGCCAAATTAATGTCAATTTCAAATCCAGTAAAATAAATATTCTTATACCTGAGCCAAGTCTCACGTGGATGCATTGGCCAAGTCACACATTTATCGTATTCTATCGAATGTCAAGGCGCAAGCGTCCGAATTTTTGGCGAGGCTTACATTCACGTCTTAAAACCAAAAACTTAAATTATCTGACGCGCAACAGACGCTTACAAGGAATGTAATATTTTCCCTGTGAAAACCGTTGACATGGTGATAACTCAGATCAGGTGAGAGTGGGATTTCCCCCCCCCCCCCCCCGCCCCCCCCCCCCCCCGGTCTCTGTCTTATACAGAGTTCCACAACACCAAATGTCTGTTTTCAACCAGCAACAGTCATAGACACTCAATTCACTAGTCCGGAGAAGGTTACATTGTGTATGACAAAAGACAGATGCTTGAACTAAACTGTGACATTCCAGCTCACTTTCCCCTAGGATATGCCTCCACGACCCTGGCTTCGCTTCACTTTCTGCGTAATATGCAATGGACTAGCTGCGGCTTAGATTACGAGCCCTTCAACCTGCCAGCCCCTGGTGCGCGACTCAAATTCGTGTGGCTATGTGTGCTGCGTGTGTGTGTCTAAGATTGGATAGAATACAGTCAGTGTAAGAATATCCCATAGAATACAGTCAGTGTAAGAATATCCCATAGAATACAGTCATCTTAAGAATATCCCATAGAATACAGTCATCTTAAGAATATCCCATAGAATACAGTCAGTGTAAGAATATCCCATAGAATACAGTCAGTGTAAGAATATCCCATAGAATACAGTCAGTGTAAGAATATCCCATAGAATACAGCCAGTGTAAGAATATCCCATAGAATACAGTCATCTTAAGAATATCCCATAGAATACAGTCAGTGTAAGAATATCCCATAGAATACAGTCATCTTAAGAATATCCCATAGAATACAGTCAGTGTAAGAATATCCCATAGAATACAGTCATCTTAAGAATATCCCATGGATAGAATACAGTCAGTGTAAGAATATCCCATAGATAGAATACAGTCAGTGTAAGAATATCCCATAGAATACAGTCAGTGTAAGAATATCCCATAGAATACAGTCATCTTAAGAATATCCCATAGAATACAGTCAATGTAAGAATATCCCATAGAATACAGTCAGTGTAAGAATATCCCATAGAATACAGTCATCTTAAGAATATCCCATGGATAGAATACAGTCAGTGTAAGAATATCCCATAGATAGAATACAGTCAGTGTAAGAATATCCCATAGATAGAATACAGTCAGTGTAAGAATATCCCATATATAGAATACAGTCAGTGTAAGAATATCCCATAGATAGAATACAGTCAGGGTAAGAATATCCCATAGATAGAATACAGTCAGTGTAAGAATATCCCACAAATAGAATACAGTCAGTGTAAGAATATTCCATGGATAGAATACAGTCAGTGTAAGAATATTCCATGGATAGAATACAGTCAGGGTAAGAATTTTCCATGGATAGAATACAGTCAGGGTAAGAATATTCCATGGATAGAATACAGTCAGTGTAAGAATATTCCATGGATAGAATACAGTCAGGGTAAGAATTTTCCATGGATAGAAAACAGTCAGGGTAAGAATATTCCATGGATAGAATACAGTCAGGGTAAGAATATTCCATGGATAGAATACAGTGTAACAATATCCCATGGATAGAATACAGTCAGGGTAAGAATATTCCATGGATAGAATACAGTGTAACAATATCCCATGGATAGAATACAGTCAGTGTAACAATATCCCATGGATAGAATACAGTCAGTGTAACAATATCCCATGGATAGAATACAGTCAGTGTAACAATATCCCATGGATAGAATACAGTCAGTGTAACAATATCCCATGGATAGAATACAGTCAGTGTAACAATATCCCATGGATAGAATACAGTCAGTGTAACAATATCCCATGGATAGAATACAGTCAGTGTAACAATATCCCATGGATAGAATACAGTCAGTGTAACAATATCCCATGGATAGAATACAGTCAGTGTAACAATATCCCATGGATAGAATACAGTCAGTGTAACAATATCCCATGGATAGAATAGTCAGTGTAACAATATCCCATGGATAGAATACAGACAGTGTAACAATATCCCACTCACCGAGCACAGGCTTTCATTATTCCTGGCTACAATCCACAGTTCTTCCAGTCTCTCTAAGACGTCAATGAAGTGAGTCTTCAACTCCTCCGCGAACCGTATAGCGAGGGCTGTCAGGCTGCTTCCGCACACAGATTGATCCTAGCAAAGGTAAAGAAAAAAAATACATAAATAAAATATTACTGATAAATAACCACTGAAACGTTTGTTCTTGATTTGGTCAAGTTTTTATAACAAAAAAAAATGACAGTGCAAGCAGCATTCAAGAAAATCGTGTTGGTAAGAAGAAATTATTCAAAGTCGTTGATGGTGTGATTTTTTTTTTCAAAATATTTCTTAACAAATTCGATTCTCACTATTTGCATAAGTTCCCAAAAGTTTTGTTTTTTTTTTGGTTCCTTGTATTCCTTTTCTACCACTATTGCTAGACAAAAAGACTCAATGGACAGTTTCACACAACAGATATAATGCTGTTCAAACACATCAAAGAAACCAAAAAACTATAAATAATGTTCAGATCAAAGACAATTTCGTTCTTGTAAAATACAAAATTAGAAAACAAACTACATTTAAATTTGCGCGCACAGAGAGAGAGAGAGAGAGAAAGAGAGAGAGAGAGAGAGAGAGAGAGAAAGTGAACAGCAGTGCAGTAAAAGGGGAGGGAGAGGTCTGCACCTTCTCTCTTTCACCAGGTGTGATTTTACCTTGTTTGTTTGAAAAGACAATAAAGATCTGATGGAGCGATAACAAGTCTCGCCTCAAAAAGATCTATTCACGGATTGCGACAGACGGAGAATGAAGCCCTTTTTAAAGCTTTAAATTTACCCCCCCCCCCCCAAAAGGGCACTAGTTCCTTATTACCATTAAACATCCACACTCGTTTAGTTTGGAACATGTTAGGGTGAGTTCCATTTTGTTTTTTAAATGTAACTTGAGGCTATGAGATTTTATGATTTTAAAATGGATAGCTTTCTGTAGTTGCTTTATTTAAAACCATTAGATGACCAAGTCAGGTCAAACACGCCCCACCTCACAAACATTTTTTCTTTTAACGCCACTGCCAAAACTGTTTGAATTTATTTCTTTGAAATTCAGACCAAAGTCACCAAATGGTTTTTCCTACTCATTAAAATTCAAAGTTAAAAGGTCATGTGATTAGTTGGGCGAAGTTGGCTACGAGTTATCTTTCGTGAACTCGTCCGACCTATCCTCAGGCCAATCTAATGACGTTAGCGATGCACACAACTAAAACAGGAAGAAAAGGGGAGACAAGAACAATCAAAAACGTTGGAGAGAGAAAACGTAGATTCAAACACATATTTACATTTTTCAGCATTTTAAAAAAAATTAATAGATTGTCCTGGGTTTGTGCTTAATTATTATGGATGACAAGCGAACAAGGTCCAGGGTCTGCCGCCTGCCAGGTTAAGTTTGGCACGCCACTGCGTATTGACTGAAGTATTATCTGGCTCCAGAGCAAACAGTGTGGAGTTGTTCGATGAGCGTGACATTATTTGTACCTCCAAGCGTTGATTGAAACATGGACGGGAGCAGCTACTGCTCGTACAGGGCACTGTTGATGCGAGGGCGTTTCGAAGAAAGGGAGAAAACGGGGGGGGGGTGTAAATGACGTGAAACCTCATAATATCAACGGAACTTGATGTAAGGTGAAACCAAGAATGTCAAAGAAAAAAACACACCTAACCGAAGTGGAAATAGGAAGCCAGAGCGAGGGCGAGTGTAATTTGGGAAAGAAACGCTAGAAAAGTCAATGCGAGCCTGAGTGTGGTGTGAATAGAACGAGAGCAGCTCGAGGGTTCAGACTCCAGAAAGTGAGAGTACAGAGTCAAGGAAACCAGGTTTAGTTGAAACCTAGAGCTCAAGAGTAGTCCTTCAACCTGCTTCCTCCCCTGTCCGAGTTCCTCGAAAGCCAGAGATAGGAGTTGAGTAAGGCGAAGCTTGAAAGTGTCACTCTTCTAAAGGAAAGGAAAGAAGATTTACAACCGTGAGTAAAACGAGGGCGTAAAGTGTACGTGGGGTTAGAATGAGAACAGATAAGGCTCCAGATTTATAGACACACACTGTTGTTGTTTTTTTATCCATCGGTAAATTAAAATGTCGACATCACGTGGTATCAAGAAAACATAACTATAATAAGCTTGTGGTTTTTATGTCATTTTTAAAGAAAGTAGCAAGCATTAAAATATTACAGACCCGTGCTGGAGGTATGCGAGAAACACGAGGGCAAGCGCTTAAGTCATCTGTATGCGCGCAATAGGCGTCCGGGTGTTTCTCCAAAGCTTATATTAACTCTATCAGGGTGCAATCTTTGTACACGTTATTTCTGCCACTTCCCGTTATAAGATCAAGTTGAAACTTTGCACAATTAGTCATTGGCGAGGACAACACAGGAATCAATTTTTTAAAAAAATGAGCCAATTAGTTAATCAATTTGTCGTAATTAATTAATTTTTATGTATATATAAATGTACTTAGCTTAGGGGAGACAAGCATTCGCTAAAAATGTTAAACTAACAGTTGTCTATAAAACTTTATATTATAAAAAGTAATTGAACAGCTTATTGGCTAGCATGTCGGCGTTTCATCGTGGAAGATCGAGACCTAAAGTTCGAAATCAGTCTCGAGCATCTTCAGAAGAAAACAAGCAAAATATTTTAAAAATTAAAAAGCTTATATTAGGGAAAGAAATGCACATTTACAGCCATATATCATTATTGTAGTATTTTTCCCTTGTTATATTTAAAAAAAATTACTTACTTACCACTAATTAATAGGTAAATTTTTTGATTGATTCGTCTCTTGTTTTCTACAATGAATAATTGTGCGAAGTTTCAATTTGATCCGAAATGAGAAATAGAAGAAATAACGTTTACAAAAAGAGTACCAGACAGACAGACAGACGGAGTGAGTTGATATAAGCTATGTAAAAATAGCTTTTGAAAAGACAGAACGGAAACCTTCTCGCAGATACCCCCCTCTCCCCAACCGGACCACAAAAGTGATTGGACCACAGCGCCTTGAGCATATACAAAAGTGATTGGACCACAGCGCCTTGAGCATATACAAAAGTGATTGGACCACAGCGCCTTGAGCATATACAAAACTGTTTGGACCACAGCGCCTTGAGAATATACAAAAGTGTTTGGACCACAGCGCCTTGAGCATATACAAAAGTGTTTGGACCACAGCGCCTTGAGCATATACAAAAGTGATTGGACCACAGCGCCTTGAGCATATACAAAACTGTTTGGACCACAGCGCCTTGAGCATATACAAAAGTGTTTGGACCACAGCGCCTTGAGCATATACAAAACTGTTTGGACCACATCGCCTTGAGCATATACAAAAGTGATTGGACCAAAGCGCCTTGAGCATATACAAAAGTGATTGGACCACAGCGCCTTGAGCATATACAAAACTGTTTGGACCACAGCGCCTTGAGCATATACAAAAGTGTTTGGACCACAGCGCCTTGAGCATATACAAAAGTGTTTGGACCACAGCGCCTTGAGCATATACAAAAGTGATTGGACCACAGCGCCTTGAGCATATACAAAACTGTTTGGACCACAGCGCCTTGAGCATATACAAAAGTGTTTGGACCACAGCGCCTTGAGCATATACAAAACTGTTTGGACCACATCGCCTTGAGCATATACAAAAGTGATTGGACCAAAGCGCCTTGAGCATATACAAAAGTGATTGGACCACAGCGCCTTGAGCATATACAAAAGTGATTGGACCACAGCGCCTTGAGCATATACAAAAGTGATTGGACCACAGCGACTTGAGCATGCGAAAAGAATGAAGGTTGCGCTAAACATTTAAAAAATTATTTTTACTTGTTTTTTTAAGCACTAGCCAAGAAAAACTGTCTACTGTTAACAACATTCATTATCAAAATTTGGTGGGAACTCATCCTGACAAGATGTATCTAATATATTTTTTCAAATCTCAATAGTTAATTGGAGAGATAATGTTATGTAAGTCATACAACGAAATGTTTCCTTCTCGTGAGAAACACATTCCACCCATCCCCAACACACACACACACAATCCCTTTCCTAATGCTTATGTGAGATTTCTCCAGAAATGGAATACGAAACGAAGCTGAATCCTTGACCGAGGATTGTACGTGTTACGGCCAGAGTGACTTTTATTGGTTGTGACACTAATGACAAGAGGCTGAGTGTGGGGTTTTTTTTTCCCCGAGAGGGAAGGGTGCAGTAAGAGAAAAATGGGAGAAAGTGGGTGCAAGAGAACAGGAGGCGGCAAGAGAGGTGTGATGTTGAACCGTATGACAGAACACCAGGAATAAACTTAGCTTAACGTTATTGGCTTCCATTAAGACAGTCAAATGGATGATAAGGTACAAGGGCTGAGGGATATTTGGTTTGGACAAGTGGATTGGGGACAAAGAGAATGCCAGAAGCCTGTTTTATTTAGAGCGCAATTTAGCAGTGACAATTAAACACCCAATAAATATCTAGACTGGGTGAAAGTATTTATTTCAGGTAAGCCTATTTAACCAAGAAAAAATATCTAATGTAAAATGTACGCGAAGGTATTTTCAGATTAAATAGTGAAGTGATTGTGAGAAAATAAAAGTGAAGAAATTTGTGGGAAAAAACATAGTCACCTAATTGACTAATGGCGCTTTGAATTGTTAAAAAAAAATCATTAACACCTAACCTTTCGTTAGATCCAATGAGTGCATCTACCGACATAGCAGAACCTGTTCAAGATATGTTTCATTGTTTTATATAACTTATAAGAGAATTCAGACGCACATTTCTCTCTCTCTCTCTCTCTCTCTCCCTCTTGATCTTCTTGTTCGCGCTCTTCTCTCTTTTCCTAGTTTCTAGTCTCCTATACCATCACTGGCTAGTCTCTTTTTCTCCGTGTTCCACACTGGCTACTCTTCACTCTCTCTCTCTCTCTTCTATATTATCTCTCCTCTTTCATAAAGAGTAAAACTGACCAGGTGGACAACAAAACTACATTTCAATCATGATCTTTCTCTTGTCTTCAGTAAACCGGCCATCCTTGGGCTAGTCATTCTATTCCGGGGTAGAGGCAAAACATCGTACATCTGGCACAGTAGGCAATGTAACATTTTTATTCTAAATATAGCACAGCATCCAATAATACCATTAAAAGCGGGAACACGAGTAGCTTTGTTCTGCTCAGACCCTCGTTTTTTTATCAGGAGCGAAACACTGTTATCTCCCTCGAGTCTTTTTTTTTTCCTTGGGTAATTGGTGTCAATTAGGAAAATGTTCTCGTGACTCTCACACTCACGCACATCTACTGCACGCTACATATCAGATGATGGGCAAGGTTTACTAGCCGAGGACTGACGAGGGGAGAGAGAGTTATCACTAAACAAAACATAAACATAGGAAATTTGAATGCAACTCGAGATTTTTGGATAAAGTTTAAAGTCCGCTGAAGATCATAATAGGAGACACTTTTGGTCTAGGAAGACGTTCCAAAAGAAGTTGTAGGTGCAGGACATGGTGCTTCTAAGATGCATTCGGCCCAAAGGGCATCAGAGGTGATGAGAAGTTAGCATTTTGTTTAGTACAAAGAAAAGGGTAAGAAATGCATCTTTTAAAACTTCAATAACAACAAGATTGTCTCCCCAAAGTCTGTATGAAGAGTCTAGTGTGGTAGTTTGGGAGGCGAATATTTAACAAGAAATACATAAAAAAAAAACTTTTAAAAAAAAAAAGGCAAAATTTCAGCTTGATTCCAGTTGATAAAAACTTTGTAAAAATACTTTACAACCTTTATAGAAAGAAAACTTTACTTTATAAAGAAAACAGACTGGGCGGTTGATAATACAATTACTAATTAAAAAAACTTCTTTGTGTGTTTGGAGAGAAATGTAATATCAATAATAATACACTGAAATATGGTGACATAAAAATAGCAGTGCCAAGGACTAGCTCCTACCTTCTGATGAATCATAGCAATCATCAATCATATAAATCATATTTAAAAAATATTTTTCTTCCAGTAAATGACTAAAAAAAAAAGTAAAAAACATATTTGACGTAAAAAAAAAATATTTGAGAAAAAAAAAACACTAAAACTAAGGGGAAAACCCAAAGAAGGAAAAAAAAAAGAAATTGGAAATCATTAGGAATAAAATACAATTCTATGTAGAAAAAAAAAAAAACTTGTTCGGCGAACAAATGAACTTTAAAAAAAAAAGCTCGTTAAATGTAGTTCCCTCAAATATTTGCTCACAATGCAGAGAAGGAAATAATGTGAGTGATATCTCCCGACTCCCCCCCCCCCCCCAAACTCAACTGGCGGGACTATATTTAGGTACTTTATTTTCACGCCCTCGGTCATGGGCCTCAGTTCTGTCCTCATTCCACTCAACACCATTGGAATCTTCCCATTATCAGCATCACCCCCACAGGACTGACATGTGTGTGTGTGTATGCGTGCGTGAGTAGAGGAGGGGGGGGTGCAGGAGTTGAAACATTTGGCAACATTGGGAACAAAAACCTTGAGGTCTGGGAGAAAGCTGTAGGGAGGTACAGGCGGCATGGGGGGGGGGGTGCTGACGATATAGATGTAGCGGGGTTAGCTAGGTTTATTCAAACAAACCAGAGTGCCATTAGAAAATAGTACGAGGGGACCCCCCATGACGTCCTAGTGTGTATTTGGACCACGTGTTTTTGAAGAAGTTGGAAGTGTGTTTCGTATTATACGTCATCATGTCTCAATGTTGATTGCGCACGAGACATCAACAAGTGAGAGACATTTGTTTCTGTCTCTCCCTGTCTCAACATCAGGACCTTCCTTAAATACTTTCTTCATAGTCTCACAGGTTTTTCTTTTGGTTTTCCTTTCGTTTTTCTTTTTTTTTTACACGTGTTGCCCATCTCTGCTCAGTCCTGGGTGACGCCTCTGAAAGTCTTTACAAGTGCATGCAACAATTGTTTAGTTACTTCCGTAGTATTTGTGTTTTCTCTTTGACGATAATATTTGTTCAGGAAATTCCCGAGCAATTTCGTAAAAACACTTGGACCTATGAACAGCGTATGTCTATCCTATAACACTGATACATAAAAAAATGAAGAGACTTAGCAACTAAGATGAACTATATTAATGCTTCACATAATGTGTTGAAGAGTGGTCAGGATAAACGATGAGCCGGTAAGCGAGGGCTTCAACTCGGCGTCACCAAACGTTAACAGTTTAGAGATGCTTAAAATAGAAAAAAAAACACAAAGAGATTCACAACAACTGTTATTTACATCTCTCTTTGATTCCATTGGACCTTCCTCTTTCCCTCTTGGCATATTACCAATTCTTTCCTCCCCCTGGCCACGAAGGACTATATCACACCATCTTGAGGCATGGGAGCACGCTTACACACTTATAATGACGTAATAGTGAGTTTATCTAAGACCATCGACTAACAAAACCCGAAGACTTGTACCAGACTTTTATATAAACAACTAATGTTTCTCTTCCTCCCCAGAGATAGCCGACACCGAATACCGCGAGTCCGTTTACAGTCAGTACTCTACCCTTTTTGTTGGTAGCTAGGTGTGCGCCGGGGGGTGGGGGGAGATCTGCAACACCAGAGGTTTAAAGATAGTGCTGGTGCTTGGAAGGAACTGTGGTCCTATTAATTTAGAACAAGGTCTAACTTAAGTAAAATATTTTGTTTCTTGTGGTGTTATTGACAGCTATATTAATATGTATGTATATGTTACACATATGATCTTCAAGTTACACACTTAATTGAATGGAATAATGGAATGTATTATTCGTTTTCCAAACCTAATATCTAGATATATGTAGTAAAATTGTTTAGTAAGTAAGCCGCCGAAGAATGTATAATGTAGTGTACAATATTTCCAAATGAAAAAACAGAAATGTACAATTAGTTTCGGGTTTCAAAAGAGCTGTGTGATTAAATGAATTATACAATTATGCGATAACGCGGGCTCAACTGTATATAAAACTATGAAGTTTTAAAAAAAAAATCTTTTTTTTCATGGTGTACCCATTCCTAAAGTGAGACAATATAGATGTTTGCAGCGAGCTTGTCAATTGATTCGATCTGTTTCTAGCTTTACAATTTTCACTTCCACGGAAAAAATAAGAAAACATTGCAAAATGTCAAACGCCCCTTCCCTCCCCTGTGTTTTTTTGTTTCAATCCAGAGAGATGTCTTTCATGGGGAATAGGCTGGAATAAGACTTTTCATTGAAAACAAGGTGTTGTTGTATCGTGAGGTTTCATTGGCTCAGACAAACACACCACTACGCATGACAGACGTTTCATGAGACCTACAAAACTGGGATCAAACAGGTATGAAACAAAACCAAAAAAAAAATAGGGGTGGGGTGGGGGGGCTAAAGATCTTGTAGTGTCGAGTCAACCAATGAGCTGCTCCACTCTCCATACATGATAAATATGTGACGTAGACATATCACCAAGACATAATGAACTAACTTTTAATCCGTTGAAATATTTAGAAATTAAAAGATCCAGAACATACTACACCATTCATCGAAGAAGGCACTTGTTTTAAAGGATAAAAAAAAAAAAACAGACAGACAAACAGTTCGAAATGTAAATATGAAATAAACTCAGAAAACAAGCAAAATATATACTTTTAAAAAAAGCTTATATAAGGGGAATTATCGCAACAATAACTGACATAGCTCTCAATACTGCAAGGTTTAAATCCCTCTTAATATAAAACAAAACTAATTACAACTAATTGATTAACTAATTGGTTAAACTTTTGATTGTATACAATGTATTATTAATGGACTATAAATAAGTGTGCGAAATTTCAATGAGAAGTGGAGCAAAAAAAAAAAAAACGTGTACAAACTGTATACCAGACAGACGGAGAGAGTTAAAATAAGCCTTGTAACAAAAAGTTTGCGTTCATTCTTTTCACGAGTGGCATCAAATTACAAAGTGACATCAGCGCTTCAAATGAAACCAATCTCTAGATTCTAGACGAAACGTGACCCAAGATAATTGACACACAATTTAAATAAGCGTCTTTAAGATAACATTTTTTTCCTGGTATCTGGACAGCCTTACCGCCCTTCCCTCTTGTAAAGCTCGGGAGATTAAGCTGACAGGGTTTTTTTTATGAATGAGTTATTCTCTACTGTCTTTTGTAGTATTATTTTGTCCTCCAGTGATTTACTAGTTCATTTAAAACAGATCTTGATCCTGTGTTTTGGTTGATCGCCGATGTCCTGCTGCTTAAGACACTGAGGCGGAAAATTAAGTTGTTGTTTTTTTTGCTTTTTTTTTAAAGAGTATCTGGGGATATGGAAAGGGTGGTGGGGGGGGGGGGCACATGATAACAATTGAGCTCAAAGAGTCGAGAGTTATCGAGAACAATAACTGGACACGGACAAACATTTTGTCACAATAACATAGTCACATTACAATGCATGAACTTAAGTCAACTTGAAGATGGTCATTTAAAAGGTCCAGATACACACACCCCTTACCTGCATCCCCTCACAAACTATTAACACATGAGACAAAACAACAGCAGCATCCATGATGTAACAAGCCAAAAGTAATAAAGCCTAATGTTTTGAAATGTGTTTTTGAAATGTGTTTGGCTTTATAGATACTACTTTTTCACATATATTTTAAAACATTCTCTTTCATTTCCCTTTCCCGCCTTTATATATATATATTTATATATATATATAAATTTATATAAGAACAGAATTAGCAAACAAAAAAAAAGATATTGATATATGATTTTATGATTTGATACAGTCATGAGTCCGTCCATATTTCAATTTGGTTTGCCTGGATGTTATGCTCTTTGCCTGGAGGTTATACTCTTTGCCTGGAGGTTATACTCTTTGCCTGGAGGTTATACTCTTTGCCTGGATGTTATACTCTTTGCCTGGATGTTATGCTCTTTGCCTGGAGGTTATACTCTTTGCCTGGAGGTTATACTCTTTGCCTGGAGGTTATGCTCTTTGCCTGGAGGTTATGCTCTTTGCCTGGAGGTTATGCTCTTTTCCTGGAGGTTATGCTCTTTGCCTGAAGGTTATACTCTTTGCCTGGAGGTTATACTCTTTGCCTGGAGGTTATACTCTTTGCCTGGATGTTATACTCTTTTCCTGGAGGTTATACTCTTTGCCTGGAGGTTATGATCTTTGCCTGGAGGTTATACTCTTTTCCTGGATGTTATGCTCTTTGCCTTGAAGTTATACTCTTTGCCTGGAGGTTATACTCTTTGCCTGGAGGTTATGCTCTTTGCCTTGAAGTTATACTCTTTGCCTGGAGGTTATGCTCTTTGCCTGGATGTTATGCTCTTTTCCTGGAGGTTATGCTCTTTGCCTGGATGTTATGCTCTTTTCCTGGAGGTTATACTCTTTGCCTGGAGGTTATGCTCTTTGCCTTGAAGTTATACTCTTTGCCTTGAAGTTATACTCTTTGCCTGGAGGTTATGCTCTTTGCCTGGAGGTTATGCTCTTCGCCTGGAGGTTATGCTCTTTGCCTAGAGGTTATGCTCTTAGGACTGGACGGCACTGTTCAGAACAGTAAATAACGGTTACAGTTGTTGTTATTAGGGAAATGATTTATCTCTTCAATTTGAAATATCTGTGTAAAAATATTTTTAAACCAACCTCCCCCCCCCCCACCCACCTTATTCAGCCCATTTTTATTTGATAATCCTTGTCAAGGGGGAAAAAGACCTAAGAGTAAGGATTTTTTGTCGTTTTGCCAAATTGTGCCCGCATCCGAGAAAGTCTATTCTTAAAGAAGTCTACTGCTTGCCTCTGCGCGTCTTGTACTGAGTGTCGTGTGTATTCTTCAGCTCAGTGCGGAAGACTTGAGTTCCAATCGATACAGCCGTCTCTCGCTATGTGAGACAGGTTATTTGTTGACTTTTGGTGGGACTATACCCGCTTTCTATTCAGTACTCCTCCAGCCTCCATTCCTTATACACCCCTTCCCCAACGCGGACACTTATTGCTAAGCCTCGCAGCAGATCGATGGTCGTAAGTTTGCGAAGTTGTTACATGAAAAAAAAAGGGGGGGGGATGTGGGGAGTTGAACCGATGGCGGTGGTGGACACAGGGCGCGCTAAGAAGATTACATAGGCTGGGATTTAGCCAAAGTGACTTACAAGTGATTGTATGATTGCAGCAAAAGACTGTATGATTGTGGAAATACACGGTGCCAATGTTTCTGTGTCAACATCATCAGTTCTTCTCTTCTCGGAATACAGTTGTATTCATCCGCTTACCGAAAGTTGAGTGACACGGTGAATGAACATCAACTTAGATGTCAAGTAAAATGGAAAACAAAGAGTCTTCCTACTCGCCACTTTGTAGTTCTCAAGTACCACGAGACCAAGTTGGCGCCTCACATTTACATAGATATATATATATATATAAAAGTCAATGACGCAAGCACCTACGTTGTTCTGTGCAATTCATGTTTTCTAAGCCGTGGGTTGCTGGCTTGAAATTATAGTCTTACCAATATCAATAGTGAGGCTAAAAACAAGCTGAAAGAAAGAACAAAACACGAGCTTAGCTGAGTAATTGAAATCTTTCAGTTATTTTCCATTCCGCAAGACGTGATACAAAAAATTGCAAAATTTTTTCCAAATCCAATGTCAAATTTTTTTCGCTTCAACAAAAATATAACAAATAAAAAAAAAAGTGTTTGGGTCGCAAGCAATAAAAAGACAAGAAAGAATGAAATCAATTCTTCTCACGTTCTGATGGGGGAGGGAGGGGAATCCTGGCTCTATTCAAAGTCAATATTTCCTATATTTCTACAATTTCCAAAAATAGATTTCTTCAGCTCTCTTTCGGCTTATAACGAGCTTAAGTTTTCGAACCTCGTAGCAAATCTCGTCTGATGGAAACCTTATCGGTGTCTTGTGACAATACATCAGTGTGTTTGTTGGGAGTGTGTGAGTGTGTACGTGTTTGTGGGTATACGTGAGTGGAAGAAGCAATAAGAAGTATTAAAGTAAAAAAATTAAAATAAAAAATTACCAAACGAAAATTTGAATTGTACAAAGTAGAAATATAGAACTCGTCAACCAGTAAGACTCCTAGTAAGCTTTATTAAAGCCTTAGCATCTATGGTATTAGAGTCAAGTGCGAAATATTGACCTTCAGCTAATGTCTAATATTTCAGCAATGTTTTAATTCGGAACTTAAAATTATAGGGTTTTATTTTTTTTTAAATAGCCATATTAAAATATTAAGTTTCCATTGCATGCAGACCTACATATCAATTCTATACTATTTTTAAAAAATGACTAACATAAAAAAAAAAAAAAAAGTTTAGAAATAATAGATTTTTGAAAAGTTTGATAATGACAACACAATCTGATCATGTTATGCCAAGATGGCTACAAAAATGTTAATCTAAACATTGGAAGCTATGTTTAGAAGTCGGCCATATTTGATTTCCCCGGAAGTCATACATGAAATAAAGAATGATTGCCAATAACGTCTAGCTCCTTCCTTATGATGTACGGATGCAAAAAAATAGTCCGGTCTTTGTTTTTTATTTAGATTCTTAAAACTTAAGATCATAAGATCTTCTGCATGAAAAGCGATTTCAAAGAATCCTTAACGACCCTTGTGCTTTTAACTTTCGGTACAGATTACGTTATAAAATGAGCAAATGGACAGTCGATTTATCAACTTTTATAGTATCGCTAGTAAGGGAGATAAGTCTACCCTAAATAAAATTATATTTAATGTCACTTCTCTACTGAGAACAATGCCTAAACGTGAGGTCTTGAAGGTCTTAGGAGACACTTTTGTTAGTCTGGGGGGGGGGGGGGATGGGGGGGATAATTATTTTCACGTCTGATTGTATGATATGGAGTTTATTCAAACATTTATTGACCAGCTTGTCCGGGTCGTCCTTATTGCCGTCTACATCACAGTAAACAAACAATGATCACAGTATCAACACTTTCCAAAAGGGAGACAAACATCTACGGGATTGGTAAGTAATTTCTCCAAAAATACATCGTACAAAGCACATTAGTCTATCAGACAACGAACACTAGAGCCAGGAGACTATGGCTGCTAAAGAAGAACAAAGCTAACTTTACAAGTAACTAAGCTAGATTTACAAGTAACTAAGCTAGATTTACAAGTAACTAAGCTAGCTTTACAAGTAACTAAGCTAGATTTACAAGTAACTAAGCTAGATTTACAAGTAACACCAAAATACCTTAAAACTTTAGTAATAAATTTTCAAAGCATTAGGAACAAAACAGCAGACTTAGAAATTTTATTAGAATGTGAGAAACCAGACATAATTGCAGGCAAACTTGGCTACATCCTGAAATTTATAATGCAGAAAATTTCAATAGTAATTATGAAATTTTTAGAAAAGATAGGGCTGATAATCATGGAGGAGTTCTTTTAGCAATAAAAAACACTCTTATAGCAGAAGAAATTACCTTACCTAACTCAAAAAATATTGAATCAACATTTTGTAAAATTAATACCACCTCAACATCCCTAATAATAGGCAGCATTTACAGACCACCAAATTCTAGTTTAGAATACATGCAGGAACTATGTAATCAGATTACTACACTTAAAGAGACAAATAAAAATGCAGTTTTTTGGATTATGGGTGATTTCAACCTACCTGATATAAATTGGAAAACACTAACCATAGATAAACACCAAAACCTTAAGGACATAAATGAGCTTTTCATAGAAACTTTACACAACCTAAGTTTAGATCAAATCATTAAAAAGCCAACTAGATTAAACAACACATTAGATCTCTTCTTAACCAACAGACCTGGATTAGTAGTTGATTATGATATTATCCCTGGTCTATCAGACCATGAGATCATAAAAATACACAGTCAGATAAAAGCAGTAGCCAATACAAAACCCAAAAGAAAAATATTACTCTGGAATAAATGTAACCTAACACAACTACACCAAGCTGCATTAAACTTTCAACAAACATTCTTATTAGAAAAAGACATTAACCAACCAGTCGATGACCTCTGGAATTTCATTAAAAACCATCTTAAAAGAATTATAGAAAATCATATACCAACTAAATGCACATCAAACAAAATAAATAAATGCTGGTTTAATAATAGACTAAAGAAGCTTTGTAAACAGAAGGAAAACCTATATAGAAAATTTAAAGAAACTAATGCAGAAAGAGTTTACAAAAAGTATATAAAAATTAAACACTTAACCCAAAAAGTAAGCAGACAGCTGCAGAGTGAATACATAAACAATGTAATATCTAAAGATAACAACAAAAACCTATGGTCATACATTAAGTCTAAGAAAATGGAAACAACAGGCGTAGCGCCATTAAAAGATGAACATAACATAATACATAATGATAATGAAACTAAAGCAAACATTCTAAACAAATACTTTGCATCAGCATTCTCAGCCCCAGGAGACAAAGACATATTACTGAATTTGAGCCAAGTAGACAACATAGAAGATATAGTAGTACAAGAAAATGGAATTCAAAAACTATTAGCCAACACCAAACCAAATAAAGCTTCTGGGCCTGATGGTATTCCAGCTAGATTACTCAAAGAACTAAGTAATGAGCTAGCCCCAGTGTTCAAAATACTCTTTCAGGCTTCACTTAACCAGGGCAGAGTACCAAAGGACTGGAAAGAAGCTAATGTCACCCCCCTATTTAAAAAAGGAGAAAAATCTGACCCAGGAAACTACAGACCAGTATCACTTACCAGCATCACATGTAAAATCCTAGAACACATAATATGTAGCAACATCAGAAACCACTTAGACAAACATAATGTCCTCACACCATACCAACATGACTTTAGGAAATATAGATCATGTGAAACACAACTAACATGATGATTTTTCAAAAGGTTTAGATAATAGTGAACAAATAGATGCTATCTTACTAGATTTTTCTTAGGCTTTTGACAAAGTTCACCACCATAGTTTGCTTAAAAAATTAAAATATTTTGGCATTAATGGTCCACTGCATCAGTGGATTAAAGACTTTCTGATAGGGAGAGAACAAACTGTAATAATAAATGGCTCTAAATCAACACCGATAACAGTAAACTCAGGTGTACCTCAAGGAACAGTCTTCGGTCCACTACTATTTTTAATTTACATAAATGATTTACCAAATTGCATTACTTCAGGAACAAAAGTCAGATTATTTGCAGACGATTGCATAATATATAGAACAATAAAAACAACACAAGACACAGATATTTTACAAAGAGAATTAGATGAATTACAGAAATGGGAATCAAATTGGAGCATGTCTTTTCACCCAGAAAAATGTCAGTTGTTAAGAGTAACAAAAAAACTAAAACAAATTAATTCCACTTATCTTATTCATGGCAAACCAGTAACACAGACTAAAAACGCAAAATACCTAGGTGTTATAATAAATGAAAAACTGTCATGGAATCCACATATTGATGAAACTACAAAAAAATCAAACAAAGCATTAGGATTTATTAAAAGAAATTTCTATAAATCAAATAAGAACATAAAACTAAAATGTTATTTAACCTTGGTTAAGCCAATAATAGAATATGCATCCTCTGTTTGGGACCCCTCAACTCAAGAAAACATTAAGAAACTAGAACAGACACAAAATAGAGCAGTGCGATTCATAACAAACGAATATTCACATTTGACTAGAGTAACACCTTTAGTAAAATCACTAAATTTAGAAAGCCTTCAGGACAGAAGGCTCAAAAGTAAAGTAGCAATCATACATAAAACACTGAACCATAATCTTCAAATACAAAAACAAAATTTAATAAAATACTCAGAAAGACACAAAGATAAAGGCACATTCCTCGTCCCATATGCTAGGACAAATTTGTACAAATACTCCTTCTTCCCTAGTGCTATTAGAGCATGGAATGGGTTGCCTGAGCTAGCCAGGAAAACCAGTGACTTGGCAGAATTTAAGTCATTGGTTAATATGCATGACTAAATGCATGACGCGTAGGACGTAATCATCTTCTTTTTTGAAGTAACGTCTGTATTATATAAGATAAGAAGATAAGTAACTAAGCTAGCTTTACAAGTAACTAAGCTAGCTTTACAAGTAACTAAGCTAGCTTTACAAGTAACTAAGCTAGCTTTACAAGTAACTAAGCTAGCTTTACAAGTAACTAAGCTAGCTTTACAAGTAACTAAGCTAGCTTTACAAGTAACTAAGCTAGCTTTACAAGTAACTAAGCTAGATTTACAAATAACTATTTATTCCATCTCAACAGGTGACAATCCTTTCGTAGAGAAAGAGTTTAATTCAATGAAGATCTGAAATGGACAAAATGATACAAAATGAAGTGGACAGCACAATAACCAGAATCTAGACACAGAGTTATGTTCTGAGTAGGGTGTGACCAGTGGATTATTGAAATTGACCAATGTAGAGATAGCTTTGAAATGCATCAATGACCGCTGACTGAAAGCGATATTATAAAGTAGTAGTAGATGTGTTGTTTTTTTCCCGTTCCACCGGTAAGGAAACGCCCATGTACAAAATGAAGGGATTCTCAAATCAATACATGGGGAGCACCTCCTCCGGCCTGAGCCCCAAGGCGGCAACAAAGGCCGCCATCGTGGCTCTGACTGCCCCTCTGTCAGGACAATTTGGGAATTAGGGTAGGAGGCCTCTCTCCAAGTCTTTACTCAAATAAAAAAAAAAAGGTCTTCACAGACATGTTGGTCAAATAAAAGAAAAGTGAAACATTAAAGGTGAATAAACCAGGAGCAATGCAAAAGAAATCTTTGTAAATCCACAAAGAAACAGTAAATCACAACGAATTTAAGAAAAATACTCATTAAACTAATTATGACACAATGTAAAAAGAAAAAAAAACTTGCTATAACAGATCACACTCTCAGTAAGACCAGACTTTGGAAATAATCCCTTATAAGTATAAAAAAATCTTCGGTAGAAGATGTCTGTATGGAATATGCGATATGGTATTGCAAAATTCCCGAGGAATTAAAACCTATTATAACATGAACATATAGTTATTATATCATGCATACAAGAAGGAAGTGTAAGATGTAATAACAACATTCAAAGTTTAAATATTAATTAACAGAACTTTACGAAAAAAAAATGAACAAATAATTCAGCAATCAAAATTCAAAATAGGTCCTTTAAATTAGTAAAACAAGAGCACGCTATTTAAAACAAATGGAGGCACAATGTAAATGCAATGCTACATTTCGTAAAATTAACGCCCTTTAAGTCAACGCCACATAGATTACAGACAAGACAATCAATAACAATTAACATTAAATCTGATGTTCGCATATTAAAGGACAAAAAAAAATTAAACTTTGGTCTGCATTCATATCGTGGCGATCCTCCACAGAGCTGCGCATGGTAGATACCAAATCATTTGTCAGTCGATGCCAAGAGAACTAGAAGCTTTTCCAACAACTTATAATTTGTAGATGGTCATGGAGGGAGAAGGGGTCAGAGAAGAGACGCGGAGGGTACCGTAGGGAGATCGATTCCCCTCGTACTGTAGAAATGGTCCTTCCTGTGATAGATCAATATGAGTATACATAGTTGTGGATTAATCGCGCTACTGCAATGGCTGGGTCGAGTTGGATACTTATTTTAAAACTTGTAATAACATGATTCAGTCTTGCACTTTCTTTCCATGGATAAACATAACAGCAAATGTTGAGTTCTGGTAGACATGTCAACAGTATTATTTACTTATGGAAATGGTTATTATATAATATAGATGTGTGTACTATACGTGTATATACTTAATACTTGGGAACAGAAAATGCTTTGAAAAAAATCTATGGCGCTCTACAAGATGGACCTGGGTCAAGCACTAACCATGAGAGAACAGATGACGTTGGGCAGGTCACCTCGAACAACAGAGAGGAGCGAGAAGTGTTCACCGGCTCAAACTAAAAGGCAGGCGACCCAAAGGCAGACCACGAATACGATGGATTGACGGTGTCGACTTACAACAACTTAGAGTTAGGGCAAGAAGACGAAAAGCACAAGAAAGATCTGAATGGAAAAGATGTGTTGAAGCAGACACAGCCCTCTGTTGGGTGCACCGTGGATGGATATATATATATATATATATATATATATATATATATATATATATATATATATACATATATGTATATATATATATATATATATATATATATATATATATATATTTATGTATGTATGTATATATATATATATATATATATATATATATATATATATATATATATATATATATATATATATATATATATATATGTATGTGTGTGTGTGTGTGTGTGTGTGTGTGTGTGTGTGTGTGTGTGTGTGTGTGTGTGTGTGTGTGCGCGCGTGCGTGCGTGCGTGTGTGTGAGAGAGAGAGAGAGAGAGACGACTGTAAAATGTTTCTTCAATTAGAATTCTTATATTAAAAGAAAGAGTAAGCTCTTGAATCAAATACTAAGACAGTTTTTGAGGGTTGAGGTTTTCCTTTAAAGAAAAAAAAAGTAATAATGACTCTTCTAGCTCGTATATATATAAAAAAAAAGAAATTGGGAAAGAAAAATTGGGGGGGGGGGGAGTTGAAGTGGAAGACGTGTGTATGTGTGTGTGTGTGTGAGAGAATCTCAAAGATGAATGTGTGTGTGTGTGTGACGGAGGAGACAGATGCAACAGAAAAAAAAAACTTTTATTAAATTACATTCTCGGTTAACGTGATTACTCTAACGAGGGCTGTCGAGGGGAAATAAAATTTGCTCCACGAAATGAAATGATATTTTTAGTTCGGATTTAAAACTGCTCGTCTCTGCTGTGCCAAGACATGGCTCAATTTAATGTATTTATGTGTTTTTATTGGAATAAATTATCAACTATGCTGAGCTGTTGTACTTGGTTGTAGTGTCAATATATATTTATTTATTTATCTCTCTCTAGCACACACAAAATACACTCCGTACCACATATATTAGCAAAGCTATTCAAATGCTTTAAAAGATATATTTATTTGAAATCTGTTACCTACCGCTAAGCACAGTGGCGTAACTAAGGGGGGGGATGGGGGGGGAGAATTTTAAAATCCCCCCGGGCCCCCATCTAGGGGGGCCCCCAAATGGGTGTCCGAAATTTATTTGTAAATACATAAATTAATATATTTGATTGACAAATAGTGTCAACGGGTGTCTTTTTTTTTATCAACATTTATGGATTAAATTTATCACAAAGACTAAACCTAGATCTAGGTCTATCAGTACGTTGACTTTGTTGACATTTTAAAAATATTTTTCCCACAGAGATCAAAGTTTTTTTTAAAGTTCCTTTTACATTTTAAACTTTGTTGCCACGAATAAAACTGCATGATATAGCCTACAGCGAATTCCAGGTATCTTGTTACCTTTACTAATAATAGATCTAAATGGCGAGTAGGCTATTATATGGCTACACTAATTAACCTTGAAGCAAAATTTACAGAATCGAGTATAACGGATCTAAAAGTTATTCTTAATAATGCTAAAATTGTCCATTATTCGGGTTTGGCGTCTATAATTTCAGAATTAAACTTCACACTCGAGTTATTACCCCTTTATTCATCGTTCCTCAATCCAATAGAAACTCCCTTTTTATTTCCATCTAATCCTTTTGCTTTCGCACAAAACATAAACAAAAAATTATGACGTAATATCATATAATATTAATACATCCTTCCTATTGAAGTTATTATCACACCCTTCCTTTTAAATTTCCTAAGAGGGATATCTAGTAGCAGGGCCGGCCCTAGCATTTGCGGGGCCCTATGCGAAACGGATCGCGCGGTGCCTATTATAGTCTGGGTAGGGATGAGCATAATGTCAATATTTTTTTTGAATTAGAAAATAGGCCTACTTTCGTCTTTGCAATAAATTTTATCAAATGAAAGCTCGCAATGCCACTTTTTATTTATTGGCACCCCAAAATGTCAATTTCGTCTATTCTTCAGGAGATTTGAATAAATTCAAAAAAAGTTCAGTCTTTATCGTATATTTTGCCTTTTCATGAGATTTCCTGGAGGCCCTGAAAAATCAGGAGGTCGCGAAAACCCTGTTATTTTATATACGTAATAATTGTTTAATTTAATAATGTACACTTGGAATTAGCGCGGGGCCTATGAAAGCGCGGCGCCCACTGCATAGGCACAACAAGTTCTCTAGACGTTGGTCTATAACTGTCTGTTTCATTTGTTCCAACAGTTTGCAGTTCATTGTCTTCATCGGTATCATAGTACCCAGAGATGTCTTCATGGAAACTCTTATTCAAAAAGCGTTGATTTCTTCTGTATGTTTTTCCATCTTTTGTCTTTATGATGTAAGATCTGGGTGCTGAATGTTTTTTTATGACAACTGCTTTCTGCTATGTTTGACCTAGACGAACTCTACGACAGAATAATCTTTAGGTAGTCTTGCTTTGGCATCGTATTTCACTTAGCTTTTTATCTGTCGTTCGTTGAGTAATGTCTCTGCATTTTCAGCTACCGATGGTTTCAATAGTTTGTGATCAATTGGAATGATTCCCTGAGTCTTCTACTCGTCAGCAGTTGTGATGGTGAATACGGCAGTCTACTTATCGGAGTATTTCTATACTCAAGCATAATGAGATATGGATCTTTCCCACTTTTGTATGCTCTGAATCCTTTTGCTTGCGCAGAAAACATAAACAACCAACAATGACGTAATACCATATAATATTAGCACAGAATCTTCTTCATGCAGTGGAAAATTAAGAATTTTTTGCCTATCTGGAATTCTGGTCAAAGCTCCTGCGCCCAATTAATATAGTTCGGAAGAAACTACAAAAGTCTGGACTGCATATACGGGAAGCTGCTAAAGAAATTAGTACCCTTTCATGCTTTCTGCAAAATGATGAGAAACTGACAAAAACCCAATCCATCGAAAAAGCAAAAGAAGGTAGTGAATACTATGGATTCCCTGTAATCAAAACAACCATAAGAAAGAAAAGACTTAATGGGAATCTGAGTTCTAATGTAGGACTGTCAATAGAACTGCAATTCAAACGTGTTGAGACAGAAGTGCTGGACAGATTTCATATGGAGATGAAGGGCAGATTCCAAAGGCTGGAAAGAAAATGGATACCTTTGGGTTTCTTCTTGAACCAAGACACCTGTTAGAAGACACGCTTGTGACAAACTGTGCCACTTTTCCTGTTTGTATGATGAAATAAATGGGAAATCGCTTTTTCAATGATGTCATTGATGCACGAGCACTTTTCATCAACAAACAGTAATACAATCACCAATAGACATATTGAAAAAAACAGGCTTCATATGGGAATTACGTGTGCTCAGACTTTGCAACCTCCTCCGAATACCGCTAACTCAGGCCACTTCCATTACGTCATGTGAGAGATCATTCTCAAAGCTCAAGCTCATCAAAAAGTATCTCAGAGCACAATGACGCAAGAAAGGCTTATCATGGTTTTAATGTCAGTGAAGTCACAAATACTAGAAAGTATCGATGTAGTTGATGTTATAGATGTCTTTGATGCACAGAATGCACGACGTGAAGCGATATCAATTTAGATTTGTCACTTGTGCATTATTTAACTAATAAACAACGGTATTATTCATTAAAGAGTTTTGATGATTACTTTTTGTTAAGTTTACTGATATACTGAACCAATTTGATTTGGGGCTTATATATTTTTGCGTACATTATCTCATGTCATATGTCGAATGTCAAAATGCAAGGGGCCCCCAAAGAGGTCAATCCCCCCGGGCCCCCAAATCCCTAGTTACGCCCCTGGCTAAGCACCCTTCTACTGTCACATTCAAGCAATCTTTCACTATATACAAACAACATGGCGACCAACTCAGGATTGATTCATTTACCGGTTTAGACAATGCTTTTACTCATTTGCTAAGACATTCACTTGTATCTGAAAATCTTTTTGAGAGAGCAATTCATTGACGACCTTTACCTTGCTTGTCCAATCTAAAACTCACAACTGACATTTACAATTATACTGGATTAAATCTGTCTAAACGTGTGCGAGTGCGTGTGTGTGTGTGTGTTGGTGTATGTTTAAAAAAAACGAATAAATATTCGAAGATCTATCTCTATGCACATTGTATCTAAATCTAGATTGAATTATGGCCACATCTTCGTTGAAATTGGCTTGAGTCCCGGGATATGTCTGGACATATCGACTGGGTTTATGGCCATCCTCAACACTATAAATAGAACTTATGAGCGCGTGTCTACAGATCAATGGATAACTGCGTCCGTTAAGAGCTGATCTGGAGGCGCGTGCATGCACACGAGCTCACGCACATATACACACAAACACACATGCAAAGCGCAGGGACGTTGTTAGTGAGAGGTATAAACTCTACACGTTCAGACCTACAGGAAGCCGCCTTTCTATCTGAAGCAATCACTTGATGCCATTGGTTGGGCTTTCAGGACAGGAAGTGATGGAGTTTGTTGGACCAGTACATACACATATATTTAGATACGTCACACAGGTGGTTGTATTAGCTATACTTTACCCATAAGTTAGTAATAAACATTTAGTGCCCGTTTGAGAGAGAAATATGTAGTTTATATTCGATTGGAAAACCATTTTTTTTTCGGGTGGGATGATAGAGTTGTATGTCTCCATTATAATACAGTAGAAAGTCGTCTATTAGCCGGAACGTCCAATATCCAATTTTTTTTTTTTTTAATTTTCTTTTTTTTTTTTTTGTTTTTGTTATAACAGAATGGTATCTAAGTGGTCTTGTTCCTTTGCAGCTAAAGATTCGCGATTATTTCTCTCAGTAATGGTAAGCTACTACGTACACCGCTTTGTTCCCCTGTATATTCTACTTGAATTTTATCTTACCTACGGCGCTATACGCCCATAGGAATGTTTTTTATTTTAGTAGGTGAAATGTATCGTTTATAATATTCCGCATTCGGTTATCCGGACAATCGATTATTCGGACAGACTCCGTTCCCAAACAATCCGGATAATCGACGTTCTGTTGCATGTAGCGCTACATCACAAATCAGCCGAGTCCGTCACAGGCAGTACAAAACATCCGTATAATATAAACTTATGGAGTATTAACTTTCTTCTTATCGTTTCATGGTTGCTCTACAAATCAAATGAAACTTTCAGCGGCGTAAATATTTTATAATATAGATATAATTTAATTTTGTAAAACGTTGGAATTTTGTTTTCAGTGATTGTCTATATCCTATCCCGAGTTATCTTCGTATTAAAATGAGAATAATGGCCCATAACGGAAAGTTGTGACTGTGTGAACGAGTTCTTTGACCTTTGTTACGGTGCGACAAGCTAGTTATTTATCTCGGAAATAGAGTCCCCTCTAATTCGTGTACTATACAGAGAAAAACAATCATGTTGGAGACTACACAAGCCACGCGATACCCTTGCAAACGTTGATTAGTATTATGGACTGCCTTCCATCTCCATGGAGTCATGTGATCTAAAAGGAGACTCATACAATTCAAAGTTTCTATTGAGTAGTACTGTGTCATCTAAAAGACGTTTAAAAGAACTGGGAAGAGGAGAGACGAGGAGGTGCCATGAAAAGATCGGTATTTCCCGATGAACAGGCGTGCATCTGGTGAGACATTGAGAAGTCTCGCGGAGAGCAGCAGGGCTGAAGTGATTGAGAGAAAATTATGGCGATGTCTTTCAAAGCCACGAGTGTTAAGATAATGTACGCGGTAGGAAGCGAACTTAACTACGAGGGCTGTAGCGATGTGTGTGTGATGGGTAAGTAAGTGACCCAGGAGTCTCACAGCGGGGAAGGAACGAAGGAACGGGAGCGGTGAGTAATTGAATTCTGTTGAGGAAACTTGATGGAATGAACGGCTTGTAGTTTGAACCTACACAGCCAATTATGCATTCCACTGTTAACTATAAAGATAACTATCAAGACAAGTCTAATGCTTTATATATTTTATATCACATTGACTATTAGTTTTGTTTTACAAACTATGTTATGATAATGTTATTTGAGGATTGCACAATTTATTATGATAATATTAATATTGAACTTAAAAGTAGTTCTGTATCTTGCAATGATAAGAAATTTAAAACATAAAAATGTTCCGTTTATTTTTTCCCTATTCTATTGCTGTTCCCTTGCCTCTATGTATAATCTCGTGTTCCCGTGGAACCAGCATGTTTATAACGCTTCTAGCAAGTCGTATTGGAATTTTTCTTTTTAATCAAAGAGAACAAAAACAACAATTGAACAAAGAAGTTTTTTTCTTCTCCACAGTTACAAAGAAAATATAAAGCTTCACTTTTTTATGAAATTCTGACTCAATTAGTTCTCCAGCATAAAACGTGTTCTTTTAAAACGAACGCGAGCAGGGTTTAAAACACGCTCTTTAAATCTTAGTTTCGCAATGGTGTAAGCCGATTACCAGCCCCCCTCCCCCTCAAACAAAAGGCACACGTGAGAACAATGGCTGGCAGGATATGAAAGCACTAACTCTTTGTTTTGTATTACAAATCTGTTGAAGTGTTTGCATCTCAGTAAGGTCTTTAAAGCCCTTGATCAAGCTCGTCTAGTACGTCACACAGATCCGTGCTTGCTTGACTTATTAGCACCTTAACGAGCCAGTGAGGAGAGTCAGGGTCTAAGGGGCAGCGATGTGTTTTCAACTACTGAGAAGCCCCCGAGGACCAAGTCCCACGTCTGCCGGTGAAAAGAACACCGCTTTTGTTTACCTCCGTTACCAGGTGAGTCTCGGGTGAGTTCTACCTGTCCTTCCTGCACACCTGTCGAACTACTTCAGACTTCAAACGACAACTTGTTGAGGCGATATCGAGGGAGAGCTGAAGTTGAGGAGAACGAGAAGAGCCTCCAGAGTTCACATCTGTAAGGCCTTAAGTGCCGATGAATTAAACTATTGTTTATTGACCCTGATTCTTTCCCATGGCAAATTTTTCAACAGTTAGTTTTTTCCCCCTAGATCTTGATGTTTCTTTATTTACTTCATTAGAGAATTAAAAGTAAGAGACAAAACCAAGAACAGTGTAAGTCTTGTGTGAATTGAAACAGGAAAAAAGACGGTAGAGCAAGTCACTCTGTTGGCTCAGAATTAGAGACAAAAGGTTTCATAGTGTACTTTGTAGCAGACGATGACTATTTGATGAATATAAAATATCGAATGATTTAAAAACGTACTTGGACATACATCACGTGTCACTAATAGGTAACAAAGACAAACTTTTATAACTAAGTGGGATCTGTGGCATACCGGTATATCGCTTGGCTATCTATCACGTGGTCTCGAGTGGTCTGAGCGGTAAAGCGCATGGCTTCTAAACCGGGGTTGCCGGTTGGGGAAAAGTAAAGGCGGTTGGTCGTTGTGCTGGCCACACAACACCCTTGTTAGCCGTAGGCCATAGAAACAGATGACCTTTACATCATCTGCCCTTAGACCACAAGGTCTACAATTATATAAACTAGCTCGTGTCGTGATTATTTTAAGTGTATGTGTGGCATACATCTGAGTGAACAAACAATTTGTAGATCTAGTTCTTTCATAGGTGAAATGTTAAATTTTGACTGCCCAGGCTTTGATGCTATTTTTTTTTCTAAGTGATAGTAGCGATAAGACTTGTAAAAGTTTGGATCTAGATTTAGCAGCTAGCCATCATAAAGCCCTCATCAAACTCTCGCCGATTTCTCGTCCCGAGGACTGAGGACGTTGTTTATGTTGCCTTGTTTGGTGAGGTGTTCACGAGTCAATGTCAACAACATCCGTCCGAGTTGGACGATCGCTTCACCGAGCAGCCGAGACGCAATCAAAGCGAGTCAACACACGCACACCCAGAGGCGAAGGTGACATTGTCTTTTATTAGAGGAGGGATCTAATAGTCACTACACTATTGTTTATTTCTTGCCGGTATTAACAGACTAATATAAATCTTAGTTATATGCTACTTTGTAATAAAGTTTCAGCATTGATTCAGCAAAGGGCTGGAGGTGTATGTGCGTGGGCAGGGGAGTGTCAAAGCCTTTTTTTTTTTTTACAAAGCTTAAATCAACTCGTACACGTTATTACTCCCACACCCAATCTCGGATCAAGCTGAAATTTCGCATAATTATTTCTTGTACCCGACAACACAAGAATCAATATTTAGAATTAACCAATTAGTTAACTAGCTATTGGTAATTAATTGTTTTGTTTGGTATCGAACAAGGGAAAGAAATTGTACTTGACTGATGTGGTATAAGTTGAATTAGTCCCCCCTATACATTTCGTGTAGAGAATTAGGTTGTTTGAAGCGAACAATAGATAACAATAAAAACCTTTTATTCTCATAAGCATTTCGCTGGCTAAGTTAGTGTATTGTCTTGAGGAGGCTTGAGCCCTTGAACTCAAATTCAAGTCATAAAACTTTAAAAAAATAAAATACACGTGAAAAGCGATTACGAACATTGACAGAGATATCCCCTTCTTTCCTTCTTCCTTTTTCTAACTGGTCCAGACACGTGATAGGATCAGAGCGCATTCAGAAAGCTAAAAGTATTTTTAAAAATATATTGTAATCGCACAGATTTATTATTGTTGGTCTAGATATATTACAAATGTAATGACACATATGATTCAAACTAATCGATACAATGACGTTTTAGTTGTTTTTTTTTATAGTATTTTTAGATTTCTTATTTTTTCAACACACACACTCCCCCACCAAAAGGAAATCCTCCTCCCCATGCTTAGACTATATACTAGGTACCAACTAACATGTGACCATACAACAGGTTCCCTAGACACAAGTACTCATTAATTTAACCAGTTCTATAAACAGAACTTCCTGTTAGACACACACACACCGACCACACAGCCACACATCAACATCCGCTCGCGAGTAACGTACACAGCGTCCATGCTAAGGGTCATCTAGTGCGCCATTACGTGTGTCTGCGCACACAGACTATCCTGAACACCTTACAGGTAAAACTCTGGATAGTGCAATGAACCGAACGTTTGAAATCCTTAGCTAGAAGAAGATTCCACACAATAGAGGTTTGTCCCTATAGTCGTGGAGGTAAGTCTCGTGCTTATCTAGAGACAACGAGGACTGTACGTGGGCGTCTAACGTATTCGTGCACACCAAATGAAATACTACACTTGTCTGTTCAACTAATAGCCTCATGTTGAACACCTGACCAAGTAATCCTAACATACAATCTACAGAGATTTTACATCTAACATTTAATACTCTTAATCTAAATATAGAACAATTCACTGTATAAAAAAACGCACGGGAAATGTTCTAAATTCTAAACAAATAGGTCATTAGATAACATTTCAAGGAACTTGCGCAGTAAAACAAAATGTAGATATTAACTTACAAGAACTAGAACTCTGTTTCAGACTGACGTGTACTCTAGACTCAATACATCGTGTCATTACTTGTTCCCACCTAAATAATCCAGAAATGTCAACAAAGCTATCTTCTTCCACATCAATACATCTCACTTTGCGTGTAAAGCAGGGTGTCCAGACACATGATCGCATATATTATCGAACTGGGCAGGCAAGATAACAAAAGGTCAACGCCTATGACCAGCACAATAAAGACAAGGATATACAGGGCGAGCCGTATTCAAGACAGATGACATTATTTGAAAACCTTGTCATTCTGCATTCCTATCATTCAAGATCCCAATCATTCAACATCCCAATCATTTAGCATTCCAATCATTCAACAGATCAGTCATTCAACAACCCAATCATTCAACAGCTCAGTCATTCAACATCCCAATCATTCAGCAACCCAATCATTTAACATCTCAAACATTCAACAACACAATCATTTAACATCGCAATCATTCTATAGCTCAGTCATTCAACATCCCAATCATTCGACAACCCAATCATTCAACATCCCAATCATTCTATAGCTCAGTCATTCAACATCCCAATCATTCGACAACCCAATCATTTAACGTCCCAATCACTCAACAGCTCGGTCATTCAACAACTGGACAAGACAAACCAAATAGATTGACATAGATAACTAAAAACTACACCCACTACGAATCAACCTCTGAGAGTAAGGCTAATCGTTGACCGATCGATGACCGGTAAATGATAGATTGGCCGAAACAATGGCCAACACTCACTTAATGAGCGTGAGCCTTGAGCACAATGTTTACATCCAACCCAGTATAACGATGGATTGGCACCAAGGGGCGTAGATAAAGAAGTCGCCCAGGGTTCACGGGTAGAGGACAACTAGGCATGGAAACGGGAAGGACCCGCTCAAATAAGTTAGAGATCTACAGGCTGAGGGAAAAGCAAAACCACAAGAGTGGGGTAAGAAGGCAGGGCCGGTCTTAGGCCACTGCAACCTATGCGGCCGCAGTGGGCCCCGCGCGAATTCTAGGTGTAAATTATTAAATTAAACCATTTTAACTTATTATTAAAGGGTTCCTGCAATTCACCTGAAATTGCAAAATATACGAAAAAGTCATGAAAAGCTCCTGAAATTATTAAAATCTTCTGAAAACTCGTGTAAATTTCCGTAAAAACAGACAAAATTGTCGTTTCGGGGTGTCATTCAATGTGGAAAACGCCAATCTTTTCGCGATTTAAAAAAAAAAACGGCATTGTCAGCTTTCATTTAATAAAAATGTATTAATAAGACGAATTTTAACCCAAACAAGAAGTTCAAATACTTAATTTACTTTAATACTCACTGGCATATAAATATAGATCTAAATGTATCTCGACCTCTTTAAAAAAAAAAAACAATATTTTGCTAGTCGATAGTAAATCTAAAAGGCAGATCTGAATGTTTATCAGCTTTTTGTTGGAAAACTACTATCTACTGTAGATGGCTTGTAAAGTTAATTTGACAGTGATTTTGTACTTAGTAAAGAATCAATAAAATGCAAAGACGAATTTATTTGCTAATACATCTTAATTTTCACTTATTATCCTTATCCCTACCGAGACTGGGCCCCACGCAATCCGTTTCGCATAGGGCCCCGCAATCTGTAGGACCGGCCCTGTAAGAAGGCACCCATCTCTCGCTTTGTTAGCCTGGGATATGGAATTAATGGGATATGGAGATACGTAAAAGTAGGTTTTAAAAAAACAGGGAAGGTCACCTATCAAATATAAACTTTTTCCCCGAGCCATTTCCTTCTAAACTCCACCGCACCCATCCCCTCCTCCCCGCAGAGATTATATCAAAACATTTTTCGTTTTTATAGTACAACTGGAGCGAGGGACAAAATGTCGCAAGGCTAAATGTAACAGCAATGACTTGAAAAACATCCACTTGGAACTTTAAACAAAAAAAAAATGTTTCTATTCTCCCGTGGTGTTTCAGGTTCAGGTGTTCAGGCAGGTAAAAATAAAATGTGAAAGTCCTAGATCTACTTTGATAGCAGCAGATTTCGGGGTTGTTGTTAAATGCAGTGATGTTTTCACCTGAGTCATTGACTGGGCCCAGCTTCAACAATGTCTGCAGCCCCCGCAAAGCAGATGGCTTCACCTGGCGGCGTATGTGATGACCAGGTGTTAACGTGTCTTCACACCCTCGTTTGATCCTCGTTGATCACGTTGGGGTTGCTGGATTCATTTAGATGGCACTGAATCACGTGTTCTAGAAAAGACACCTCATTATTTAGTGACCGTAATTAGTCAAATCAAATAGACGTATGGTATATGTGTGCGTGTGTATTAGTAAAGCACAAAAATGAAGTTGTTGGGTTTTTTTCACTGATCTGTGAGATTACAGAAAGATCATCTCACATTTCACAATAAGATCATCTCACATTTCACAAAAAGATCATCTCACATTTCTAATCTAACTGATATACCATCTGAAGTAATGTTAGCCATACCATCTGAAGCAATGTTAGCCATACCATCTGAAGCAATAGAGCTGAGGAATTACAAGTAAAAAAAAAGTTGATTTCAATGCCTGACTGAGCCCAACGTCGATATCTCACTTCTTTAGAAACTGTCTTCAACATTTCACTCCCATCCTTTTTTTCTCCTGTTGACAAGCTGTGATGCTGTGTACCTGAGTGAAGTCGGTTTTTAGGTACAATCACAATTATAAACGTTTCATTTCATCTGTCTTTTAGTATTCTTTGAGAACATTGTAGAGACCGGCCTATAGACCAAACTTCATCTAATCTTAATTAGACGAAAAAACAACAACAGAAGGAATCGATAAACAAAGTTTTTTTTTTTTGTTTTTTTTTAATAAATGGCTATTTTTACTTCTTAAGGTAACAACTGCTGTACGTAGAACTTACAGGAGCTGACAATTTGTATGCAGTGAAATATAAAGTTCCTACTGCAGGAACAAAAAATTAAAATATTTCAAGAGAATGAAAATGTGATACACATAATGAAGTCTTTATATCAAGTCTGTTTGATGGGAAACTCTTGTAATACTTTGGTAATACTCGGCGCTAACACCACGTGACCTGCGCGAGGAATAAAGTTCAAGGGCTGGGAGGTAAAAAAAAAACAAGATTCGAAAAAAAAAAAAAAAAAGTAATTACTTCATTGAAGTAGGTTCTCAAAACTCTTTGAGGCAGGATGAGGTTATTGAAGCTAGAACAAAGGTTCTCAAAACTCTGAGGCAGGATGAGGTTAGTGAAAGTAGAACAAAGGTTCTCAAAACTCTCAAAACCCTGACTGAAGCTAGAACAAAGGTTCTACTGCAATATGTTGGTATGAAACTTCTAGAGTTTAATATGTCCATGTAGAAAGTATTATGTCCAATGAGTTCAGTAAGTGAATCTTGTTTCCCCACTTCCTAAATCTCCCTCTCCCCCCCCCCTCTCTCTCTCCCTCTATTATTTCCCTCTGTATTTTACTTAATCACTTCCCAGTTTAAAAAAAAAGGTATGTCCAAGTATGAGCACTCCTCGCTAAGCCACGCTTCACTTATATCCTAAGATGAGTAATTGAAGGGAAAGTGCGTGCTTTTCATTTCATTTTGTTTTATCCATGTTAAAATGTTGACTTTTGGAAAGAGGTAGTAGACAACTGTACACTTTTTGTTTGTTGTTGGTTTAGACTTCATCTTATTGTGTTTGTTGTTGGTTTAGACTTCATCTTATTGTGTTTGTTGTTGGTTTAGACTTCATCTTATTGTGTTTGTTGTTGGTTTAGACTTCATCTTATTGTGTTTGTTGTTGGTTTAGACTTCATCTTATTGTGTTTGTTGTTGGTTTAGACTTCATCTTATTGTGTTTGTTGTTGGTTTAGACTTCATCTTATTGTGTTTGTTGTTGGTTTAGACTTCATCTTATTGTGTTTGTTGTTGGTTTAGACTTCATCTTATTGTGTTTGTTGTTGGTTTAGACTTCATCTTATTGTGCTGGTGATACACGCGTGTAATTAGAACAACAGAAGAGACGAGTGTCAAGGGAGAGAAGCGAGATGCAGTTCAGTGTCACAACAAAGTCAATCAAGTTCACATTGGGAATGGCAGGAACAGGAAGTACTTCAAACATGATTTACTTTCAGTGGAGTTGACAAGAATAAAAAAGTTAAAAGTCAGAAAGTTACTTTGAAATCGTGTAATTAAAAAGTTCTTAGTAATATGAAAGAACTAGCTTGAGCAGGTCTGTGCAAGATCTAGTTTAAAGACAAGATTTTGTTTCCGAAAAACACAGATTTGTGACCTCGAATGCTATCATGGAGATATGATATAAATTTAAAAAAAAAACGTTTATATGAATTATATATCGATGCACTGATAAGCAATTTAAAAGTTTATTTTTTTTTTCATTTTGTTTTAAAAATCTATTACAAATTGTTCCCCGGAGCGTGGTTGTCGTGGGAGCATGAAAAGAATAAGAGCAAAAAAAACATGTATTTTGGGATACATCCTATTATGGTAACCTAGATTCAGCTCTGGGGATCGGCTAGAAACATTCAAACGTTTACTTGTCTCTTACTTTCACAACTTAACAGTGGATCTGTGGAATGGCAGTTTGTGCAATATTAAAGCCCTCGCTCTTTGTCTCAGTCTTTGAAGCAATCAGTCTTTCAATCTATTGTTTTCTTCTTGTATTCCTCTCTAAGAATTGACAACTATTTAAAATGTCATCTCCAATAAAAAAATATATATACTTCTACTCGCTCGCTCTCTCTATCTCACTAGCACCCTACCTACCCACGTTCCTGCTCTTCAGTTCCCCCTCTCTCTCTCTATTCCCCATCTCCACCAGAACGTATATAGATGTCTTATATCAAACTACTTAACTCTCTGCACAAGACAAAGACAAAGAACTTAGGTCTTGTCTAAATCTACGTCTGTCTGTCTATAGTAATTTCCATCTCCATTTACCTCTCAGTGCACACACGCACAAACACACAAACTCGTCAGTCTGTGTCGGCGTAAAGTCAATGTATCTTCCCAGGCACTTGCAACGCCTCGTGGACGTCCAAAAGACGAGACTGCTGGTTGAGAGTCGTGCAAGTAGCGAGGTATCATCGCCTGGAGCTGTTATTCTTAGGAAGCCACTCCAACGGAGTCTAAAGGGTCGCCTGGCGCCAAATCTGACACACAGAGACCACGTCTTGCTCCTTCAGTCCCCCACAACTGTAACTGGCCTCGAGCTTGTCTTTCATCCTCCTTTACTCCCCCGTCCTTGTAGTTTCAAGAATAGGAGAGTTCCCTCCTCTATGCTAGATCTAATTATAACATTCTTTGTGGCGAGCACTAACAAGTGTGTGTGTGTCACGTCGTAATGTAGATCTGCGTGTGAGTTTAGGGACGTGACAAACTTGACAGTTACTTCCAAGCTAGAAAACAACAAGGCCTACTTCCCACTCCCAATTATGCATTTAAAAAGAGTAAATGTAATGAGGCTTCCATAATTTTCCTTGTGAATAAAATAATTAGCGAAATTTATTAAACTTCCTCAATCCTAAAATGTTAAATCATTTTAACATTAACAGGCCTGAACTTCCTCAATCATAAAATGTTAAATTAGTTTAACATTAACTTAACACACCTGCTTCGGAACCACTGTCACGCCAAAAGCTATGTTAGCCATACCATGTGAAGCAATGTTAGCCATACCATGTGAAGTAATGTTAGCCATACCATGTCAAGCAATGTTAGCCATACCATGTCAAGCAATGTTAGCCATACCATGTCAAGCAATGTTAGCCATACCATGTGAAGCAATGTTAGCCATACCATGTGAAGCAATGTTAGCCATACCATGTGAAACAATGTTAGCCATACCATGTGAAGCAATGTTAGCCATACCATGTGAAGCAATGTTGGCCATACCATGTCAAGCAATGTTAGCCATACCATGTGAAACAATGTTAGCCATACCATGTGAAGCAATGTTAGCCATACCATGTGAAGCAATGTTGGCCATACCATGTGAAGCAATGTTAGCCATACCATGTGAAACAATGTTAGCCATACCATGTGAAGCAATGTTAGCCATACCATGTGAAGCAATGTTGGCCATACCATGTCAAGCAATGTTAGCCATACCATGTTATATCCACCGTGTTTAGCGATGCTAAGTCTGTTTTGTGAACTAAGAAAGAGGTTTGAACTGGTAAATGTAGTGGTGGTAATGTATCCCATGTTGCAATCAGAGTCATGACTTTGTTTTTAAAGAGAGTGGACTGAAAGGGAAGGAGAGACAAAAAAACGTAGAAGAATGGAAGGACCTAGCGGGACCTAGCCGAGAGTTGGTAAAAAAAAAAAGAGTAGGGGCAAGAGAGAGAGAGAGAGGGGGGGGGGGAGAGAATGGAAGAGATAAGTGTGGTGGTGGGGTGAGGGGATAGACCAGAGAGTGGTTGGTTGCATACAGGGTCTGGTGAAGAAAGTTATTTTTCAAAGAAGACTAAAGATGGGAGAAAGAAAGACAGATAGACAGTTATAGAAAGTAGGGGGGGGGGAAGAAAGACTAAAAGAGAAAGATGTACAAGAGAGAGACTAAAAGAGAAAGGTGTGCAAGAGGAGAAGCCTGAGAGAAAAGAGTTACGTTACATTGGAAAGGGGAGAGAACCAAAAAGTCACAACGACAAACGAGAAGCAAGAGAATGAATAATTAAAACTGTCAGTTCATCCCCTCTAGAGAGATCTATCTTGAGAGTAACAATCAAACAATTTATTAAGGCCTTGATTTCTAATGTATGTGTGTGAGGTGTGTTCGTTTGACTTAAAAAAGACTTACTCTAATGAAGTTAAGGCCCAGAGTCTCCACCTGATCAATGCTAGTTAGTTGTTGACGTTAAGTTTACTTTCTACTTGTCATAGGTAACAAACACAGATGAACGTGAAACATCTAGAATGGGTAACTGAGAATCGTGTAGTGTCAGAAGTTTAGGTAGCAGACAAAGCAAGAAATAGAGATGGAATTCTTTCTGAACATAATACTGTAATAAATAAAACCGGAAGTGGGAGGAGTCAAGTTATATATTTAAAAAAAAAAAGAAATATCACAAAGAAAAACAAAAAAAGCTTTTTCACGAAATTTCCAGGTAAAATCTGAAAGCACGCAATTCTCATCTTAGATACAGACAAAAACTTTTGGAACGTATGTATATTTATTTAGCTTATGTAAAAAAAAATGACACGTTGTCCATCAGCCCTCGCCCAGGTCTCAGAAAGTTGAAGTGTTTCTAATTCTGGATCTCGAGACACTGAGATGATGTCATTTTTTCCCCGAGTATGCTGCGAGAAGCATGCGCATCATTTTGCCCAGCACGCCAGTTAAAAGCTGCCACCTGTTTTGTCTGGCATCTTTTTACCTGGAGTGCACTTCTGATTTGTTTTTTTTTTCCCTTGCAATCATGCTGAGGTAGCTAATCAAACTACAGACAAAATTTTTTTTATGGCTCTGAAAATTTGAACAAGTTGTAGCTTGTTTTTGTTTTTTTTTTTTTGTTTTTTTTTGTTTTCAAGCGGCTTTGATTCTAGAAAGACAAACTGTAATTCACTTCAAGGCGCCCACAGCTGGTGGATGTCTCCGTCCACGATCCCATGTTCAGGCAAGTTTAGAAGATTCGCGCATAAAATTACGAACGTATTTATCAGGTAGTTGAGGAGAATGCCCTCGTTCCCATAGGTCCAGATGTTGGTCATCTTCTGACGTAGAACGACTATGACCACCAGACAGAATGAGAGCCTGAGATCTAGATAGAGAAAGAACGCTGAAGCTCACACAGCTATTTCCCCTGTTGTTTTTTTTCATGCAGCTCAAGGGCCCCCCACCTGTTTTTTTATGCAGATGAGCGGCCCCAGCCTTTGTTTTTTTTTTCACGAAGCTGAAGGATCCCCCCCCCACCTCTGTTTTTTTTTTTACGTGCAGCTGAAGCCCCCCCCCCTCCATCTCGTTTTTTTTTTTATGCAGCTAAAGGGGACCCAAAAAAAAACGTCATACTGATACAGCTTTAACCATCACATCCTTTCCCCCCCCCCCCTGCCCCTTTTCCAATTTCTCTGCAGTGTGTGTCTGTCTCTGGTGACGTCGTTGCTAGATCTATATCTAACAGCTTACATGCACTTGTTGAATAAAACTTTGGGAAAAACCCACACCCGCAAGTCGTTTTTAAAATGTATGTCACTGGTCTACATATATTCTTAGATCAAGTAGCTGGCTGGTGACCTGTGACCCAGAGGTCAAATCGTCGTGTGTGTATTAATTGCAGATACGTGGGATTACTCATTCACGGCTTTAGAACACTGGAGAGATTTAGTGTCATTACTTTATAGCCGAAGGCACGCCGAGGAGGAAAACGTTAACATCGTTTGCGAGGGGGCGTCTTGTTGATTTCAAGTTTTTTTGGTTTCTCACAATAGAAGAAGGAAAATTTGCGTAGATGCATAAGCACTTTAAATGCGTTGTTATTATATATACATGTTTGTATCTAATACTTTTCAACATAGCTACGCCATGCCGCCATCACATGTCACAAGGCTGATTGGGAGAGTAATATTCTCTAATCACATCGTTTTGTATACGTATTTTTATGAGCGTACTATAATTAGCCCCCCCCCCTTTTTTTTATTTTTCTTCTTGATCCTCAAAACTGAACATGTTTTTAGATCTTTTTAAGAAGAGACACGTGATCAATTTTTCGGATCATTTCCTCCTTTTGGCGGCCTTAACATATTACAGCCTATCACTTTGTCGAGGGACTAGTGTCAAATAGTCATATTAAGAAAAAGAATTTCATGTCCAATAGCAAGATTAAGACTAAGAGAAAGTAGTTTCAGATGTTGAGATTAAGAAGTGCATGCACTTTGTTTTATTCTTCATATTTAGTCTCTTTGAGGAACCTAATGGCCTAGTGCAGTGTTTCCCAAAGTGGGGTATGCGTACCCCCCCCCCCCTAGTAGTACGGGAAGAGTTTGAACGGGGCACGCGCTGCACATAGTTAAATATGCTGATTTTTTTAAAAATACTCATTTAGTTTTTAAATTATATAAAAAAAATCATACGTTTTAAATCCTTTTTGTTATATATTTTAGTTATTTTACATTTGATGACGAATTTCTAGAGCTCATTACAACTTCTGTCGACACGCCCATATTTTAAAAGTAAAAACAAAGTTTCCATTTTTTTAAGAATATATTTCATGTGTTTGTGAAGCATTCAAAAGATATACTTACTAATTGAATACTTCATTGTGCAAGAGTAATTGTTATTTTAAAACTACTGACTGTTATTTTTTTTTTTAATCCTTTTTTTCTTTTGGATGGGGGCGAAGGTTACGAACATTTGAGAAGGGGTACATATTAGGTCAAAAGTTTGGGAAACACTGGCCTAGTGAATTGGATCTGAAGACGGGTGTTGTCCTGAGCCAAAGTGTGAGTTCTTCAACTATGTATTTGCTCGCCATGCTAGTGAGTTAATTAAAACACATATAACAAACACAAGACCTCATTACACAATAAACAGGAATTGTTGGGGTTTTTTGTTTGTTTTTGTTTTGTTCGTGTTGCTGGTAAAAGTTGACGCAGAAGGAAAGAGGTTCAAAGAGTCCGCTTGTGGAAACGTTCAATATCTCTATGTACCTTCGATGGAGAAACAACAAGACCTGTACAATGTTCTGCTGTAAATGATCCCTCGTCCTAGCCTCAAGTTCTCTCGACGTTAGGCTGGCGAGAAAGTTCACTTCACAAAATGACGAGCATGCGAAAGAGATTTTGAAAACAAAACTTAATGGCCATCTAAACAGTTTCCCTCCCCTAGTTGAGCAGTGCTAGATAATGACTTCCCCTGACGGCCTGGAGGATCTATCTTTACCCGAGACGTTCAGCGAGAGTCATTATTACCGCGGGAAGACAGCAACTATTACTTAAGGACGGTCGAGTCTGCGGAGAAGTGACGAACCTCGTACACTTAAGAGGAAAACAAGTTGAAAGATAATATTTACAGTCATTACCAGAGCCAGCCACCGAGCCAGTCAAGCAAAACAATCACAGTGCCTTTTTTTTTGTGTGTTAAGTTTGCAGACATTTCTAAAAAAGTAGACCAAGAAGAAGAAGCGTGCCGAATTTTGTTTTTAAGGAGACTCTACCATAATACCAACGTGTACTAAACAACGTAAAGGGTGAATTAATATTCATCTTCTTTTGGGAATTAGTTCTCAACACAACGCAGCCAATCTTGTTAGCATATGTTACCTCAGTGCTAATAGCGTTCACAGTCCACTCCAAAAGTTAAGCGTATGTATAGTAAATACACTAGCAGCACTAGTACACAATTTTTTAATGAAAGGGATGGCGAAATATATTGTACAGTAATGTACAGTCATTATGATACAATAAACCCTGGCGATCCTACTCCAGGCTTGGAGAAGTGTTATGGATGTTAGCTGTTAATAATTAGAATAAAACATTTTAAATTTAGTTTTGTTTAGTGAGTGCACTTGTTTTTTGTGTACATTTTAACTGTTTGTTACAATTTAGATTTGTATAAAATCATCAAGTCTTTTGCTAAAGTTATACAAAATTCAAAAGTAGGAGGAGACTGGTTAACAAACAAAACGGTATACTCACTGCACCACTGGGCAATTAGATTTTAGGCATACGTTCATGTAGAACCTTTTTCAAGACTTAGTCTAACAGCAGCTCAAGTATTATTTCTTCAACCTAAACAGATCTCTCCACACTACTGGAACAATGGCAAATGCACCAAAGTTCATCGGCAGGTCACCTTGGTCATGTTGTGTCTGCTGCTAAACTGTGTTGTGAAAGCTGACATTTCCAAGGTTTGACCCATGGGGCAACGCATCTGTCAAAAAAACTACAAACATAGGCCACCAACATAGTGTTAAAACGGTCATTATACTATCAGCAGACCACTTGACTTCTGGCTCATATCCTAGCATATTTCTCCCCCCTCCCTTTCCCCATCTCAAGCTCTTCTCCAGTCTGGCCAACTTGACACACATGATAGGCCAACTTGACACACATGATAGGCCAACTTGACACACATGATAGGCCAACTTGACACACATGATAGGCCAACTCGACACACATGATAGGCCAACTTGACACACATGATAGGCCAACCTTAAATATTAGAAATGACACAATTGCGTATCTGTTTTCTGCCAGCAGCCAAGCAAACACTAGCATTGTACATTCTGTTGGTGACCTGTGAACTTTCCAAGTTACAGTGACCTAGCCAAATTACCCATAACCACTCGAGTAAATCAAATGTGGACATATAGCATACATTTACAAATGAGCAGAGAAAAAGGTAGCTTCTTAATGGCTCTGTTTGTTTCTTGTGTTATGTACGAGGCCTTCGGTGTTATTTTTAGTTGCCTTTTAAAAATATAAATTAAATATATTTTTATATGGTCTAGTAGTAAAATATTCAGTTAAAGAATCAGATGTCTCACGTTAGAATCTCGATGATGGCTGACGGATTCCAGATTTACGAGTGTCGACTCATGGCTAATGGGGGCATGATATTCGTAGGCGAAAGTAAAGACAGCTGGTTGTAGTGATGGCCACAGGACACGCTGGTAAACCATCGGACACGAAGGCGTCATAAGGTAGCTTCTCAAATGTCCTAAACTAACTTGTAGTCCCGCTATTCTGTGACACAAAAGGCTAAGCATTCAAAGAGCAGACGTCATGTAAATCTTAAATTTCCTTGCCTTCAATGACTTCCGTCACGTTGTTTACAAGACAATGTTTAGTGGATCTTCGATTTAGAAAGGAAATGTTTCCTATTTACAATCAATAACATCCACGGTAGTAAGTCAAACAGAACATGGAAGGTGGATTATACCTGCACTTCTGTATAGTGGAACGACATGAATAGCTGTGCATATGAGCAAACGTGTAGGTCATTTTGCTGAGTCAAATTAAACCTCAACCAAGTTGAATACACAATCAAGTTCTTATCTTATAGATTACAGATGTTACTTCTGAAGAGGAGAGAATTACGTCCTACGCATCTCATGAGTCCATCTAGTCATTCTGTGTTAATCAGTGACATAAACTCTGCTAAGTCATTGGTTTTCATACCAGTAACAGTCTGCTTACAGCTCGTAAGGGCACAAAACTAAATCAAAACCCGAGGAGGAAACAGGAGAATAAAATTAAACTCCACTTTTTTTCAATCAAACATCTCATTTGTAGAAGAATAAGCAACAAGCTTTAATTATGGCTGACATTGCATAACCTAAATATAAAGCAAGTGACATTTTCTAAACATAAATGTCACCAGAACGAGGCTTTATGGAAACAAATGGGAGATAATTGAACAAATAGATGCCAAGGGCCGATAATCCATATTTCTATTCTGAGGATATTAACAAGGGCAAGAAAGGCACCAAACAGGACGAGGCGTGATATTTTAAAAAAAAAAAAAAAGGTACAGAGTGAATCGCGTTGGGAGTCAGTGGACATACCAGGATGAAATATTTTTCAGCGCCGTCAGATCAATGGCCGTCAATATTAATCATCAGGTCTCACATCTCCTGCAAGGCTATGTTATTTCAGCTATGCACACTTTTTGATGCCATAAGTTATAGAAACCGTGCAGCGTTTCTCATTTCAGGGTAGGCTCCTCATGTGAGGAGGGCTTTACTCAGCACCCGAAAGTACTGGAAACACAGTTTAGTCATAGCAGATATTTGCGATGAAAAACAACATAACATTGCCATATCGTCCAGTAATTCTAGCTTTTAACCCATCGCTACCTGATGCACACTTACGGATTCCTTCTTAACTCTTTCATATGCCATCAATGTCTTGCACCAGATTAAGCAAGATGGAGTTAATATTGCAAGACGTTATCCATCACTGTCACTGATCAGTTAAGAAGATGTATACAATAACTACATCGTGGAAACCATTTCCCTTTCTTTGTAGAAACACAGCAGCACCCAGCATCGATTTATTTTTGTGTTCATTAATACCCTCGTCAACACATCGTATCTTCTCCTTGCCCCCCGGTGCCTCGTTTCTCCTTCTTCAAGTATCTCCATACCTCTCATCTCGTATCAACTTCTGTCACTCCTCCTCTCTCCCTCTCACCCCATCCTAACGAGCTTTCTTCAAGTCTTCAAGACAATAGCGACTTCTGCACGGCTTCCTCTTCTCAGCCCTCACTACACCGCCATAGGGCCAAACATCACACAACAAGGAGGGAGGGAAAAAAAGAACAAATAGAAGAACTCAAGGTCAAGAGAATATGAAAGGCTGTAAGACCGAGATTAGAACGGATCACGTGATATGGCCCGTCATCAAATCTGACAGTTGTCCATACAGTGCCTTAAGACCTTCACCCCAGAACCAGCTTCTTCCTTCTAAATCAAAAGAAAATGGAATGGAATTTCCTCACACATAAAGAGGCCAGTAATGCAACGTGGTTACAACGTAATTCTCAAAGATGTATTTCATTTCACCAATAGATCTATCAATTTATGCGAGTAAACAAAATGTTGGTTGATGTAATATATGGTAGGTCACTAATTGTTTAATTAATTTAAGTAAGTTTCTTAATCAGATAAATCTGCTTGTCTTTAAACATTGAAACGGGGTTTTGCTGAGCAAGAATTTTTGAAACGCACAACTTCCCGCTCTCTTCCAAAGAAAAAAAAAGTTTTGTTTTAAGGATGAACCTTTTTCGTTAGTACCACATTGACGTCTGCCCAATAACCTTCCAATACAGCGGCATTTAAAAAAAAAAAGACCCTCAACGAGCTTTGTAGAGTAGTGACTACTTTGTGAACAGAATTTAATTGAGCTCCTAGTGATACTTGCAATTATATAAGTTCATATCTCTCACAGCTCGCGTCATATTTATTTGGACCACGCATTTCTTCCGTAACAGAAGAGCTCGCTAGAAAATAGAGGACTAATTAAACACACAAGTGTCGCCCAATAGCACTGTATGTATATACAGAACTGCGTGAGCTTGCTATTTATTTGACCTGTATGACCTCTCCTGCATCTCATTGCCCCCCCCCACCCCACTTTTCTAGTCACACTCATTGCTTCCATGCTTGCAAGATTTTATCGCGTCCCAAATGGGCGTTGATTTCTCTAAATGGCAAGCCGTGCCAACCGCAATATTTCAACGGTCATCGGAGCTCGCGGTGTGGCAGGCCATTTATAGACAGAGAGCGTTTACTTTGTCAGCGAAATGACCAGTTAACTGACCGGATAACGAGCATCCTCCCACTCATCTGATATATATCAACTATATCGTCGTCTTTGTAATGATCATCTTGCAGGCTACGCCTGTGATCCCCCCCCCTCTCTTGTCTATCGCGTCCTTCACGCTGACGTGTTGAGGGGACTAACAGTCAGTCGTGCTGACCTAAACGTGTCCACCTCTCTGTGCTGGACGGGATAGAAAACTGTTTCACCGGGCAAGTAGTTCACCGATATGATTCACAGGCAAGTAGTTCACCCACACCGGGCAAGTAGTTCACCGATATGATTCACAGGCAAGTAGTTCACCCACAACGGGCAAGTAGTTCACCGATATGATTCACAGGCAACTAGCTCACCCACACTGGGCAAGTAGTTCACCGATATGATTCACCGGGCAAGTAGTTCACCCACACTGGGCAAGTAGTTCACCGATATGATTCACAGGCAACTAGCTCACCCACACCAGGCAAGTAGTTCACCGATATGATTCACAGGCAACTAGCTCACCCACACTGGGCAAGTAGTTCACCGATATGATTCACCGGGAAAGTAGTTCACCGATATGATTCACAGGCAACTAGCTCACCCACACCGGGCAAGTAGTTCACCGATATGATTCACAGGCAACTAGCTCACCCACACCGGGCAAGTAGTTCACCGATATGATTCACCGGGCAAGTAGTTCATCGATATGATTCACAGGCAACTAGCTCACCCACACCGGGCAAGTAGTTCACCGATATGATTCACCGGGCAAGTAGTTCACCGATATGATTCACAGGCAACTAGCTCACCCACACCGGGCAAGTAGTTCACCGATATGATTCACTGGGCAAGTAGTTCACCGATATGATTCACCGGGCAAGTAGTTCACCGATATGATTCACAGGCAACTAGCTCACCCACACCGGGCAAGTAGTTCACCGATATGATTCACCGGGCAAGTAGTTCACCGATATGATTCACAGGCAACTAGCTCACCCACACCGGGCAAGTAGTTCACCGATATGATTCACCGGGCAAGTAGTTCACCGATATGATTCACATTCAACTAGCTCACCCACACTGGGCAAACGACAAATGGCTATCTGGTATGTGGTTCACATGAAGGTCACATATTGGTCACATCTCTGCTGGCTCGATGGCTTTACATTGAAACTACGTACCCTTGTCATAGGTTGGACAAGACGGTGACACGAGTCTTTATCACCTGCCGAGCCTGGTCTTGATGGCTGGATAAGAGAAGCAAGCACACCCAAGTCCACCAATCCGTGACACATAGTGGTCAGATAAGTCTAGACAACTGGGAACACCGTGTAGCTATGGGAGAGGGGAGGCATCGCAACATAAGAAAACTGTCAATATATACAGGGCTTTTTTGTGACGGTGCGCACCGGTACGCCGTACCGGCACCTTTTTAAATGTGGGGGGAAATTGTTTACTTTTCTCGTGAGATGAAAGCCTGGGCATTGTTTATGGTAGGAACGTTGTAGCCCACACGGCAGTCCCCCCCCCCTCTCCGAGCAGCTGATGTGACCAAATGAACGGAATATCCGATACAGTTTGGGATCAGTAGCGCCGCAGGCTCTGCCAGACTGTAGCACGGTGTGCCACAGTCTGCCTAAGGGTCACCAGCTCCTGATTTTTCATCAGGGTTGTCTCCCGAAGCCTTTCCCGCGTTTGGGTATAGCCGCAAGGCAGCGGAGGTTTGGATTCAGAGTTTTCCTTCTCCTAGATGGGTACCCAACAAAGGCTAACAAGCCCCTCCTGCCCGAAGCTTATTGGTTTAGGCGCCAGTTGCTCGCCTTTTCTTGTATTTTAACGTTTATTATTAAGTTATTAGTAGTTAAAAGTTAGGCAATCCATCACTGAGTACCGGTACCTATTCTTTTTTAAAACACTGTATATACATGTATATAGATATATGTCACCGTTTATTTTATAAATGTCACCGTGTTGTTTTATATAGTATGAATGTGGCTGTGGTTATCAATGTAGGCGTGGTGGTGACATTGGGTTCTTGTTACAAATCACTGAATAATGAAATGACGCTGGGTGTAGCAGATACAATAAGTTTAATATAACACCACATAGTGAATACACCATACAATTCGACCCAGGAATGGTCAGTATTAATCCAACAGTAATATACGAATATCACAACTTAGTACTTATTCTATAACCAACTACTTTAAACATCTAACTCTACTGCTTATATATTAAGTGACTCAATACAAGTGCTTGCTACAAGATCTCTATGTGGACTGACTGCCTTTAACTCTCTGGTTCACCTAAGGTCAAAAGTGTTCACCTTAGTGCAACATGGGTTGTGAATAAGATTCACAATATGGAATTAACATACACAATACAGAATTAGGGTTTCTACTCTATGGCACCAACTTTGAGGTGGTGACATTACCTATCACCCCCCTTTTGAAAAAAATTTTGAAGAAATTTTTTTCAGCTTGACGACATAATTATCATAAGTAGGATCAATTGGAATTCTTGGGGTCTATGAAATGTTCAATTGCTGAGTTCAAATAGAACTACAAACTTGAAATAAAATATATAATATGACAGTGTTACACAAAATATTTGCTGAATCAAAAAAATTCATACAAGGGCAAAATTCTCTAATTCATCATATTCTTGTAAGGCAATTCAAATAATTCTCTGAGTCAAATGCTTAACATCCCAAATAATTCTTTACATGTAGTTCTAATATATACATCAATATTCAAATGTGTTCAATATTTACAAGTCTTTTTCATAATAATATGTGCAAAGTGTGACAAAAATTTCAATGACAATCTCCTATGTCACAATGTGAAAAATTAATACAAGTTTTTATTCACAATATCTATTTATAAAAAAATCTTTGACACTATAGAAATGTTAGAAGTCTGGTTTTTGACACCAATAATACAATATGTATAAATCATGTAGAAAATGTTACAAGTAAGTCTCAATATGTAAGTGATAAGTATAGAAAAATTCAAAATATGTGTCAAAATTCAACATCAAATTGATTAATGATCATTGTTACAAATTCAATGTATCTGTTTACTTCAATATGAGGTTTGACATCTCCATAAAAAATTGTTGTGCATTAATATTACACAAGTAAATGTGTATAATTCAAGTATCAAAATATTGGATCAAAAGTATGAACATGAAATCAAATAATAAGTATCCTTCATAGTGCTTGCTACATGCACCTTATGTTTCAATTAAGTATTTCTCTATATGCCAGTTCAAATAATTTGTAGGTAGTAGTAACATACGTTTAATATTACATTATGTTTATCAAATAATTATTGAGTACAAAGTTCAAAAAAATCTTTGTCAAAAAAAAGGTTCAACTGAGAAAATGTGTCAGTTGTGATACAATCTTTGAGTTTACATTAATTTGTTCAAGCATATACATACAAGCATAACATCATAATGGTTTAGTTGTATTTATTTTAATCTGTTGTGAAAAAATGCAAGTCCAATTTAAAAGAATAATATCAAGTTTCTCTTTCAAATATCAAGTAAGTACTTGAAATATCAAAAAGTTTGTACAACAATCTTCTTGTTTACATCAATTATTGTTACAAAAAATATAGTCCATAAGAATAGTTTGACAAAAATGTTTTCAAAAAATACAAGTGTATGTCAATATTTCATTACACTAATTGACATTGAATAAATAAGTTACATTATGAATCAATCTCCTTTTTATCAATAGTATTGAAAAATGTGACTAAGTTATATAATTGTGATAAATGACATAGTAAAAAAATTCCAATCTTGTTTACAATAGCTGTAGAAAAAAATTTTTGTCCAAGTTGTTCTCAATACAATGAGAAAAAATAATGTTTACATTGTATGGAAAAAAAATTAAGCTAGGTACTGAATAAGTTGGGAAAAAAAATTCAATGTTTGTTTACATTGTTGAGTACAAAAATGTTATTCTTGTTGACAAAAGAATGTGAAAAAATTGTTGGTTACAATGTAGTAATCAAATTCCAAAGTTTGTTTACAAATAGAGTTTTTAAAAAATGAAGTCTTAGTTCTAGTTCAATGTTTACAAATAGTACTCAATGTTTACAAAATAATGCTCAATGTTTACAGAATAATGCTCAATGTTTACAGAATAATGCTCAATGTTTACCAGATGCGATGTATTAAGTCAACAACACTGATGTTAATTGTGAGTCCCTTAATTGGTGTTCCGTATATTTTATGTAATAACTCTTTGTAATGGCCAAAGTTTTTTATTTGTACCCACATTGACTCTCCAAGTTCTGGATGTTTCCAAACTTTTTTATATCCAAAATCACAAGTTATTTCTTGTACTATTTGAAAAATTTCTTTCTGAAAATCAGAATCAGACAGGTCATAAAACCATATTGTTTTATGTATTACTGGATTTTGATGCACTTTAACTTTTGGATAAGATCCAATAATTACTGGACTGATAGTATTTTCAAATACTACAACTTTTATTTTCCCTTTTATAAATGGTGATTTGATTTCAGCAATGGCAGTTTTACATTCTATCTTTCTAGAGTTTGGTAAGGTTACAATGGCTATATCATTCAAATAATCTTCTTTTTCTACTAAATTGGGCTCTACAAAAGTAATTGTGGATTCTTCATCAACTATGCATACAACATCCTGATAATTGACTTCTAGATCATATACTTCTATCTGTTTGCTATTTTTAAATGTCAAGGCTAATATTTCCTCTGTTATTATTACTTTAGGTGAGCTAGTGTTAATGTCATTTTGTATTTCTTGTTTTTCAGCTTTATCTTTATCATCTATTTGTATTTCATCTGTTTGTATTTCACTATCATTTGTTTGTGTGTTAATTGTTTGGCAATCTTTATTTAGTTTAGATGCTTCTGTTAGCAAATGAGTTTGACATTCTACATCTATTTTATTTGCATTTGTAATTGACTGTTTAGTTGCTTCATGTATACTGACATTGTTGTAGTCTTGAGAATTTGCAGTTGATGCTAACTCAATGTTTTCTTGATTCACACTATTAGCCCATTTTACTAAGGCTTCTTCTGACAGTTCAACTATATTCTCTATGTTCCCTATAATTAGTTCTTCAGCTGGGTTGTTCATTACTATGGCTTTGTATTGACCAGTGAACCATGGTGATTCAATGAAAACTAATGCTGTTTCACATACTTCCCATAAGTCTTTATTCGCATAAGTCAGTGTGACCTTGTCTTCAAGTATCTGTTCAGGTTTTACTAGTGATTTCTTTACAATGATTGAGGTGCAGCCGCTGTCACGTAATGCATATACCTTAATGCCATCCACATAGGCAGGATACACTTTTAATTTGGCTACCTTTGTCTGTATATATGCTACTGTTTCATATTCTATTGGTCTTTCAGTTGCTACAGTTGCTATGTTTTGTCTGGTATGATTGTTATTGTGGTAAGTATGTTGTCTATCTTGAAATTGGTCTCTTCTAGACATTCTGTTGTTTTGCCATCTTCTGTTTGTTTGATGTGATCTACTGTTAGTTGGACTGTAGCTTTGCCATGTTCTTCTGTTATATTGTTGTTGATAGGATCTATTATAGTTAGGACTGAAGCTCTGGAAAGTTCTGTTATCTCTTCCATATTTATGGTTTCTATTTACATATTGCTGTTTTTCTGATGCCATTCTCTTTCTGCACTCTGCTTTGGTGTGACCCAATATGCCACAGAAAAAACATTGTATGCTCTTGGCATATTTAAATTTATTTGTAGTTCTTGGATGGTTTTCTGTCACTGTTGCAGCTACATTGTATAATTCCCTTTTGTCAATGGTGATGTTTGGGTGTGAGTCTTTGTATGTTGTTAAGTTTGATATCAATTCAGCTTCATTTTTTATTTTTCTCTCCTTCAGGAATGAGAATGCTGCATCTGTAACATTAATTAGCACATTCTCAATGAGAAAAAAATCTAAGATCTGTTTGGGGTCATCTAAGTTGCAGTTTGCGAGTTGTAGCCACTTTGTCATGTTCTGGCGCATGTCATGTATTGTTCTTTTTAAATCTGCCTTCTTGGCTAGTTTTATTTCCCTAAAAAGTTTTCGATAGTGCTCCTCCGTTTTGCCAAAATGTTCAATTAGTCTTTGTTTTACTGTGTTGTAGTCTTTTCTTTGCTCCATAGTTAGTGTGTCGATGATGTTTAGTGGTTCACCTCTTAGGTTAGCTAGCAGTTGTTGAGCCATTTGTGCAGTATTCATATTTGCTGTTTGACAGATGTATTCAAATTGAATAATGAAATTTTCCAATGTGTCTTCTTTTGGGTCAAAGTTCCTAAATTTGCTATGATACTGATGATGAGATGAAGTTTGACTTGCTGAATTGTCTTTATTTTCTTTTGCTAGCTTGGCCATTTTTTCTTCATGTTCTTTTAATTTTATTTCATGCTGGCGTTCTTTTTCTTTCTCTAAGTTTTCTTGTTCTTTCTCTCTCAGTCTTCTTTCATGTAGCCTTTCTTCCCGTTGCTTGTCTTTTTCTACTCTAATTCTATCTATTTCAATTTTAATGAATGCAGCTCTATCATCTTCTTTTAACTTTAGTTTATCCACTATCTCTATTAGTTTTTCATACTCAGCCATTTTCAAAGATTCAAATTAGTAATATAGTTAATTAATAGATATGTGTACACTAGGTAGTTGTAAATGAATATTGTACGATAAATAATTATTATAGCTCAAATAGTAATTGCAGGTAATAGTAGATATATATTTTGTGCGAAACAATTGAGGTTATGAGGTATCTTAAGTTATTCTTGGTACTTTGTCTAGTTCATAATGTAATACTTTACTGATCAATTATGTGATTATGTATTTTTAGTATCTCCACTTGTAATGTAAAAATTTATTGCAACAAATAATTCACAATTATGTGAGCCTTATTAGTCTGATAAATAGTGATCAATGTATCAATAGTATCAAAATAGTTCAATGTGCTCAAAGTATATATTATATACAATCAATCTTGTCACAATCTCAAATCAAAATATATCCCATAGTGTATCAAGTGTGTAGTGTAGTGTTGATAATAATAAAAAATAGGTTGAAATAAGAAGTAGAATAAATATATATATTAATAAGTAATTAGACAAACATAAATACACTATAGATACTAAACAGTCTGCTTTAAAGAGACATTACAAGATAGTAGAAATAGTAGACAAAAGAATTACAATGAGAAATAACAATGACGCAAAAGAAAATTCAACAAATGTAAACAAGACAATATCAATAGTTTAACAATATGATAGATACTTGACGAAATACAAACTTAACTAATACAGCTATACGATCAAGTATTTACTTTATCTAAAGAGTCCCTACCAATACCTGGATGCTTACTTGAAAAAAAATATAAATGCTCAGACTCAATAGATAATTAAATTTAGTCCCTAAAGTCAAATGTATATATAAATACAAATGTAAACAATGAAAAAAATTGTGGTGTAGTTCAAAGAGAACTAATCAATACTGATAATACTAAGGGTAATTAAAGTTACTTCCCTTAAATATTCACTTGATGCTTGACTTGTACATAAAGTTCCGGTGATGCTCCACATAAAATATGTCCACGGTACAGTTCATAAGTAATCCACTTGCTAAATCCGCAGCAGAACGGTACAGTTCATAAGTAATTCACTTGCTAAATCCACAGCACAATGGTACAGTTCATAAGTAATCCACTTGTTAAATCCACAGCACAATGGTACAGTTCATAAGTAATCCACTTGTTAAATTCACAGTTCATAAGTAATCCACTTGTTAAATCCACAGTACAATGTTACAGTTCATAAGTAATCCACTTGTTAAATCCACAGTAGAATAGTACAGTTCATAAGTAATCCACTTGTTAAATCCACAGTACAACGGTACAGTTCATAAGTAATTCACTTGCTAAATCCACAGCACAATGGTACAGTTCATAAGTAATCCAATAAATACTTCAGATGTTTGACAGGTAATCCATTTTCATACAGTTGCTGAAACAAATATAAATAACTAAAAATGACCTTAGGTAGTGACGACAAGAGAGGTCTAAGAGTAAGAGCGCTCTCTTATTAACTGTGCTGTTAGACAGCGACAATAGGAGTGTGTCATTAGAATTATGACGAGCACTCGATGTAGATGATTCTTGAATATGTCAGCTACTTCGACTGACCATATATCAGCTGTCTTCAAACGATGACTTGAATGACTTGTAGTACTAGATTTTCACCCACACCGGTTGTAGTATCACGGTTGTCTAGTTTCACCCACGCAGGTTGTCTCAGCATATCATGTTAAAGTGGCTTTGAACAATGCTGTCATAAATGTCGTTTTCGGCCGCTTCTGACACCATAAATGTCACCGTTTATTTTATAAATGTCACCGTGTTGTTTTATATAGTATGAATGTGGCTGTGGTTATCAATGTAGGCGTGGTGGTGACATTGGGTTCTTGTTACAAATCACTGAATAATGAAATGACGCTGGGTGTAGCAGATACAATAAGTTTAATATAACACCACATAGTGAATACACCATACAATTCGACCCAGGAATGGTCAGTATTAATCCAACAGTAATATACGAATATCACAACTTAGTACTTATTCTATAACCAACTACTTTAAACATCTAACTCTACTGCTTATATATTAAGTGACTCAATACAAGTGCTTGCTACAAGATCTCTATGTGGACTGACTGCCTTTAACTCTCTGGTTCACCTAAGGTCAAAAGTGTTCACCTTAGTGCAACATGGGTTGTGAATAAGATTCACAATATGGAATTAACATACACAATACAGAATTAGGGTTTCTACTCTATGGCACCAACTTTGAGGTGGTGACAATATATATATCCTTCGTGATCGAAGATGAGCACAATTCTCATTTCCTATGGACTCGAAGTTGACTTTAAAGTCCAATCCTTGCTTTAAAAAGCCGTCCACATACGTGGCATGGGTGGGTTTGGTCATGCTAGTGACGCAAGCATTTAACCGTTCATTTTGCACGTGCTTGCACCTAGTTCGCATCCGCAGACACGCGAGCGACACAGTGGACCTGAAACTTTCAGACGACAAAAAAAAATAAAAAAATCTGGTAGTATATGTAGCAAGGCGGGAAACGTTCACCTAGTGTCTGGAAGATATGCGCGTGTGTGTGTGTGTGTGTGTGTGAACACCATACCTCACCGTAACCCTAACCTTAATGCCATTTACAGACGACGGACTATAAATAGCGCATCTAATATCAATAAAAGCATCACAATAAAATGGAGAGGTTTGTTGGGGTGGGGGGTGTGACCCACGACATTAAGAGCTAAGCGTGCAGCTATGTAGGGCGGCTGGCGGAGACAGCATTCAATGCTACACACACATCTGTCAAAGAAATCAATGAACGACAACCTTTACATTTCACTCAGACGCAGGGAGGAGAGCTAAATGGTGGAATGTACCAAGGAGTCTCAAAATTGTCTTTTTTTTTTTTTTTAACAATTTTTTTTTTCAATTTCAAAATAAAAACTCATTATTAGTTATTTTCCCGCATTTTTTGTGTCAAACCCCACCACACAGGCTTTCTTGGTGTCAAATCTTGAGCTATTCATCATATAGATAAATGTCACATTTTTTTTTTGTTGGTTTAAATAGCGCCATATATTTCTTGTTTCATTTTCTGGCGTTGTTCAATTCATGTCGTTTTTCTCTGGTGCCATTTGACCCCCACTAAAAATCAAAAGATGGTCAATATCGAAATGGTGATTAACAAGTCTTCAACATCGCAGCCTTCGTAGAACGTTAGATCTCAGGCCGTACGATAATCTCGTACCGAACAACGATAGGTCTCATACTATACACTGATAGATCCCATACCGTACAATGATAGATTTCGTACCGTAGAATGTTACATCTCATAACGCTAGCTTCATGTTTTTAATCAAGAGGTAAATCTCATACCTCCCTAGTTTATTGAACTCCCCCAGTGAGGCGTAAGTTAGATTACACATTCCAACCGGACAGGAAATCATCACCGACACATTAAGAAAAAAAAAAGTCTCACGGGAGCCGATGACCACCGGTCAGCTCACAGTTAAAGCGGAAACGTTAAAAACATTGATTACAGCTGGCCAAACGGTCTGCTCAAGGGAGAGAAGAGTGTACGTGGTAGAGGGAGTCAACAGTAACATTTAGTTCTAGGGTTGATGGAGCTGGCCGCATCACTCTCACAAGTTGCCATAAAGAGAAATTGTCATTAAACCGCCACATCGTCATTTTAAAAAGTCACCAATTACCGCCCCAAGAAAATAAATTCCTCGACGGTCCACTTAAACCAGCGGGCGGCTTAGGAAATCCAGTGGTCAAGAGTTTGACCTAGCTCTCCCATCGGGCTATAAATCAGGAGAATCGAGAATAGTTAAGAAAAAGAGAGAAGGGGGGGGGGGGATATGTCTGACCATACAGCTCCATTCGGCTGTCCACTGGAATCAGCGTTCGAGGACTTTCTATCAAAGTTGGAGGGTGACAACTGTTCTGGGACACTTGGAAAACGACAATCACTCACCCGAGCTGAAGATATCACGTGACTGAGAAAAAGATAGAGATAAGGGAGCAGGGATTGCCTTCATCACGTTGTCATTAGATCTACCATCCTTGGCAACAAACATTCCAGTTTGTTTCCTTTTTAAAACATTTTTTTAAAACTTCAAACAATAGGCTTCTTTTAGACAAATTTTGTAGTCATTTTTTTACTGACCAAGTCGGTAGTTAGCGCTCCTTTGGACTCGTCAGATAAGTAGTTAGCGGTTCAATAGTAAAGTCTTTTTTTTTTACAAAGCTAATATCAACACACTCTGTCTCACAATATCAACTCACTCTGTCTCACAATATCAACTCACTCTGTCTCACAATATCAACTCACTCTGTCTGTCTGTCTATCTGTCTGGTAAAATGTTTGTGCACGTTATGTCACCGACACCTAATCTCGGATCAAGATGAAATTTTGCACAATTATTTCTTTTACCTGACAACACAAGAATCAATTTTAAAAAAATATTTAATTAACTATTGGTAATTAATTATTTTGTTCGGTATCTCGAACAAGGGAAAGAAATTGTACTTGACTGAAGTAGTTGTTTAAGCTGAATTAGTCCCCATTTATAGGTTGCGGCTTTAAAGTAAATTTGAAACCATCAATAGATAACAATACAATTTTCCACTTTCATAAGCACCTCACTAGCAGAGTGGTTAGTATGTCGGTTTGAGTCATGAGTTCATATTTAGGTGGTTCCCCTTTTATTAAAAAATAATACTTTTAAAACGCGACTTTAGAAAAACCAGATCTCCCTTTCTTCCCTCCCCCATTTCCCAAACTGGTCCAGATAATTGATAGGATCAAAGCGTAGGGAGAAAGTTGAAGAAAAAAATGAAATAACGCCAAACAAAGAAAAAATTGGTAAAGATATTTCTAATCGCACAGATTTCCATTGTTGTTTGTCTAGATCTATTACAAATTTAATGACATGGCTGATCAAAACTAATTGACAACACTATATTTCACAGCCTTCTACCGAAAGCCTTCACTGTCCGTTTAAATCCTGCCCTAGTGGAGTGTTCCATTGTCCAGCTCAGTTTACGATTGATCTTCATGACCTTTCTAGCTTGCAGGACATCCGTAAGCAACACGTCAGCATGCACCTGAGGATCAGTCAAATCGAGACCATACGTTATAGAAGGGCAGAACGTGGCAAGGAGCTATTGGTCAAAACTGCCCACAGGTTGTCAAGTTGTCAGTCAGTGTTGAGGCCTTATATGTCGAATGGTTTCGGTCACAGCCAAGTCAGTCTAAACTCTAATAGTTCCAGCTCTTTCAAACTAGAATGCTTACTTCTTGTTGTTTTTCAATACAATTATGGACTGCTACTAGGGCTATCACGGGGGACTCATTGTTTGACCAGATAAGATAATTTTCTGTTTAATAGCACCGAGGACAAGCGGAGGGTTCGGGTGACGAATGAGAGTTTTATTCCATTTAGCATACAAACAGAGTCGTCGTAAACGTAAAGAGAAAAACTATCGGTTTTAATGTTGTTGTTTTTTGTTTATCATGCGTCAGTTTTAGCGATAAAGATCATTCGAATCCCAATAGGTCTGTCTAATTCGCTTCGTGTGTTGCTACAAAGACTAGCATTAAGTGATTGTTTCTCTGGTAGCCATGTGCTGTTCTCTAAAGAAGCTGCAGAAGCACTCCTCGCGGAATAGTTCCCTGCCCCTCATGTGCTATGAAATAAACCCTAACGATAGCCGGCCACGAGAGAACGCGGCCTATTCTTCTTTATTTCCCACTTCCCTTCCTGAACCCTTATTTTTCTATTATAATCTCTACACACATAAACTAGAGTAGAGCTATCAATACACGAGCTTTAGGTCGAATGTAGTTATTGGGGGAGGGGTGATTTGTTAGCGTTTGGGAAGACTTCTATTTAGATGTCTAAAACGCTAACCTTATTTCATCCATTACTTCCCCTGCCATCAAAACGAATGTCTGGGGTCTGTTTAGTTTCTGAGCGCTACAGGTCACGGCACCGCGTAATGACATCAGCAGACCCCAAGTCTATACATTATGTTAAGATAGAGTTGCTGAATGAGTGAACGAAACACGGAACCCCTGGATAAGAACGTGCCACCCAGGCTAACCCGAAAAAAGTAGGGGGGGGGGTGTCATTTGCTAGGGGAGAAGGAAGCGTCGCTTTATTCACCACAGATGTTAAAATCAATTTTCTTGTGAGATGGGGCGGAGAACGAAGTATTGGGGACCGCCCGGTTTGAAAACGATCAGGATGGCCAACAACTGGTGGACCATGGCCAGTTTGAATGGATTACAGCCCACATCAAAGTGATAGCTAGGGATGAACGAAAGAGGAAGTGAAGTTACAAGGGAGTAAAGGTGGGGCGTCAAACCGTGACCTCCGTGAGCTACGGTAAAACTCGCAGAGTAAGACCAAAGAACAGCCTGACAGCAGTAAGTATGTGTGTGGTCTGGGGATAATGGGGTCGACATGGTTTACTAGCTCTTCGCCACTACCCACTCTTCTGGCTCCCATATCACACGCCCTGGGGGGTTTCAAACAGTACAAGCATTTCGATTGGAAAATGACTATTCCAGAGATTTTCTAAAGGAATCCTTTTTTTTTAAAAAAAAAGACTCTTAATGTGTGGTCCTAAAGTGACCTTCAAAACCAATCAAAAGTCAAATATACACTTTTAACAATAGTTTCTTCTCTCGGAGCCGACAGTATAGCGAGAACTAGCGAAAGATAATTAGTGGACATGTACACCACATATAAATAACAAATTAATAATTATGAAATGAAAATTTTGTTTTATATTTAGGACAGTATTCAATTGAAACATATAAAAACGTACTGACATATAAATCAAACATAAATTGTCACAGCCATTAATCTTTGTTACATTGGTTTATATATTTATGAAACTAAAATTATTAATGATAATATTCGTCTCGAAATGGTTGTAAATGGGTGTGAGCTTGTGTATAAAGTAATGAGTGGGTTTAACTGACCCGCTGGGGCCGCCTACGAGTTTGTTTATGTTTGTGCAATGTGCATAAACTTGATTTAAAAAATGAAACGGTGCGATATCTTAATACCAAAGGTAAGGATAAAGATAAAGACATCTCAAGATGAGAAACATCACAGACCATGTCGACCTTTCCCTACAGAAGTCGTGATGAAGCTACAACATCCGTCAAGGACAAACGTTATTTTTAAAAACATACAAATTGTGATCACGTTAAATGACGCCACGCGCGCGCGCACAGACACGTGTAACACATGCAAATTGCAACATTCGTTTAAAAATTGTTTCTGTGTTCAAGTTCCTATTTTAATGTTTATTCCTAGCTCGAAGCATAAAATTAGGAGGCGCTAGCGAGGTCTGTGGAGAGAATGCACGCAACAACACAACCATTAACGAGCCTGAACAAGATCTAGATAACGCTATCGTGGTCCGCCATGGCTCTATCAGGACGACAAGCCATTCAGTTTCTTTGATCCACTGATGTGGGATTACATAGATTGTAAAGCTCGATGGTCATTAACCCATTAGATTTCATAAGTGCGGCGTTAAGTGATAGTTGATCACAAACCAAGAAAAAGATCAATTTCTGGTGGTTTAGGAAGAATTCAGAAGGAAAGGGGGATACGTGTAATAAATTACAAAATGAAACAAAACTAATTAAATTCCACTTCTAGAAACAAAAACTGTTATTGAGTGACGAGCAATGAATATGGAGGAATAATGCGGGGAGATACATTTCAGCTTCAGTAAGACCGTAACACTTGGTGGCAAGAAAATTCCAGCACTATTCAACATCCCTGGCGAGTGTGTCCGTCTTCCTCCCTTTGACACCCCCATCCCTCTCGCTTCTTCTCTCTGCAGACAATGTTTGTAAATTGGTTTCATTCTTTCATTAGCTGCTTTCCAGATAACATCTCAGAGGTGATTGCTCTATCGCAAAATAAAACACTCACCCCCACCTCAAATATATGTTGTTGTTGTTTTTTTGTTTTTCTTTTCGAAAGAGCAATATCTCCAGGGGTTTGCTTCCTAACTAATTGTAATGCACGAGCTGATAACGAGGATGCTTTTTTTTTTAAATCTCTCTTCAACTAGTTATCTTAAATGGCATGATTCCAATGTGAATTTAATGTCATAAATAGAATGTGTATGAGTGGCAAGTTTCTCTTTCTTTTTATCTCTCTCTTTCTTCGTCTCTTATACAAGTACGCACTGCCTTGAGCTGGTTGTTTCGTTTACCTCAGGGACTTCAAAGCTTGAGTCAAAAACTAAAAACCCTGGAGGCAAAAGATGATTAACACACCAAAAGCTGTGTTACGTCAACACAGGTGAATCCAGCAGGGCTGGTTGTGTGTCAAGGACAAGGTACGACAGGTGTTGAGACAACACGGGGGACAAAACTATAACACATCCCAACAATTTATATCATTGTGACACAGCGCTATGATGCTACTTAAAAATGGAAATGTCTAGCCCTTGAACTGGCCAGGGGATTAGACAGGTGTTAAGTGCATTCAACTTTGTACATTTCGTCTGCTGCGTTAGTCGCGAAAACAAAAAAGGATGGCATCATTTCGTAGTCATTTTAAAAAACGACTACAATCTTATTTCACAAAGACTTTACAACTGATAAATATTACTGGCAAATGGCTACCGACTAACCACTAAGCTCATAGTTTTTAGCAAAACCCTCTGGTATGAAATGGTGCCTGGGAAGTGTAGCGCTAAACTGATCGTTAAACTTCGCTTTCTACTTTGCCCTCGTCCATAAAACAGCCAAACATGATTATCCTACAACGAGCACAGGAACGAGGGACTCCCAAAACGCGAGGCACTCCCAGGCTCAATGCGGATCTTTCTGCTACACTCTACTGTCCAGAATGACAGTTTCCAGATGTGAAGGACTAATCTAAAGGCACAAGAGATCTACTAACCACTAAGTACTTAACAACCAGAAGATGCTTGATAAATTGCTGCTACCAGATAACAAAAAAAAAAAAAAAAAAAAAGGGGGGGGGGGCGGGGTCGGGAAACTGGAACTGGGTTAAAGAGGGGAGCGATCGGAGAGGTGGGGGGGGGGGGAAGACATACCTCCACACTACCACTAAATTTTCAACACTTTACTTTATACAAGAAAGTGGGCGCCACACCGCACCAGGACCTTTACTAGCTGTGGTATAGAATTACAGCTCTAACAATCTACTGAACTAACATTAAAATCAGAGACAAAATAAACTCATACGTTTACAACTTTTGAAAGTTTGAAATGAAACAAATACAACATCAAATTCAGAAGACAGCTTGAGACAAACAGAACGTGAAGACATTTTCCGTTGTACCTGCGTGCAATCAATAGACAGATCACGTCGACCAAAACACAAGTGTATGTTGATATTGTGCAATGTTTGCCACCATTAGAAAGAAAAAGAAAGAAAAAGAAAGATAACTGTGTGTCTCATAATGAGAAGACAAATAATCTTTTCAACCAATCACCAAGTTATATCAAAATGGGAAAGCCGTATGAACTTTGACAATAATCTGTAGCAAGTCCACTCGTCATCTAAGAAGTTTAATAAAGACTTCAATGCAATCATCAAGTCAAACAAAACACCCACTGAGAACAACGTGGAAAGTTGATGTTGAAAACAAAGACGCACACCATTCAAATATTACCTCAACAATAGTTAGATTAAAACAAAGTGTGGGTGTACTTTGTAAAGTGTAGCACAATAACGAGACTTCCTAAATGTTATGATTAATGTTCTCCTTCTCACCAACCAGAACCAGACAATTTCATGAGATTTTCTGTTGACGACCACGCGATTTACTCTGTGGTAACCATTTCATTTGTGTCCAAAGGAGTTGTACATTCTCTTAGTGCCTTTGGTCAAGTTTACAAACAAGGAACTCCTTCCACCAGCACACCCATGTCTCCCATTCCAAACTTTAGCGAGCCACTGACTGTTATGGTGCTATTTATTTGTATGGTTCGTTTGGCGTGCGCTCAGCATCTCACGAGACAGCCAATCAACGTAATATTCACATGAAAACGACGGGAGGCTAGAACGAGGGCTAGGTAAAAAAAAAATGAGCTAGTGTTAGAAAAAAAAAAGAGGCGATGGTCTGTAGTTTTTAAAGTTATGTCGGCTGTGAGTCTTACTGACAGATAAGTTCATTTCACCAAAACCATCACGTGAGCTTCACCCAGGGTTCCCTGAAATACATCAAAAGGCAGAGATGAAGTTAGATACTGGCAAAGTCAAAAAGAACAAAGCAGGAGAATGAAAAGGCAACAATCATTAAAATCTTGACACAACAAAGGAAGATCCTAAAAGGAACTCCTCTGATCACATACCGCGGGCATAGCCTGTGGTCGAAATGAACCATCAAAACATATGAAATAAAGCGTTAACATTTGCGTACAAATCAAATGTTAAGTGTGAGATTTCCAATTCAAAACGTCTTCCTGTACCTCTTACATAATACAGCTGACCAGGTCATACATGTTTGTGTTCTGGTTTTATTTCGATTCAGCACTTACATAATACATAGAAACACGATTGTGGGGCACGAAGTCTGTATCAGTGTGTTTCATTAGACGACCAAGTGGTGGTCAGCACACAGTTTGTTGATAGATGTAGCCTTTGTGTCTTCGAACAACAGCTGATAGAATTTCACGAGAATAGCGGCTAATAGAATTCAACACCGAATCTTGACTAGCTAATCTGTAGCGATGAGAGACGAGCTAAGATACATCTAGAATACGAGGCGCCGCCAATAGCGAATTGAAATACAAGTAAAGCACAAAATGATACCTAACCAAAAACAAACACTTGCGTCGGAATCAAAGAACAAGGAAGCAGATGTGAGCACAAAAACGAGGCGCTACGGGCAAAAGGTCAAGGCCGTTTTTGTTTCGACCTTTCCCGGTGTAGGTATGTTGTTTTTAAACAGAGAGAAAAGTTAGTATTTGTTTACAATAAAACAAAATTAACAACAGAATAAACACGCACACGAAATTCTGTATGTCTAGAAAAAAAGGAAGGATGCATAAAAACACACACACTGCAATGTTGTTTAGTTTCTTTTTGTTTGTTTTTTAATGTTTTTATATCTTCTAAATGCCTGTATATAGAAGGTCTCAAGAAATGTGCGACCGAAGAGTTATTTTAAAAAGCAGAAAAAACAAAGATGTGCGTGTAGCTTATAAGACTCTAGTTAGCTGTGGCGGCTGATGCGAACCAAAAGAGGCGGAAATTAATACTTTTGTACATAAGTACATTTTTTAAAGTTCACAAAATTATTAGACTAAATATTATATAATTTGATATGAGATAACCTCCCTCCCCCCCCCCCCACCCCCAGAAAAAAAAAAGTTAATTCTACCAACTGCCAGTGGTACGTTTCTATTAGCATTATGATTAACAACCCCTCCCTCCGGCAGACAACGGCTTTGTCTGCATATACGGGTTCAAACTGGGGTTGCATAGTCATGTGAAACACTTCCCTCATCTCTTATCTTCGGAATCGGAGACATTATTTAATTTAGCTAATAGTTCATAATTGGTCGTTCAATGTAGTTCCCTTACCAGCGTCCGCTGAGAATTTTTATTTTGGATTGTAGATCTGCAGTGGTACCGCCCTCTGACAAGTAATGAGTCTACTTCGGAATCTTCTAGTCTCCAAAATATCAACTAAGTTTAAAAAAAAAAAAAACAATGCCCACAAATTTAAAATTGATAGCCTGGTTAGTGCCAGTTATTAGTTAGGGGTCCTTAAAGACAAGCAGCTAGGGTTTGTAGCTCTATATACAATGTTCACTACATTAATACATAATTTTACATTACAGTTCAGCATTCACGACGCTGTGTATGTCAATATTGTTACGTATTTCTGATTTTCTGGCTAAATGTACTAGGCACACAAATAAAAGAAACACTGCAAAGAACTTGACGACTCAACTTTCAGCTTTATATAACTTTATTGAATTATAACTATAACAATTCGTCACTGTAACATGTAGCGTATACGTCTTACATCTACTGTATCGACTGTAACGGCTCAAGTCCACTCTCTTCTACTGTCTCGCACAGTAGAGAACAGTATCGACGACTGTACTGACTCTTTTCACATGAACTCTCTGGTTTATAAAGAGTCCCTAATCGCTTGTCTATTGTTGCAAAAACACTGCTAGTACCCTCTGGAACAACATGGGAGGAAACATCACATCCTGTTGTTGTTTATACATGTCGATTTCAGAGGATGCTGTGACGAAACGCGTCCCTTCTCAATACAGAACTGACCAGTGCGGAACTAACCCCCCCCCACCACCTCTTAACCACTAGTTAGCGTTGTATAGCCCCTTTTTCACTAAACTGACCAGGGTAGAACACAAACAATCTATTACACCAAGATTAGATCCAACCCCCAAATTATAGGCCATAAACACACATCCCAAGTTACACCCAGACGCCGAAACAAACGTACGCAGCCGTTCAGTTCAGGAACATTAAAATTGAAAGTTACGCCCCAAACGCCGAAACAAAAGCACGCAACCGTAAAGTCCAGGGACATTAAAATTTGGTGTCCACGTACATCCCTTTGAGTCGACACTCCTAACGCCCAGGGCTATTCAAATCGTTTCCGTCCGCTGTACCGTCGAGCGATGGTCCAGCCTGATAATTATGGTATGGTTCCGCTTTCATCCTCCTTCGTCCCCCCCCCCCCCGGGTCGCGGGTTAAAGAAGTCAGGTGAATGAGCCCCAAATGAAAAGATTGGTCCAATTTAACAATTCTAAACTCAAAAGACTCGCTGGCCATTGGATCATCACTACTCTTAACATACCGTTCGGGAACCTATAAAAGCCGGAGACGAAAGTTTCAGGTTAATGCCATTCTAGATCAGAATCACTGAGAAGTCAGAAGACTCTCAAGTCAACGATTCATTTGGGAACTTGTGTAAGGCAAAGCGGCCTCCTACAGCAGGGCTGGCGTGTTTTGTTGCCTGAAGGTAGACCTCAGCAGCTCTCCACACATTCCCGTTGAGGGTGAGTCACTCATCACCCTCGAACCGAGCCGAAGGCATTCCAGGCTGACGTCCCAGGACCGGTCTGCAACTACCACAGGAGTAAGCCCACCGCGTGGCATCCTCATATTCATCACACTAGTGCCCGCCTACCTGCAGGGCACCAGCAACTGGCTACAACACAACGGAACTTCAACTTATCCAACCCCGAAGGAGAACCTTGCATAACAGATAAGTGAGAGACAGCCGAATAAGCAAACCATACACGAATCTTTATGAGCAACATCCCAGTGATGATATTATCTTAAACGTTATCATAAAATCCTAAATCTTCCTGTACATCCCCCCCCCACTCACTGATTGTATTTCTTCTTAATTTATCTTTATTAAATACTTGTTCTTCCACAAAATCAATAAGCTTTGCGTTTTGCTTGTGCCTGTCTATGTGCCTATATAACATCAACCAAATATTTACCACGTTGTGGCTCTAAGACTTTACCCCTAGGAGTCGCAGGCCATCGTCCCCATCGGGAAGTGCAAACGAACCGATCGGCGGACTTATTCCACCACAACGGGGGTAAACTGTGACGCCTCGTCCGGGATCACAAAACCCTAACTCATTCAGCATAGGCACAAGGCAATAAGCAGAACGTTTAAAAATTTCCACCCACTAGACCCTATATATATATATATATTAATATCATAGAACTACATATTGCTCAGTATGGTTTGATTATGTCAATGCTGTATAGTATATTATATTAATTATATACTTGTTGTATCATATTTAGATAATAACACAGGTGAAGACATAAATAATTAATATTCAGTTAGCCTCTCACCCGCTTCAGCTCCGGAGCATACTTCCCCATCACTTCTATCCCACAAACATGGCTGAAGGCACTAGATCAAAAGCCGAATCAGCTAAATCTATCAAAATTCGCGAGCTCAACGAGCTAGCAGACCAAATAGGTATCAGGCCTGATGATCGACCAACGTTCGTCCTGGCTAAATTCGAGGAGTGGGAAAAATTTGAGAGGGAAAAAGAAAAGGCAAAAATAGATAGAGAAAGGGAAAAGGAAGCTCACGCGTTCCGTATGAAAGAGAAGGAAGTAGAGTTAGAAAAATTAAAAGCTAACGACGAATCGCGTACAACAAATGCTGCCGATCAAAACTCCCCTAACTGTCAAACCCCTCACTTCAACTTAGAACCTTTCGATGAAACCAAAGAAAGTATAGAGACTTTCTTAGAAAGGTTTCAAAACGTGGCTACCAACAACCAGCTACCAATTGGCAAATGGCCATTTAGAGTGTCGCAAGCTCTTCGGGGTAAGGCCTACGAGGTGTATGCTAAGCTCCCCTCGTCTAGTCAAAACGACTACTCAGCGCTCAAGAACGCACTGCTAGTCCAGTTCGACTTGACTGCCAGCTCCTACCACAAGAAATTTAGGAACTCCCGCCTTGAAAGGCGCGAGATGTATTCCAGTCTCTTTACTAGACTAGAAAAATACTTGGATAAATGGTTATCCTTAAGTCCCTTCACTCAAAATTATGAAGGCCTAAAAGACCTTATTCTAGTAGAACAGCTCCGCGAATGCATGACCCCTGACCTTCGCATCTTCATAGATGAAAGCGGTGTCACTACACCACAAGAAATAGTCAGTTACTCTGATAGATTTCTAGCAGCCCACAGGGAGCAGAAAACTAAAACATCAGACCAAAGCCCATCGATAGCGAAGGTAGATAAGCAGCCCGACCCTTCAACTAGCAGCAATAACAATAACAACAAACAAACACGCCAGCCCAACAACCAAGCACCCCGCCACCCCATTCCTCCCAACCCGCCTAGGCAGCAAAAGAAGTGGTGTAGCTTCCATAACTCTCCTACCCATGACTCCAGCGAGTGTCATAATAGAAGTCGCCCTTACTCAGCCCAACCACTGATGATGATAACGCAAGCAACTCCCGTCCTAGACTCATCATCGAGTAACCATCCCCCTACAGTCGAAAAGGTATTAGTGAACGGAATATCCTCTAATTGCCTATACGATTCCGGTTGCTCCTTTTCGGCAACCGTCAGGAAATCATTGGTAAAGCCCCGCTATATCAGCAACAAATGGGTCACCATACAAGGCGCAGACTTGAACTCTCCCCCATTCACCCTTCCGATCGCCCGAATAAAGGTGAGATCTAGATATGTCAACGGTAGGATAGAGGCGGCCGTCATGGACAATCCATGCTTTGACCTAACGCTTGGTGATAAATACGTGTTCTTGGGAACTCCTACAGGTCCAAGTTTCACTACCCCAGGGGTCACTCCGGTGAACCCCAATACGACTAACCCCTCGGTCCTTGAAACGGACCACATCAGCGCATTCCCTGTGACTACTGGAGCCCAGGCTCCCCAGGATGGCGCAAGGGAAACCCTTAACTCTCTCCGCAGAGGATACAAGGAATCCCCACGAAGCTATCTATCGTCTGCAAAGATTTTCGTTCCCGTGAAAAGGGATAAGTCGAAAATCCATAGGCGCCCAATAGCTCGCAAACCGGGCCTCCAACAGCACCATTCGGGCGGGGAGGGAGGCGCACGAAGTCACGCGGCCCGATCCCAGCGCTTCGGCCCTCAAACCCGGCAAACTGGCCAACCCAACTCCCAGAACTCTAAACAGAGCCGAGGAGTAAAGGCCGAGAATCCCATCAGCAGTTCTATCACGAAGAACGCTGACTCTAGCGGCACGAATGTTGTCATGCAGGCCGCCAATCTCAACGCTCTCGCCGTCGAGCGAAGCACCCATTCTGCCAGCGCACCCATCAATGCACAGGGCACTGGCACTGCCGCCATCGTCCTTCTGCAGGACACTGGCATCGACAGCGTAATGGACGTCGCATCCAGCGCCACCATGATTGCACCTGATATAGTGCGAGGTACCAAACCCCTTGGTGCCGCCTTTAACTCACGGTCCACCGAAACCCACCCCAGGCCACTCATCACGAGAAGCGCCTGTACAAACTGTTACGGGACAAGACAATGTCTCCCCCTCCAGCCGCCTGGTAAGGCATCTCTGTTCCCCACTTTACACATTTCTGCACCCCTCCTCAACGCCGAGGGCCTAAAACCGCATCCGCCCTTATGCCACATAGATGAGCTACCCTCTAACTACGCTGAGGTCATTCTAAGTGAAAGCGACCCGCCACCCAGCCGACTATCCAACTTGCAAGTTAGCTCGGCTAATAAACGAGAAGACTGCAAAATCTGTCTAAAGTTTCTATGTGTAGTAGTCTTGTGGATGTTTCTTGCACATCACTATGGCTCAAACCCTAGAGCATCACATGGACCCTCAGACGATGGTTCAACTCTCCATGTGCTTCCCAGACTAGCACTGGTGGTAACACTCATGCTCATTGTATTCTTGCTAGGCTATCTGTCCGCTAGAGTAAGGTGGCCACACTTTTGCAGCAGGCGTAAGGTATTTCTCACCACGCCTAAGTTCTCGAAGGGCCTTCCGCAGCTTCAACACAATGAAAACAAACCGAATGCCCAGTCCCGGCTACTACTGTTTAGCCACTCTCCTGCCCGTAATGGCAGTCACCAAGAGGAAGTAATTCCCGCCTTCCTTGATTGGTGCACAATCGTGTTTGCCAATAAATCAACCCTAGATCCTGTAGTGGAGTTTGATATCCACCATATCATCCAAGCTCACGCTGGACCTGATGACGTGATCAGTGAATGCACGCTCCTACGTAGGGGCCCCGCTTGTCCCTCTATCATCTAGGCAACCTCTCACAGGTCAGTTCAGAATTTCGAAATTAATAATGCCTTTACAATGCATTATCTTTGGCGGAGGGGTGTGTGACGAAACGCGTCCCTTCTCAATACAGAACTGACCAGTGCGGAACTAACCCCCCCCCACCACCTCTTAACCACTAGTTAGCGTTGTATAGCCCCTTTTTCACTAAACTGACCAGGGTAGAACACAAACAATCTATTACACCAAGATTAGATCCAACCCCCAAATTATAGGCCATAAACACACATCCCAAGTTACACCCAGACGCCGAAACAAACGTACGCAGCCGTTCAGTTCAGGAACATTAAAATTGAAAGTTACGCCCCAAACGCCGAAACAAAAGCACGCAACCGTAAAGTCCAGGGACATTAAAATTTGGTGTCCACGTACATCCCTTTGAGTCGACACTCCTAACGCCCAGGGCTATTCAAATCGTTTCCGTCCGCTGTACCGTCGAGCGATGGTCCAGCCTGATAATTATGGTATGGTTCCACTTTCATCCTCCTTCGTCCCCCCCCCCCCGGGTCGCGGGTTAAAGAAGTCAGGTGAATGAGCCCCAAATGAAAAGATTGGTCCAATTTAACAATTCTAAACTCAAAAGACTCGCTGGCCATTGGATCATCACTACTCTTAACATACCGTTCGGGAACCTATAAAAGCCGGAGACGAAAGTTTCAGGTTAATGCCATTCTAGATCAGAATCACTGAGAAGTCAGAAGACTCTCAAGTCAACGATTCATTTGGGAACTTGTGTAAGGCAAAGCGGCCTCCTACAGCAGGGCTGGCGTGTTTTGTTGCCTGAAGGTAGACCTCAGCAGCTCTCCACACATTCCCGTTGAGGGTGAGTCACTCATCACCCTCGAACCGAGCCGAAGGCATTCCAGGCTGACGTCCCAGGACCGGTCTGCAACTACCACAGGAGTAAGCCCACCGCGTGGCATCCTCATATTCATCACACTAGTGCCCGCCTACCTGCAGGGCACCAGCAACTGGCTACAACACAACGGAACTTCAACTTATCCAACCCCGAAGGAGAACCTTGCATAACAGATAAGTGAGAGACAGCCGAATAAGCAAACCATACACGAATCTTTATGAGCAACATCCCAGTGATGATATTATCTTAAACGTTATCATAAAATCCTAAATCTTCCTGTACATCCCCCCCCCACTCACTGATTGTATTTCTTCTTAATTTATCTTTATTAAATACTTGTTCTTCCACAAAATCAATAAGCTTTGCGTTTTGCTTGTGCCTGTCTATGTGCCTATATAACATCAACCAAATATTTACCACGTTGTGGCTCTAAGACTTTACCCCTAGGAGTCGCAGGCCATCGTCCCCATCGGGAAGTGCAAACGAACCGATCGGCGGACTTATTCCACCACAGATGCCTGCTGCAGTGTCATCTCGCCGAGGTCAAACGTAGTGACCTCTAACTGTCACTGTTCATTTGTCACAATGCCCCCCTTCGTAAATCTGTTCGTCCTCTGGAACAACACGTGAGGCACGTCCCATCCTGACTTTGTTTACATGCATAGATTCCAGATAACACTCGGTGCTGTGTCATCTCGCCGGGGTCACACATAGTGACCTCTACCTGTCACTGTTCATTCGTAACACTGCCCCCTTCTTAGATCTGTTCGTCCCGAACAGATTCTATTTCACCACGGTACTGATGGAGTCGGTCAACGTGGACAACCTTCAGCTTGGACCGTGGACTTTTCTGTATCCGGTAGACCACGTCGTTTATTCTTTTTACGACACGGTATGGACCTTCCCAGTCTCTTTGGAGTTTCGGGGATCTGCCTTTTCTTCTCTGTGGGTTATAGAGCCACACTAGATCATTCTCATGGAACCCCGACGTATTGGCCCGTTTGTCATACCTCGTTTTCATCAGGTCACTGTTGGTCTTGATGTTTCTGCGGGCCAATACATGAGCATTCTCCAATCGTCTTCGGAGATTGGTGACATATTCAGTTGAAGACACTGGCGTATCTCTCGGAATCCCAAATAACAGGTCACATGGTAGACGAAGCTCACGACCAAATAACATCTTCGCTGGGGTATATCCTGTGGTGCTATGAACGGATCCTCTGTATGACATGAGGAACATGGGGATATGGGTGTCCCAGTCGTCTTGTCGGTCATCAGTAACCTTAGACAGATGTTGTTCTAGGGTTCTGTTGAATCGCTCCACCATCCCATCAGATTGCGGGTGGAGAGCTGTCGTGTGAGTCTTTTCGATGCCAAGTGTCTTGCACATCTCCTGGAAAACTTTGGACTCGAAGTTCCTGCCCTGGTCAGAGTGCAACTCATTAGGTACACCAAAGCGACTGATCCAGTTATCCACGAGTGTTTCGGCCACTGTGATAGCTTCTTGATTTGGTATGGCATAAGCTTCTGGCCATTAGCTGAAATAGTCCATGACTACCAAGATGTATTTGTTTCCTTTCTTGGTTTCAGGAAATGGGCCTGCTACATCTATTGCGATCCTCTCGAATGGAACACCAACATTATACTGTTGCAAAAGACCCCTAGTTTTGCGTCGAGGGCCTTTTGCTGCCGCACATATGTCGCACCTTCGACACCATTCCTCTACATCCTCTCTATATCTGAACCAGTAGAACCGCTGACGAACCTTTTCCAGAGTCTTATTGACACCAAGATGAGATCCGGTAGCGCCATTATGCATCTCTTTCAGTACTTCAGCAACTCTCACCTTCGGTAACATCAGCTGAAGGCGATTGGATGTTCCATCAGCAGATTCCCAAACTCTTTTGATGACACCATTGACCAACGTCAGCGAGTCCCACTGAGCCCAGTACGCCTTGGTGGCTACCCCCTTCTCAGAGATGTCTTTCCAATCTGGCCGTTGTCCATCTTCTTTCCATAGAAGAATGGGAGCCAGATCTTCATCTTGCATTTGGTCCTCTCGAATCTTTTTATCACACCAGGGTCCGGAAACATCTACTCCGAGCCGAAGACAATTGACAGCTACCTCCTTTTCTTCAGCCTTCTTGCAGTGCTTACATTCTGCTTTGCAGGGTCGTCGAGACAGTGCATCAGCATTTTGGTGAATTTGCCCTTTTCGGTGCTTAGTTTCAAATTCATAGGTTTGAAGACGTTCGATCCACCTTGCCACCTGACCTTCAGGGCTCTTAAACGAAAGCAACCATTGCAGAGCTGCGTGATCTGACCTTAAGATAAATTTCTGCCCGTATAGGTACTTGTGGAAATGTTTTATTGCATCCACAGCAGCCAGCAATTCACGTCTCGTCACACAGTAGTTCCTTTCAGCTCTCGATAGGCTTCGACTGAAGTATGCGATGACTCGTTCAGTTTCATCCACCTTTTGGGACAAGACTGCGCCTATTCCAGTGTTGCTTGCATCTGTGTCGAGTATGAATGTCTTCCCTGGAATGGGGTAGGCCAATACTGGTGATGAGGATAGTGTGTTTTTCAGCCTCTCGAAAGCTTCTTGACATTCAGATGTCCAAATAAATGGCCTCTTTTGCTCTGTCAGTTGATGAAGGACCTTACAGATGTTTGAGAAATTTGGCACGAAACGTCGGTAGTATGTACAGAGTCCCAAGAAACTTCTCAGCTCATGGATATTACTTGGCGTAGGCCATCGTTTCACTGCCTCAACTTTGTCAGGGTCAGTGCTGACTCCGTCATTTGACACAATGTGACCAAGGTACTTAACGTTTTTCCTGAATAAGGAACACTTCTTTGGGCTGAGTCTCATTCCCGCACTTCTTATCCGTTGAAATACTTCCTTCAGATTTGCAAGGTGCTCTTCAAACGTTTTGCCAATGACAATAATGTCATCAAGGTAAACAAGGCATGTAGTCCAATGAAGTCCTCGTAAAACCCTCTCCATCAATCGTTCAAAGGTGGCTGGTGCGTTGCAGAGACCGAATGGCATCACAGTAAATTGCCAGAGGCCATTGCCAGCAGAGAAGGCGGTTTTCTCTCTATCATTGGGATGCATTTCAACTTGCCAATACCCACTCTTTAGGTCGAGAGTAGAAAATACCTGGGACCCTGCAAGCGTGTCCAAAGTATCGTCGATTCTAGGAAGTGGATAACTATCTTTATGTGTGACTTCATTCAGAGCTCTGTAATCTACACAAAATCGCATAGATCCATCCTTCTTCTTTACTAAGACAATAGGCGAACACCAAGGACTATTTGAGGGCTCAATGATTCCTTGCTGCGTCATGCCCTCTATCATGTCCATAGCTTCTTGTTGCTTTGCTAGCGGCAAGCGACGTGGTGGCTGTCGAATCGGTCTGGTGTTTCCAGTGTCTATTCGATGTTGTACCATGTTTGTCCGTCCGCAGTCTGTTTCATCAGATGGCAGAATATCTTCAAACTCAATGATCAACTGTTCCGCTTTGCTGTACTGCTCATCTGATAAATTCACTTTCATTTCTGTCAGGAGCTTGGTAATTTGTGGATTGAAAGGTTTGGTGGAATTAACGATCGTGATATCATTATTACAGTTTCTGATCAGGTCAAGAGTATTACATATTGCGATGGGGCTGTCTTTCTCTAGATGTCTCTCCTGTAGGCCGAGGTTCATGATTCTGACGGGCACCTTTTGATCTTTTCCGACAAGGACCAATGTTTTTCCTACTGCCATTCCGCTGTTGTCATTTTCAATGCCTTCCACTATCGCCGTCATCGTTGCAGTTTGACCATGCTCTAACTTTCCCCAGATAATTGCTTCAGACTGAGCTGGCAAACTTGTATCTTCTGTTAAAAGGATTCTTCTTATTTGACCATTCTCTTCATCTTCATCCCCGAGCAAGGGAATCTCAACATCACCACATTTCAAAGTACCACCTCCGATGTTCAGAGAGAATTCACATTTCTGCATAAAATCGAGCCCAATAATACAGTCATCCGTAATGTTAGCGATCAGAAATTCATGTATAAATGACTGATGCCCGAGCTCAAAGTTTATATTTGTCAGTCCATGTATAGGCATCATCTCTCCACTGGCCGTCTTCAAGGAGTAAGAGTTCACTCTCTTGATTTCGTTCTTTTTGACAATGTCTGGACGAATGACTGAACGTGAGGCACCAGTATCTAGAAGAAAACGGTAATTTCGAGATCCAATTCTACCATTGATGTACAGACTTTTATTCTTCCCTAACACAGCGACTGGAATTATAGTTGCAGGGGCTGTCATGTTCTTGATCGCCGATTTTTGCCCCATAAAACCGGCGAAAGTTAGTTTCCCTGGTAGACATGAGCACCTGACCTTGCATCTGTCTCCGGTCTGTGCTGATACTCTGTTTGTCGGGGAAATCTTCTCGTGCAGTTTTAAAGTTGTTTTTTTAAGGGTAACATTGGAAAGTGATTCACCATAGTATCCTGTATTTTGGACAACACCAGAATTTAAACGTTAACTAAATCAGCTTGTACTTGATGATACAATAGGGAAATTCCGTTATAGTGACGGCCTAGGTAGAAAATGAATCACTATTGAAAGAGAGAGACTAGAGGGAGAGACTAGAGGGAGAGACTAGAGAGAGAGAGAGAGAGAGACTAGAGAGAGAGAGAGAGAGAGCAAAAGGATAAAATTTTATTTAACGATAAGTAAAACTTCTTTACTAGCTACTGGAACGCACGTATCACATTCAATAAACTGTAGCGTTCATATAAGACTATGGTGTGCCGATTAATAAGGGAATGCATGGGAAAGACAATTAAAAACTAGTTTTTTGAAAGTAAAATTAGTGAACTGCAGTAGTTAGTTGACTGCAGTAGTTAGTTGACTGCAGTAGTTAGTTGACTGCAGTAGTTAGTTGACTGCAGTAGTTAGTTGACTGCAGTAGTTAGTTGACTGCAGTAGTTAGTGTACTGCAGTGGTTAATTTACGCGGTAAAATAATAAAAAGACAAAACTGAATCTCCCTCTTCCGCGCTTTTATTATCAATTTATTTATGAGTTTGATAGACCAGTGTTTCCCAAAGTGAGTACGTGTACCCCCCAAGGGCACGGGAAGACTTTGGAGGGGGTACGCGTTGCACCTCATTAACTCTGCTGATTTATTTTTTTTTAAATACTCAGTTACTATGTTGTGGTAATAAATTAAAGGGTTGTGGGGTGGGGGCGAGGGGGGCTTAGCATTTTAAAAAAAATACAAAAGAGGTACACATAGGTCAAAAGTTTGGGAAACACTGAGTTAAACCAATAGCTCCAGGATTATCAGAAGTAAGCTAAGTTTTAGGATTAAGAAGCGGAATTTTAGTTACAATATGTTGTGGATTTTTTGAGAGTGCACAGCTAGACGTAGATCTAGTGGACGGGGACATGGAGAGGGCGAGACGTGGAAACAAGTAAAATAAACACAATTCCTTTGAAATAAAAACCAAGCTTATCTAAGAGATAGAACTCTGCAATTTTGTTAGCTACAATAAGTAATTGTTTGAAGTTTCAACTTGATCCGAGAATGTGTGTGGGAGAAATAACTTGTTCAATTATCTTAGGGAACGAAACCTTACATATTTAGCAGTATATGTGACTACTGAAGGATTATTTTCCCATATTGATTTAAAACAAAATAATTACCAAGAATGGGTGTGGGAGAAATAACATTTACAAACTTTTTACTAGACGAATAGTCAGACATTGTGAATTGATATAAGCTTTGTAAAAAAAAAAGAGGGGTAGATCATTAAATTGTATTATTTTTTTACATTAAAAATCGAAAACTATTGTTGGTCAAATGAATGACCACTTGACATTATAGTTAAACATCGTGAGCAAAAAAATCCGCGAATGTCAGAGTGCATCATTAACTAGTCACCGGTCAGCTGTTTATCTTGACCAAGATAAATAGTAGTGGGAACCCCCCCCCCCCCAGTGGCGAGTGAGTAGTCATAAGATAACAAAAAAAAAACCTCTCTCAGTAGAAAAGTTAGACTGCCTTATCTTACTCTCCCCCTCACCCCAAGCAAAAAAATATCTTGAGATAATGCCACAGATTTAACAACAGTTCTCAAACTGTCTTTTACTACGTCCAAAGATTGGACGCACAAATTACCCACTCCAAAACCTTTACCCTGGAAAGGTTCAACAAGTTTAGAACCAGCATCAAATTGTGTGTTTACTTTGCAGCTAAAAGCACTAGTCTCGTGGTGCCCAGGGCGATGTTATCAAACGAGCCTAATGCCGAGGAGGAGCACAATGTCGAGTTTTGGCCTACGAAGTATCTGCTGCTAATGTGTTTTCTACCTCAGAAGATTCAAGTCTGTGGTGATGGCGACAACGCTCACGTCCTCCACTGTTTTAAAATTCATAAGAAATCCAAACAATTGACGACTATTTGTAAATGTGTAAATATTATGTCAAAAGAACGTGTAAAGTATATATATATATATATATATATATATATATATATATATATATATATATATATATATATCAATTGTTTATCACTTCGATATGAGCACGAAGGTTAGAGTGCATTTACAACTAAGGGAAACAAACCTTTCCTAATGTCTGGTTTCATGATTTGCTTTTAATTACAAATGCATTAGGTCTAGTTTTTCCATTACCTTCCTCTATACATTTAATTCGTTGTGTTCTTTAAGATTGCTAGATGGGTTGTGACAAATGAAGGTGTTGGGCTTTAGATGGGTTGTGACAAATGAAGGTGTTGGGTTTTAGATGGGTTGTGACAAATGAAGGTGTTGAGTTTTTTTTTTTATTTCTACCCAACATGTTTAGTTGTATAGGCTTGAAAATTAAATAACAATTTGTAGAAATCTAGAATGTAAAGATAAAGATATTGCTGGGATAACCTACAGCAAAGGCAGAATGTGTACATGTCCCCCGCCACAGCCTGCAGAACGCACACCAGTTAGATAAACAAAGAAACAGAAGATGGCGACAAAAGAAATTGTGGGGAATTGTTATTTGTGAACAGACATTACAGGAGCTGCAAGGGGACGGGCCAACACAGAGAGGGGCGGTGTGAAATGGCCGCACTGACAAGAGACAGGTAAATGGGACACTGAGTGAAAGTGGAATGTCTCAGGTTTATTCTGAGATTATTAATCATATCATTGGGCAGCCAGTTCAAACAATGTAGATAGAAATCCTTTTTTTAGTCTTCAACCGACCAACTAATAACCACAGGTCAACGTTCATAAGAACGTGTCTTTCAAAATGATAGCTATTCAAATTATATTTTAATTTGCATTCTCATTTTGTACTTTGGAAACATAGGGAAAAAAATAATGGAAGGGGGGGGGAATAGATAACGGTCATACTGTAGCCCTCCATTGTGTCAGCACATTAGGATCGTTGATAAGTCACACTGCTGCCTTTCTTCCTTTTGAACCAATGACTCACTCGTGACCCCCACCACCCTCAAACACTTTCTCCGTCCCACGAGTTCAACGTAGATAAAACGGGAAGAGGGGGCTCCAGATTAGAACGTGATCTGGAATAGACCATGCGAAACCTTTCACTTCATTTGTATATGAATGTTTGCAACCTTTACCACTGGACTCATGTGTATGTGGTCACTTTCATTTGTCATTTAGAGGCCGGCCTATTGTGTATGCACTTCACAGAACCAGAACATAGAGATGATATATACTAGTCAATTATTGTTTAATTATAACTTTCACTGCCCGTTCCAAACATCGAACAGATACAAGGATTGTTCAGATAATGATGTTTATTAGTTGATAACACTCAGAAAAATACATGCATTAAAAATAAGTTCTTTAATTCCCCAACTCTTGTTCTGGCAAGCCAAATACACAGAGCGTGGCTTTAAATAACAACTAAATCCCCGAATTACTCTCCAGGGACACAGAGAGTTAATTACCTTAATGAAACTAATGATTTTATTGATTTAACAAAAAAAAAAAAGATTTCATTTAAAAATAAACACAAGTAAACATCAAGATTGATTCCCGAGATCGATTAGAATGTGCAGGAAACGAATAGTCCCCAACTCAAGATATAGACATTTATAGAAGAAATTGTAGATTTTCACATAGAACGAACAAAAACAAAAATTTCTACACGATACAGTTAGAATCCATTTTATTTGACATAAAGGAATCTGCACAAATCAGGATCACTAGTGATGCACACGTAGTTTCCATCAAATTTTATTTTGAAATCACTCGTGAAACACAGAGATCTTCATTGCTTTGTTCAGAGGAAGAGTAGGATCTATTTGGTAAGCCTAATTCAATTATTTTTAAATAGGACAGTATAATAATACAATAAAAAATCAAGCAACCAGTTTTTGTTTAAATATGCTTTTTATCTATCCTGTATGTCAAGGGCTTTCCATCAGTTTATTAATGCGCACAAACACGCACATTCCCATGTAAAGATAGGCCACAGTGAGCCTAATTTGTTAATTGAACAGCGGAGCCATGCAAATAGAAATCTTTGAAGTGCTCTCCACAAGAGAAAACAAAAATTGCGTTTATATTTAAAAAAAAAACAATAATAATCTCAAGCTGAAACGAAGTTTAATGCCATGAAACAAATATATATATATAAAAACTTTGACCACGGCAGCTTCCTGTGTAATCAGACGAGACATTCCAGCCTTACAAATATCTCAATGACTTCGTGTATGTGTGTGCGTGTCCATTGTTGAGTTTAAAATGTAACTCATATAAGAAAAACCTCGTAAATAAAAGTAAACTATTCAATCTCCCTCTTTACAACGAGACCGAATGTAAAAGGACTAAATACGAGGAACTTCAGAGTGCGTAAATACGTATCCTAAGCTATTTATTTTACATACATGTATATATATAGTCTAAATGTATTGCTTTTTATTTTGAAACAACGGTAAAAAAATTGTTGCAATGAAATCGTGACACTGCAGGGGGTCATGAATGGTAAGACTGGCTTAAAGAAACCAATATATTATGAAGTGGTGGCTCTATGGACGCGAACAAGGTTGAACGATAGCTCATAGATATTAAATATTACAGAGAGCCTAGGTTAGAAGACACCTTGAACAGTTCCTGGAACGTCATAAGAGCGAGAATTATGCCTTTATGTGTCAATAGACGTACTATATAATAAGCTAGAAATGTATTTTTAAACAGTAAAATGGAGTTCCATTCCAAAAGAACAAAACCATAAGTAAGTTTATTTTTCTGTGGCTAACTCTTTACTGAGCTCGACGTTCAGTTGCATGTCAATGTGCCGGAAGTCTCCTCAGACGCTACAGCAAGACAAGCCCTGCAAAGAAACCCTTAGGAGGGAATACCTGGCGATTGTAATGTAGCCATAAACATTCTTTTTTTGTTGTTACCCAATGAAGCGTGAATTACTCCGGGATTGAAACCCGAGACTCTCGTTCTGCTAGATAGGCTTTTGATCACCATGGCACAATATTATACAATCTATGCATATGGAACACATAGGTGTTAGTAATGGAAAAACTAGATACCACAATATGTATTCTTTTCAAACATTGCGATTTATGGAGGGTGTGGGGTGGTGATGTAAATCTTTTTCAATGGCCGACGGTTAACGAGGGTGTAAGGTAGCCAGCACAACGACCAACAGCCTTTATTTCACCACAGTATGTCAGGTACCCATTAGAGTTGACTGGACCCAAGGTCGTCCTAAAATCCCTAAGTTCCAGATCTCAGTCAGCACCGTGATTCGAACTCGAAACTCTTGGCTCGAAATCCATGCGCTTTACCACCTCGGCCACTAGCCCACAATTAAGATGGTATCAAATACAACATTTAAAAAATCTATACAGCTTTATTGGATAAGTATTTCTTCTAAGGATTTGAAAATATAAAAAAATTCGTCCGGGGAAAAAAACAACTGTTTTAACAGACCAAAAATCTAACACAAACTCAAGCCCTAGCGACTGGGTAAAGAAGAATTTCAAACTGCTTCTCAGTTTTTGAAAGCGCGCGTCTGTCGACCGAGGAGTTGATTTGTGGCGCCAGTTGGCGAGGTCTTTCACGGGATGACAGATGTGGATCATTTGTAGGGTACATGGGCGTGTGGCATTGAATGGTAAAATTCTAAACAGGAAAGAGGGTGGTGGTCGAAACAGGTCAACCAATAAATCGTCTTAATCCCACACCCCGCCTATTTTACCAGGGTTAACTTAAAAACTGCACCAGTCCGTAAGAAGAACGAGACAATTTCAGAGCTAACAAAGTATTTTTAACTCCATGTTTTGACTTTGAAAGAAATTCATTCGATAACAATGATAAATATTCCGTGAATATTTGGTGAAAACCAGTTTGTAATGGGCCCTTTTTTTTTCTTTGTGAATCAGTTGTCTTTGGCCCGATGAACCAGTCGTTATAACCTGGCTTTTTGTTCTTCTTTGCCAGGATAAGCTTGGCTCATAGGCTCATAGTGTTTAAAAGTGAGAAAGAAAGATAGAGAAAGAGGGGGGAGGGGGGTTAACGTTTGGAAGAGAGAATGGAAAACTTTATTTCAATGACATGTCATTATCTATAATTCATGGCATTGGAAACAAGGCTGTCTCGTGCATAAATATCTAACCGAGCCTCTTGGAGTGTATTAACGCCAGAGAGAAAAAATTCCTTTGTATGAACGTGGAAGGAAAAGACTAGAACCTTACTGACAAAAGAAACTCTGAGGAGGGTATTCCTCACGTTTACAATGTATCAATAAACATCCTTCCATTTGTTGTTACCCAATGAAGCGTGAAAATGGGCGGGGCGATCTATCTCAAAACGGAAACGCGAAGAAGACATAAAAGCAGCAGAAGTGAACATTTAATTAGTTTATTTCTATCACGCATAGGCCCATTGGAGGCCATTAAATTGTCTGCTTTCATCACTCATTTCCCAGGAGCTATTAACAAGGTCAGTCACTGGGCCGAATATCCATATGTAACTTGACATAGGTATGTGATAATTGCAAAGAGAATGTGTGTGTGTTTGGGGGCGGGGGGGGGGGGTATGCAGCGCAAGAACAACTTAATGCGATCCCCCCCCCCCCAAAAAAAAGTGATTGAACAATTAAATAAGTTGGCGCCATGCTGTCAAAAGTGACACAGTTCTCAGTGAATGGGTTACAGGATAAAGAATAAAACTATCACGTTTGCGTACCGTGATAATCATACAGCAATAAAACTCCCACTTCCCACTCTTTGTTCGCCATTTCAGGAAAAGAAGATAGACATAAAGCTTTGCTACGGTATCAACGAGTGCAATTTGGGGGGAGGGGTGACAAGTAGACGAGGACAACGCGAGGGCTTACATCTGAATATAAAATACCAGTCTAACACAAGCAAGGCTAGAAAACATTTGAGGGAATCGGATTGAACATTAATGCTGGCAATAATCAACACTAGACACTAAAAAAAATCAATGTTTAATAATGTAATTTTTGGCCTTTCATAGTTAACATTAATTACTTAATAAAACCTTTAAAAATATTACTGAACATGGTAAAAAAAAAAGGGGGGGGGGAAGGAGAACAATTATGAATGAAATACCAATGTGTTATATAAATAGCAACACCACTGCTGCTACCAATTTACTTGCCATCAATCGGAACAAACAATGACGGGTGTGCCAAGGGGGGGTGGGCGGCTAGTGGGAGAGAAAGACGTGGGTACAGTCGCCACAAGCGGGGAGTTTAATGAAGGGAAAGTTGATCAATAACGGTGCAGAACGACAAAGTGTGTGGGGCGGGGGTGGAGAAACCGGAAAACTGGGGAGGAGGGTCAGAGTGGAAGACACGCACAGGCCATGTTTCAAAGCGAGGCTAGACAATGCCATGGAAAGGCTGTAGCACTGTCCTGCCCTTACACATACACACTGGTTCTCTCACAGCACACACACACGACACTGATATATTTCTCCGCCCATTCTCTTGTTTTTATTTTTTTTTTTTACTTTGGTGAAAGAAAACTACAGTTTTTATAATTGTGAAGTTTTATGGAAAAAAAAAATTTGCATTGACCTTATAATCATTATAATGGGGGTTGAAAAAAAAAAAAGCAAACTAATTAACAGCATAAAAAAATCACAACCCAATATAAAGTGCTGATTGTCGTGCTAGGAGCAACATGAAACAAGCATTGTAACAAGGCTTGTTATTTAAATTAAGGAACCCACAATGTCTCTCCTAAGGCCTAAAAACTTTCAATATTGTGTTCTATAATTATACATTTTTGGGGTGTCGTATTTACAATGGTAAAAAAAGATTCTAAAATATTTTCCTTTCATTTGCCATGTCTAACAGATCATGAAACAATTAACTATGAACGAAAGATATTTATTTCAAGTGGTGTTGATCTACTACCGTACTAGATCTAATTAAATCTAATTATATTTTTCAAGACCAGTTTTGCAGAGGGCAAACAAATGAAGCAACTTGTTCATTCTCTCGCCAAGGTCCTCGGTTATCAGAATGAGATGACTTAGTAAGTGAAGGCGAGCCATAACATTGAATCCTTCGCGTGCTTGACACCACACATGTAAATATGGCAGTCTAAGGTGTGGGAATTTCCGATGACACAGGTAACCTTCTGAGGTAGATATATACAATATATGTAGGCCCGTGTGTGACTAGAACAAAGATAACTGATGTGGTACAGGTGTTATTGTGTGTGTGCGTGTGTAGGTTATATGGTCTAAATTTAGGACAGGTGTCTTTTGACTAGAGCTGCTAAGTTCATAGTTGAAAGGAAACCTAGATCTAGATCTGTAATGGTTTTGATGGAATGGAAGACAAATCCCGTGTTAGGTATTCACCAACAAAAACCGAAATCTAGATCTAGGTTTCTAGGCCCCCACCCCCCCTTTTTATTTGATGTGTCAGGTCTAGACTAGTCTAGACTTTATTCTACAACGCCTGCATCTAGACTCTAGATTCTAGACTAGTCTAGACTTTATTCTACAACGCCTGCATCTAGACTCTAGATTCTAGACTAGTCTAAACTTTATTCTACAATGTCTACATCTACTATCATATGACAATTTTGATAAAAGTTCTGTATGTAATTGTATAAGCAGCGAGATCTAGATAATATAAAGTATGGGTGAAATAAGAACTATACCAAGATCCATTCTAGATTCTTCTGTCCTAAAGTTTATTTAGATCTATCTAGAATAGATCTAGATTCTAGATATAAAACAAAGCAGAAACACTTACCGAGGTTGTGAAAGGTGGTCCAGCAAGGTCAATATTATCTTCCACGAGTTTGTCTCTGAGTATCAGCTTCAGCTGAACTTTAGGGAAAGTGACCAAAGTTGTTTTGCCCATGTCGTAGGCATCCAGCCGCACGGCGCCGTATGATTTTCCGCGCCTGGCGCCGTTGCCGCAGACGGAGGAAAGGCAAGGGTCGTCGTCGTGGAGGTCCCCGACTTCAGTCTCATCCCCACTCTGGCAAGTGTCGCATTCTTCCAGAGTGAAGTAGACTGCAGTGCCGCCTTCCTCCCTCAGCACCTTGACGGCCCTCAGGAGCTTCTCGCGGTGCTCATCTCTGGGCACACCGATAGCATCCAGGTCATCTTCGCCTATCTGCTTGCACACTTCCAGATCGTCGTATCCGTTATCCAGAAATGACTGGGTGTATTGAACTAAATCCACTGACCGGAGCCAGTCTTCGACAATGCTGTTAGACCCAGAGGCCATCAGTCGGTTTCTAGATCTTATGAAATCATGAGAACAAACAACAAAAACAAATATCCACTGAATTTAGATAATTTACACGTAGGAAGCAATCACCAAGAGATCTACAGAAGATCTATCAAATAGATCTAGCTAGGATCTAGAACTAATCTTGATCTAAATATCTAACAATTAATCAGGAGATCTAAATATATATCTAGAACTATTGGTCTATTTGTTGCCGAAGAATGATAGTATCAAAAGTATCCAAAATCCAACGACGAAAAAGCGCGTATCACTCACTCATTGAGACAGAGAGCGAGAATAGACGAAGAAGAAAACACACACACATACACACACGTTTATCCGTAATCCGTGTATAGTGTAGTGTCAGCGGGAGATACTCGCCTCGCGCCGTGTGACACAGCTCTTCGCGTCTGCTGCAATTCTCGCAGCGCTGCCGGCGGAGCCAGATTTTTTTTTTAGGCACAACGCGTCTTCCGTTCATCGAGCGGTCAAACGAGGGCTGTTTACATTGGACGCAACAGTTATTAGATGTACACAGTGGATATCTTAATTAGAGCGTGCCCCATCATGTGATGGCATTAATTAGATCCAGATTGAAAACAAACAATAGAATAAAAAAATAAGTTTATAACATTGTTTATTGAAGTTTTCTCTTTTGAAGGAGCGTCTGCAATTTTAAAATTATGATACATGAATATATTATCTAGTTAATTGAGCATAAGCCTAGGCCTGATAAGCACTAATTGTTTTTGTTGATCCGAAAGATAAACGAAGAGTGAAATTAATTAGAATCGTATTATAAAACAAACTAAAAAAAGAACACAAAAAAAACTGACGGGTACAGTAGAATGAGATGGAGGTTCTAGGATACAAAATTTGAGTCAGTTTGAGATGAGTAAATATTATTAATTCTAATTAGATATGATACTTTTTGATCATTAAACCGTTTCTAATCTGCGTATTTTCACCAACCTATAAGCTAAATTAGAAAATTAGTCAGGTCTACTTTACAATAGTTGAAATACCTGGTTTGATTTGTTTGCTAATGTGAAGTAAGAGGTTTATTTTTACAAATTAATTCCTACTTTATATTCAAATAATATAGTCAACTCAACATTCATATTATATTTTTATAATTTTTAAACAATTCTAGCTCTTGTAGATCTATCATATAGATGAGAAATATCACAACAAAATAGAAAGCGATTCTTTTCTTTGCAATGTCAAGTTTTCTGTTCTATGACGTCTTCTTGTATTAAGACTTTGAACTTGCTATTATCTTTTGATGTTGTTGCTGTTGATAGATACATATAAATAAAAAGAATGATCATGTCTTACCTTAGCAAGGGGGCGGCCGTATGCAAAAGGGATATCAGTGATAGGCCTACCCAGTAACAAGAAAAATACACAATATTTGTTAATTCTCACGTGTCTCATAAATGAAGCACCTGGCCTTAACGGTACACGTTTTAAACTAATTCAACCATTAATGAAGTAATATTTCTAAAAGTTGCACACAATGTGTTGTCACGCAGCACGAGATTTGAGCTCACTAAGATAACGATAAGTTCAAAGGATTCACATTTTTACTATGACGAAAGAGTAACTAACAGTAAAGTTGAAAAAGGAGCACCGTTACATGTTGTAGTGTTAGCAAGCACAGTTTCAATGCCTTTAAAGTTGAGACCAGGTCTCTTGCACCTCTATGTCTATGTAACCTCCTCTCCACAATGGTTCTGTCTGGGAGGGATCCAAACAGATGTAAATTCCTTAAAGCCCCATTGAAGACACTCGGGCTGAGGGGAACTTCTCCATTTTCCTTTCCAATACCATATCAGCGTGTGGTTGCCCAGTATATAACGGTCTCTTGAGGTGGACTGTGACCGGGCTGTTGGAGCTCCAGCCAGTGCAGTCAAGCATGTTCCTTGGCTTCCCAGCGAGGCTCCAGCCAGTGCAGTCAAGCATGTTCCTTGGCTTCCCAGCGAGGCTCCAGCCAGTGCAGTCAAGCATGTTCCTTGTCTTCACAGCGCGGCTCAGCCAGTGCAGTCAAGCCTGTTCCTTGTTTTCCCAGCGAGGCTCAGCCAGTGCAGTCAAGCCTGTTCCTTGTTTTCCCAGCGAGGCTCAGCCAGTGCAGTCAAGCCTGTTCCTTGTTTTCCCAGCGAGGCTCAGCCAGTGCAGTCAAGCCTGTTCCTTGTTTTCCGAGCGAGGCTCAGCCAGTGCAGTCAAGCCTGTTCCTTGTTTTCCCAGCGAGGCTCAGCCAGTGCAGTCAAGCCTGTTCCTTGTTTTCCCAGCGAGGCTCAGCCAGTGCAGTCAAGCCTGTTCCTTGGCTTCCCAGTGAGGCTCATGATAAGAAAGACGAGCTCATTGGTTGCAGCCTATAATGATCCATTGGGAAAGCATTATTCTCTCTAGTTCTCTGACTCTTCCTTTGATCCAAACTCCAAACCTCATTCACGCATTAGATTGCAAATACTTCTTCCAAGTTTGACTTTCTGTTACATTGGATAGTTCTTTTTATTTTTATTTTTATTTTTTTTTTTTGGTGGGGGGGGGGGTCGATTTTTTTCTCCCTCATATATATATGTTTAATGTGTACGTAATTAATCTTTAGTACATTCCGACTCTTCATTCTTTCGGACTATTTTTTTTTTACCTTAGTCTTCCTGGAGTTAGTGGAAAGACAGTAGACACCCCACCCTTTGCCAGTTAGGGGGTCTGGGGAAGTGCTATGAGCTCCCGCAGTGGGGGTCCGCCAAGCATTTTTCCGGCATTTGAAACTTAAAAAATAACATCTTCAGAGGTATCTACAGCGCACTGCTACCCTTCCATTAACAAAAATGTAGTTCAAAACCCAAATCTGTTGTTCATTGCACTTTATTAATCCAACCCAGCAACTGGTAGAAACTAGTAGCTATAGTTTCGCTTTAGTTTTTTATTGGAGGGTAACCACAAAACACTTTTTTTTGGCTACGCTTATGAAATTTAGTATCTGTAGCTTTGCTTTTCCATTAGTGGGAAGCAGGGGGAGGGGGGGACCTCAAGAAAATTGGTGCCTATAGTTAATTGCTTTAGTTTAATATTGAACAGGGTTTTTTTAACCTCAAAACTCTCTGTAGGGGTGATTAAATTTAAAACCACCTGGAGTTGTTTTTTTTAACTAACTCGCCCACATTGGCTACGCTCATAGAATTCGGTGACTGTAATTTGCTTTACTTTTAGGTTGAAGTGTGTGTGTGGGCGTGGGGCGGGGGGGGGGTTAGACCTCAAAAAACTCTGGAAGGCGTTTTAATTTCACCCCTTTGGCTACGTTCATGGAATTTGGTGACCGTTTGCTTTATTTCTTTTTTAATAGAAGAGTGTGGGGGGGTAAGCTCAAAACCCCTGCCCTTCCCTGCGCTGGGGCAAGTGATGGATTAACATTAAAATATTAGCAGCAATAAACAAAATAAAAAAAAAATAGTCACAGAATTCCTCTAGCCCCGTTCGGATAGGGGAGAGATTTCATTTCGGAAAGGGGGGGGTGTTGAACCCCGATCCCTCCCCCCCTTTGGTTACGTCTAAGTGACATATCCTCTTAGCATACGTCTAAGTGACATATCCTCTTAGCATACGTCTATGTGACATATCCTCTTAACATACATCTAAGTGACATATCATGTCACTTAGCATACGTCTATATGACATATCCTCTTAGCATACGTCTAAGTGACATATCCTCTTAGCATACATCTAAGTGACATATCCTCTTAGCATACGCCTATGTGACATATCCTCTTAGCATACGTCTAAGTGACATATCCTCTTAGCATACGACTAAGTGACATATCCTCTTAGCATACGTCTAAGTGACATATCGTCTTAGCATACGTCTAAGTGACATATCCTCTTAGCATACGTCTATGTGACATATCCTCTTAGCATACGTCTAACAAACTCAGCCTTTGAATGTAGGTAACGACTCCGCTCCAGATGGGATCAGATACGAAACAATTCTGACTTTGTTTCAGGTAGGTGAGGGATTCACAATTTTGTTTTTTTCTGAGGGGCAGTGGGCCGGCACTGGTAGAATGAACCACAGAGAATTAAAAAAAAAAAAAACTTGCAAAATTTTTATAAATATTTTCGATTAAAAAGGATTCTCGGAGCTTCGCGACCTCTTACATTATATCTTCTAAAAGATCTTCAACGGACTTGACAATGTAAAACTAGTCTAATCCATTGACCTGTCTACGTGATACTGTGTTTGTGGTGAGCTGTTACCCTTCATAGGGTCTACGTGATACCGTGTTTGTGGTGAGCTGTTACCTTTCATAGGGTCTACGTGATACTGTGTTTGTGGTGAGCTGTTACCCTTCATAGGGTCTACGTGATACCGTGTTTGTGGTGAGCTGTTACCTTTCATAGGGTCTACGTGATACCGTGTTTGTGGTGAGCTGTTACCCTTCATAGGGTCTACGTGATACCGTGTTTGTGGTGAGCTGTTACCCTTCATAGGGTCTACGTCATACTGTGTTTGTGGTGAGCTGTTACCCTTCATAGGGTCTACGTGATACTGTGTTTGTGGTGAGCTGTTACCCTTCATAGGGTCTACGTGATACCGTGTTTGTGGTGAGCTGTTACCCTTCATAGGGTCTCCGTGATACCGTGTTTGTGGTGAGCTGTTACCCTTCATAGGGTCTACGTGATACCGTGTTTGTGGTGAGCTGTTACCCTTGATAGGGTCTCCGTGATACCGTGTTTGTGGTGAGCTGTTACCCTTCATAGGGTCTACGTGATACCGTGTTTGTGGTGAGCTGTTACCCTTGATAGGGTCTCCGTGATACCGTGTTTGTGGTGAGCTGTTACCCTTCACAGAGTCTCCGTGATACTGTGTTTGTGGTGAGCTGTTACCCTTCATAGGGTCTACGTGATACCGTGTTTGTGGTGAGCTGTTACCCTTCATAGGGTCTACGTGATACTGTGTTTGTGGTGAGCTGTTACCTTTCATAGGGTCTACGTGATACTGTGTTTGTGGTGAGCTGTTACCCTTCATAGGGTCTACGTGATACTGTGTTTGTGGTGAGCTGTTACCCTTGATAGGGTCTCCGTGATACCGTGTTTGTGGTGAGCTGTTACCCTTCATAGGGTCTACGTGATACTGTGTTTGTGGTGAGCTGTTACCCTTCATAGGGTCTACGTGATACCGTGTTTGTGGTGAGCTGTTACCCTTCATAGGGTCTACGTGATACCGTGTTTGTGGTGAGCTGTTACCCTTGATAGGGTCTACGTGATACTGTGTTTGTGGTGAGCTGTTACCCTTCATAGGGTCTACGTGATACCGTGTTTGTGGTGAGCTGTTACCCTTCATAGGGTCTACGTGATACCGTGTTTGTGGTGAGCTGTTACCCTTCATAGGGTCTACGTGATACTGTGTTTGTGGTGAGCTGTTACCTTTCATAGGGTCTACGTGATACTGTGTTTGTGGTGAGCTGTTACCCTTCATAGGGTCTACGTGATACTGTGTTTGTGGTGAGCTGTTACCCTTGATAGGGTCTCCGTGATACCGTGTTTGTGGTGAGCTGTTACCCTTGATAGGGTCTACGTGATACTGTGTTTGTGGTGAGCTGTTACCCTTCATAGGGTCTACGTGATAAGAGATTACAACAACAAAAGTTATATAGTTTCTGGACATGTAGATCTCGCAGTAATGTGAAACATACTTATTAAATAATCAAAGTAATCAAGGTTGCGCTTGTATTGTAATTTTTTAAGTAGGCCTACATATTGAGAATATATATATAGTCCAGTCGTTCTCAAACTGTTTTGTCTCGTAGACCGCTTGCTACGTTTTCCAGTTCTCGATAGACACCCTGTATTTATTTATCAGTGTGCAGTCGAACATTCCGGGCTCACATAGGTCTCACCAGCCACATGAGGAGGCATAAAACCCCAGTGCAAAGCCCCCAGCCCCCTGGATGACAAAGTGGTCATCATCGAACCACGATGGACGAACTATATATATATATATATATATATATATATTTCTCAAATTCAAACATTTTTTTACTTAGTTTTCTAAGTGAATGTAAATGAAGCAAAATAAAATGTAATATGCAGTACAAGAATTGACTAAACAAAAAAAAAATGAGATAAACATAATGTAACTTTCTTTTTAAAATTTCATTATTTGACTTCAATTTAGTTAGGTTTAATATTATAACTTCTCAGATAATGTTTGATTGTATTAATTATGGAAATTGTAAAAATTCATCCCGTCCAATGTTTCATTCATTTTATCCTCACTAGAAACACTGAGATTATGACTTCGTTTTGATCACATTTAGGTCATCACCTTGTCGTTACCAGCAAGTTAACCTCATAAAACTTATGATACAAGTTTGTTAAATAGTTGTCACGGGATCTTGAGGTGTCAAATATGTCACAAGATGTTCCTGTGATGCCGAGGATTCTTATGTAGATATTGATATTAGATCTAAATATCTTTGTAAATTCAAATAATGAAGATCCCTTATTTCAAAATACAAAACTTTAATTTGAAAACTAGGAATCACTCACAATATACAAAATGTATAAATAAAACTGTATCAATTTATCTTTTTTCAGAGTTTGTTATCAAATAAATTCAAATCTATATTAATTCTACAACTGAACATATATACGACTTGTCTCTGAAGGTTTCATCTGACAATTGACGCGTTTTACGCGCTTAAATCAATCTCACAATACTCAGACAAAACCAGGTTGAAATCACGTGATCAGATGACGTCAGAGCTCTTCCGTCTTCGAATTTTCTTGAAAAAAACAGGTGGTGCTAATTACTAAGGTTACTTCCGGGAAAAGTTAAATTTAGATGCAGCTAGACTGCTACGTGACAGTCCGATTATAATATTTTTGTTTTAAATTTGGAACATTAGCGTCCAAGAACTCAGAAAAGAGAAAAAAATATTTTTAGAACTTTCGACGACTATCGTACTTCAGTGTAAAGGAGCAATTGATCAAAGTTTCGGGCAAAGAGCAGTTCTTGATGGATTTCTTGATTCATAACAAAGCAATGATATGAAATAATGATGTAGTATAACTAGTCCAGCTTTTTTATTTTTAGTAGAATGTCACTTGCAAATAATTACGTAAGAATCTTTTAATGTCATAATTCATTTTACCATTACATCTTTGAACTGTATTTTGTTGCTTAGAGAATGTTTTGTTTTCATGCTATCTCTATATAGAGAGAAACTGGTTTTAAAACCTTTTCAGTGGCTGGTAAAGTCAATTGTTTTGCCTATAGTGTGCAGCTGTCTGGAGTTTAACAGGCCTAAGTTAAGATATTGTAAGATGCTCACAAATCTTTTAATTCAACATTTTGTCCACTGCTGTTCTATTCTGAACTTTATCTTTGAGTGTTTGAAAGTATTTCAAATCTGAATCTATTTTGTCATGTTGGCATGTCTCAAATGATGTGACAGATTCAATGGTTTCATAGCAACATAGCTTCAAACGTTGTTGCTTAAAAAGCAGAGAGAGTCATAGACAATTTGCTTTTTCGACAAATTTCTAATAATCAACACTGTATTGTCTACAATTCTTTTTAGACTCGGTCATGCACAATATTACTTTTATGTAGACATGATTAAGCTATTTCAAATAAAATGGTTAAATTTGAAATTTAAAAAAAAATTCATTCGACTTACAGGGACAACATTTAAGGGATTAACTAAAGTAGGAATCATATTGTGTATGAGTTAATTTTATTAATGGTCATTAATGATAAATGAAATTTAAAAGACTTGATATGCTTAAAAATGAGATGCACTATCGTAGACCTCAATTTACATTTCATAGACCCCCAATTTATTTTTTAACTTCCATAGACCCGTTGGAAGTCGTCCTAGACCCCTGGGGTCTATATTGACCAGTTTGGGAATAACTGATATAGCCTATCAGCCTATCTACATGTTCAAATATAATATGTTACGTTGGCCGATCTCCAGGTCATCATAATGCAAGAATTCAAACTTTAGGTCTTTTAATGACAGGCTCTAAATCAATTTGATTTTAACACCACTTTTGGCAATGAACACTTCCATTCTTGCACTGTATCGTCAATTGATTGAGTCTGTGATGTGCAGCTAAGTTTATTTGACAATGAACACTTCCATCCTTGCACTGTATCGTCAATTGATTGAGTCTGTGATGTGCAGCTAAGTTTATTTGACAATGAAGACTTCCATCCTTGCAGTGTATCGTCAATTGATTGAGTCTGTGATGTGCAGCTAAGTTTATTTGACAATGAACACTTCCATCCTTGCAGTGTATCGTCAATTGATTGAGTCTGTGATGTGCAGCTAAGTTTATTTGACAATGAACACTTCCATCCTTGCACTGTATCGTCAATTGATTGAGTCTGTGATGTGCAGCTAAGTTTATTTGGCAATGAAGACTTCCATCCTTGCAGTGTATCGTCAATTGATTGAGTCTGTGATGTGCAGCTAAGTTTATTTGACAATGAACACTTCCATCCTTGCACTGTATCGTCAATTGATTGAGTCTGTGATGTGCAGCTAAGTTTATTTGGCAATGAAGACTTCCATCCTTGCAGTGTATCGTCCATTGATTGAGTCTGTGATGTGCAGCTAAGTTTATTTGACAATGAACACTTCCATCCTTGCACTGTATCGTCAATTGATTGAGTCTGTGATGTGCAGCTAAGTATATTTGGCAATGAAGACTTCCATCCTTGCAGTGTATCGTCAATTGATTGAGTCTGAGATGTGCAGCTAAGTTTATTTGGCAATGAAGACTTCCATCCTTGCAGTGTATCGTCAATTGATTGAGTCTGTGATGTGCAGCTAAGTTTATTTGGCAATGAAGACTTCCATCCTTGCAGTGTATCGTCAATTGATTGAGTCTGTGATGTGCAGCTAAGTATATTTGGCAATGAACACTTCCATCCTTGCACTGTATCGTCAATTGATTGAGTCTGTGATGTGCAGCTAAGTATATTTGGCAATGAAGACTTCCATCCTTGCAGTGTATCGTCAATTGATTGAGTCTGTGATGTGCAGCTAAGTTTATTTGGCAATGAAGACTTCCATCCTTGCAGTGTATCGTCAATTGATTGAGTCTGTGATGTGCAGCTAAGTATATTTGGCAATGAAGACTTCCATCCTTGCAGTGTATCGTCAATTGATTGAGTCTGAGATGTGCAGCTAAGTTTATTTGGCAATGAAGACTTCCATCCTTGCAGTGTATCGTCAATTGATTGAGTCTGTGATGTGCAGCTAAGTTTATTTGGCAATGAAGACTTCCATCCTTGCAGTGTATCGTCAATTGATTGAGTCTGTGATGTGTAGCTAAGTTTATTTGACAATGAACACTTCCATCCTTGCACTGTATCGTCAATTGATTGAGTCTGTGATGTGCAGCTAAGTTTATTTGGCAATGAAGACTTCCATCCTTGCAGTGTATCGTCAATTGATTGAGTCTGTGATGTGCAGCTAAGTATATTTGGCAATGAACACTTCCATCCTTGCACTGTATCGTCAATTGATTGAGTCTGTGATGTGCAGCTAAGTATATTTGGCAATGAAGACTTCCATCCTTGCAGTGTATCGTCAATTGATTGAGTCTGTGATGTGCAGCTAAGTTTATTTGGCAATGAAGACTTCCATCCTTGCAGTGTATCGTCAATTGATTGAGTCTGTGATGTGCAGTGTTAGACACCTTATTTATATAGGTTAGTTATTTTAGTTATTTAGCGACGCACCATAGTAGACGCATATTGAACGGGACTAGTGACGTTTGGGATATGTTGGGTTAGAGACCGGAAAATCAGTTAGCGATAGAATATTCCAGGGTAACGACGTGTTTAGTGACAGAGACTTCTACTGTGGCCTTTTATCAGAATAAATCCTTGTGAACTTGTTCATCAGTGTTGACTACATCTCTTCACTTGTTAAAAACTGATGTACTTATTTTTGTCTGACTTGTTGTTACCGCTACATTTACAAGACAAAGTAAAGAAAGAAATAGACAATTTACTAGAATCAGGTATAATTGAGCCATCAACATCTCCTTATGCTTCACCAATTGTGATAGCCAAAAAGAAGAATGGAGATATAAGGTTATGTATTGATTATAGGAAACTTAACAACATCACAGAATTTGACCCATATCCAATGCCAAATATAGAGGATATTTTACATAAATTAAATGGAGCAAAATTTTTTACTAAATTAGATTTAACTAAAGGTTATTGGCAAATACCTTTAACAGAAAATGCAAAACCTTACACAGCATTTGTAACACCATATGGTATTTTTCAATGGAATTATATGAGTTTTGGATTAGTAAATGCACCTGCCACATTTAATAGAATGATGAACATGATAATTGGAAACAAAGAAAATGTTATTTGCTATTTGGATGACATATGTATTTTTAATAATAGTTGGGAGGAACATTTGGTAGATGTAAAAGAAGTATTCAAAATAATAAAAGAAAGTGGACTTACAATTCAAGCAGAAAAAGTAGAAATAGGATTGGAGGAAATAATTTTCTTAGGACATAAAGTAAATAACAACATGATTAGCCCTATTGAAGATAACATAAAGAAAGTACTTAATATTGAAATACCTACAACAAAAAGACAAATTAAAAGTATATTGGGAATAGTAAATTATTACAGAAAGTTTATAAAAAACTTAGCAGAAATAGTGAATCCACTAAATGACTTACTTAAAAAAGGAAAACCTCAAAAAGTAGTTTGTAATGAGGAATGTGTGAAAGCTATTGACAGAATTAAAGATGTTTTTAGTCATGAACTAATATTAAGACTACCTGATAAAGACAAAATATTTTATGTCACAACTGATGCATCTGGTAATGCTATTGGTGGTTGTCTAATGCAGAACTATGATAACTTACATCCTATATTATATGTAAGTAGGAAATTATCAGAGGCAGAGAAAAAATATAGTGTCATTGAAAGAGAAGCCTTAGCTGTAATATGGGTAATTACTAAGCTAGAGAGCTATTTAATAGGAAGGAAATTCATATTATTAACTGATCATAAACCTATTCAGTATATACAGCAAAAGAGCATGAAAAACAGTCGTGTTTATAGATGGTTCTTAGCACTACAGGAGTATAAATTTGAAGTGAAAGCTATTAGTGGATCTGTGAATATTGTAGCTGATTTATTGTCTAGAATGACATTGAAATGAAATAATTTTGTAAATAAACTATGATTATATTGAGTATGTAATATATATTAATATATTGACACCATTTATATGTTATGGAAAAGGGAGATAAGTAAAGTTGATATTAAGCATTTAAAAGTAAGTATGGATATTTTTTTTTGTGTGAATCATTTCATATATCATTGACGAAAGTTAGTTCTATGGAAAAGGGTGAGTATAAAAGAAAAATGGACAAAAGCGTATAAAAGGGTGGTAAGAAAAAAAAATGTATTGAATGTGTAAATAAAGTCTATAATTGTTTTTTGAAATATTGTATTTTATCAGATTACTGCCAGTGAAGAACACTTGTGACGTGTGACGTGACCATAAGATGCCACATTTTCTTTTATGATGAACTGTGTACTAATGAAGATGATTTTGGAATGTTATGAACTGTTATGAACATTGACATGAATATGAGGAACTGTCAAGATGAAGATGTCAAGATGAAGATGTCAAGATTTTATGTTTGTGGTCTTCCCCTTAAATTGAAAATGCCCTTGTAAGACTTGACAGTAGTGGAAAAATATTGACATATTTTTTTTTCAAGGGGGGGAGGAATCTGTTAGACACCTTATTTATATAGGTTAGTTATTTTAGTTATTTAGCGACGCACCATAGTAGACGCATATTGAACGGGACTAGTGACGTTTGGGATATGTTGGGTTAGAGACCGGAAAATCAGTTAGCGATAGAATATTCCAGGGTAACGACGTGTTTAGTGACAGAGACTTCTACTGTGGCCTTTTATCAGAATAAATCCTTGTGAACTTGTTCATCAGTGTTGACTACATCTCTTCACTTGTTAAAAACTGATGTACTTATTTTTGTCTGACTTGTTGGTCAACTACACGTAATACACCCGAACAATTATACTCAAACGCTTGCTGAGTAATTGGTTGACTTCAAGACAGCCTGAATAAGCAACATCACAGCAGCTAAGTATATTTGGCAATGAAGACTTCCATCCTTGCAGTGTATCGTCAATTGATTGAGTCTGTGATGTGTAGCTAAGTTTATTTGGCAATGAAGACTTCCATCCTTGCAGTGTATCGTCAATTGATTGAGTCTGTGATGTGTAGCTAAGTTTATTTGGCAATGAAGACGAACTTTGAAATAATCCAAACACCTGAACAAAACACTTCAATCTATATTAAGTTTTTTTTTTAGTGGATATTTAGTAATTTCCCCCATAAGTTACTCATTAGGAATGTGTAAGTATTGAAGAGAGATAACTCAGGAATATTTATTAAAACGTTGCTGTAATGTCATTACATCTCTTAAACTATTTAACCTGTGCTATCAATTGTAAGTAGATTATAAAGTTGTTACTTTGTTTATTGTTATAATTACAACACTCAAAGTCTTTTTATATACCAAGTTGTATGTGTAAGAATTCTTCCAATGGCTATTTAATATTATACTCGCAAAATTAAAATCGTCTAAAGTAGCTGTTTTTTTTTTATTGTATTTGAAACTGACTGACCGATTTCAACAAATAATCGATAAGCAATAAGTCACTAACAAAAGAGTATCTCCATATATTTCCATATTCCGAGCACTATAACTTGCAATGTAAATTGTTTAAAAAAAGGTTCATGTTAGTAGTGAATTTCTAATGTATTGCCCATATGTTAATTATCAATCAATAATAGCCATGGTAGACAACCAATGAACATAATAAGTTTAATGAGCGCAGAAATAAATACATTAATATAAAACAACATTTTCAAATTAAAAACTCCGGGCGTAACCAGGGGGCTAGAGACAGTCTTAACCAAGTCATATATACCGTCTGTATATTTGGCCCATTCTATATGATATCAGAGATTAGTTGACATTAAAGCACCGGAGTACAGATAAATGTTGTTCTCACTTTGTCAATGTGGTGGCCACACTACACCTTAGTTCACCGTTGGCGACCGAAAAGAAAAAAAAATCTGAAATTCACCCAAAAAGTTTGTGCTCACCTTGGTCATTATGTCATTGGATATTACGTTTGAAAGTTTGAAGTATACAATCATACAAAACTGGACCAGCTTCACTGATATCTCTTAAAATCAACCTTTTAAAAACTTATACTGAGGGATATAACTCTTTTCAGACTAATTGTTCTAAAGTAAAGCTTGCATTATCTTTCTTTGCTTTTGTAGTTTCAAGCATCACTTTTTTTGTGTCTTTGTATAGCTTTTATATAGCACAACTTTCATGCATGCTCAGAGCGCTATGGTCCAATCTCATTTGTAGACCAATGGGAGAGGGGTATCTCTTAATAAGAAAAATGAAATAGATTCTAGAGATTTATCTTTAGATACAAATAGGCTACGTTTTGTTTTTAATTTAGACGGTCACAAAGGAAACGACGAAAGGCAAATAAATAATACTAGTCGGCCCACGCGTAGCATACGCCGTTATTTTGCAGGGCCGGTCTTAGACCAATGCAACCTTCGCAACCGCACTTTCAAAGGACCCGTGCTAATTCTAGGTGTAAATTATTAAATTAAACCATTTTATAACTTATAACAGATTTCCCGCGGCCGCCTGATTTACCAGGAACTCCTGGAAATCTCATGAAATTGCAAAATATACGAAAAAGTCCTGGAAATCTCCGGAATTATTATAAATCTTATGAAAACTTATACAAATCTCCTGAAATATATAGACAAAAATTGTCATTTTGGTGTGTCATTCAATATGGAAAACGCCAATCCTACGCGCGATAAAAAAAAAAAAACATTATCCCGCAATTTCGGAATCTGGTGAAAGAAGCTTCTCGCGCCTCAAACTAATGAAGAATTACTTGAGGTCAACAATACTCGTAGATAGATTGAAATATTTGGAAATTCTTGCTATTGAGCGTGATCTATGTAGGAAATATAATTATTATGATGTTCTGTATGACTTCGCTACACGCAAGGCTCGTAAAGTAATTCTGTACGTAGTAAAGAATGAATATAAATGCAAAGACGAATGTACTTTCTAATATATATATATAAACTCTTAATTTTAACGTATAATCCGTATTCCTACCCAAACTGGGCCCCGTGAGTTCCGTTTCGCATAGGTTAAGTTCGGCCCTGCTATTTAGTGACAGGTGAATACAGAGTAGATTGCTTGTTCTCCTCCCCCCCCCCCTCTTTTTTCACAGACCGCTTAAACTACGTGGGGTAGAAATAAAAAAAATGGTGATCTTTCCATGACTTCTTGGTCACAACGGTTAAGTCGGCCCTACTATTTTGTGACGAGTGAATACTATTTGTTCTCCCCCCCCCCTCTTTTTTTTTTCGTAGGGTAACCCTAGTCCGTCCGACTTGCAGAAATAAAAGAGTGATCTTTCCTTTACTTCTTGCATGTCCAAACTCTTGATCCTATATATAGATGTTGTCTTAGGGAGAAAGACAAATTATGCTTTTAAAATGCAGGAAGTCTTGTATCTGTGTGTTATTATTGTTTTTATGTTTTGCTTTATATATAGATTATGGCCTTTTGGGGAAATACCTAAAATAAAATGCAAAGGTTTAATAGAAAGATTGCGTGTTTTTTTTTTCAAGAATTGCAGCGTTTAAGCTACGAATCTGTCAAAACCGAGTCATAGTGAGCACCTAAGTGGTAAAAGGAATCTGTATACGAATTTTTGTTTCATTGTGAGAGGGAGTTAGGGGGAGAGAAAAGTGCTACTAGAAGTCACGGGCAAAAAGCTTGCATACGTGTGTGTAAGGGGGGGGGGGAGGGTTATAAAACTGGTGTAACAAACAAAATGTAAAAAATACTTTAAAAAAAAAGCAAAGCTCAATGCTGTATAATTTATTTCCTTTTTTGATATTAATCAAAATAACTAATTACCAACCATTTATTTACTAAATGTTGTTTTTTGTTATTGATTCATGTTTGATTAGGTACTTTATATAGTTGTGTGAAGTTTCAACCTGATGCGAGAATGGGTGTGGGAGATATAACGTGTTCAAAATGTGTACCAGACAGACAGTTGTTATTTTTACAAAAGAGGGGGGGGGGTCCAGGAAAAGCGGAGAGAGAGAAAGAGAGCTAAAGAGAAGTAGAGAAAGAGAAGGAGAGAGAAAGAGAGAAGGCCGTTCCAATTTACGGGCTATGTAAGTGGGATCGTTAAAATGTTGTCTGTTTTCTAGTAAGTCTGTATCTCTACGTTACTTTCTTTTCTCTCCATGTCCATTTATGACCGCATCCCTTTTATGAACCATGTGACCCGGGAAAGGATTTTATCCCGTGGCCAGGATGAGGAATAGGCTCTTCACCAACCCCTCTGTCTGGAGCCCCCCCCCTGCAACTAGATGATCATTTAGTCACATCCGTCTGGTCGCAGGATACGGTCCCTTGAGCCAACGACATGGGTTCCCCGTCCCATGCGAGGCCGGAGGCCGAGCCCAAGGGGGGGCCCTCCATATAACTTTAATTTGCCACCGCACCCATCATCACTCGTATGGCCCCCGTTGAGGAATGAAGCAATGGGTTTCGGACTGGCTAGCAAGTCTTTCTCACATCCCCACCACGTACAGGTACACTCGCTAGAGCATACAGTTGTAGAGTTGTAGCTCACTGAGAGTCCTGTTTGCTCACGTACTTAGCCTTTCCGCTTCCCCGGGTGGACGTATCCACGGAGGTGCCACGCTGAGGTGAAGGGGTTAATTCATCCGTCTCTCTCCACCTGGTACACAACTAGCTAAGGGGGGCGCGAAGGACATTTATTTTTCTTTTTGGGGTGGGGGACCCTATCCGTTAAGTTTGAGAAACACTGCATTAGAAAGAGAGAAAGTGAGAGAGAGAGAAAGAGAGACAGACAGACAAACAGAAAAAACAGAAGGGAGAAGAAAATTGCGATGTCGCAACCTGTGGGCAGTGGAGATCATTCCTTATAGAAGGCCTCGAGACTGACGTACGATGTCGCAACCTGTGGGCAGTGGAGATCATTCCTTATAGAAGGCCTCGAGACTGACGTACGATGTCGCAACCTGTGGGCAGTGGAGATCATTCCTTATAGAAGGCATCAACACTGACGTGCGATGTCGCAACCTGTGGGCAGTGGAGATCATTCCTTATAGAAGGCCTCAACACTGACGTACGATGTCGCAACCTGTGGGCAGTGGAGATCATTCCTTATAGAAGGCCTCGAGACTGACGTACGATGTCGCAACCTGTGGGCAGTGGAGATCATTCCTTATAGAAGGCCTCGAGACTGACGTACGATGTCGCAACCTGTGGGCAGTGGAGATCATTCCTTATAGAAGGCATCAACACTGACGTGCGATGTCGCAACCTGTGGGCAGTGAAGATCATTCCTTATAGAAGGCCTCAACACTGACGTGCGATGTCGCAACCTGTGGGCAGTGAAGATCATTCCTTATAGAAGGGCCTCAATACTGACGTGTGATGTCACAACCTGTGGGCAGTGAAGATCATTCCTTATAGAAGGGCCTCAACACTGACGTGCGATGTCACAACCAGTGGGCAGTGAAGATCATTCCTTATAGAAGGGCCTCAACACTGACGTGCGATGTCACAACCAGTGGGCAGTGGAGATCATTCCTTATAGAAGGGCCTCAACACTGAGGCCACGTCGTACAGACCTCCACTTCCCACAGGTAAGTGTTGTATCTGACAAGTTGATCAATGCAAGTGTTGTATCTGACAAGTTGATCAATGCAAGTGTTGTATCTGACAAGTTGATCAATGTAAGTGTTGTATCTGACAAGTTGATCAATGCAAGTGTTGTATCTGACAAGTTGATCAATGCAAGTGTTGTATCTGACAAGTTGATCAATGCAAGTGTTGTATCTGACAAGTTGATCAATGCAAGTGTTGTATCTGACAAGTTGATCAATGTAAGTGTTGTATCTGACAAGTTGATCAATGTAAGTGTTGTATCTGATTAGTTGATCAATGTAAGTGTTGTATCTGACAAGTTGATCAATGCAAGTGTTGTATCTGACAAGTTGATCAATGCAAGTGTTGTATCTGACAAGTTGATCAATGCAAGTGTTGTATCTGACAAGTTGATCAATGTAAGTGTTGTATCTGATTAGTTGATCAATGTAAGTGTTGTATCTGACAAGTTGATCAATGTAAGTGTTGTATCTGACAAGTTGATCAATGCAAGTGTTGTATCTGACAAGTTGATCAATGCAAGTGTTGTATCTGACAAGTTGATCAATGTAAGTGTTGTATCTGATTAGTTGATCAATGTAAGTGTTGTATCTGACAAGTTGATCAATGTAAGTGTTGTATCTGATTAGTTGATCAATGTAAGTGTTGTATCTGACAAGTTGATCAATGCAAGTGTTGTATCTGACAAGTTGATCAATGCAAGTGTTGTATCTGACAAGTTGATCAATGTAAGTGTTGTATCTGACAAGTTGATCAATGCAAGTGTTGTATCTGACAAGTTGATCAATGCAAGTGTTGTATCTGACAAGTTGATCAATGCAAGTGTTGTATCTGACAAGTTGATCAATGCAAGTGTTGTATCTGACAAGTTGATCAATGCAAGTGTTGTATCTGACAAGTTGATCAATGTAAGTGTTGTATCTGATTAGTTGATCAATGTAAGTGTTGTATCTGACAAGTTGATCAATGCAAGTGTTGTATCTGACAAGTTGATCAATGCAAGTGTTGTATCTGACAAGTTGATCAATGCAAGTGTTGTATCTGACAAGTTGATCAATGCAAGTGTTGTATCTGACAAGTTGATCAATGCAAGTGTTGTATCTGACAAGTTGATCAATGTAAGTGTTGTATCTGATTAGTTGATCAATGTAAGTGTTGTATCTGACAAGTTGATCAATGTAAGTGTTGTATCTGATTAGTTGATCAATGTAAGTGTTGTATCTGACAAGTTGATCAATGCAAGTGTTGTATCTGACAAGTTGATCAATGTAAGTGTTGTATCTGACAAGTTGATCAATGCAAGTGTTGTATCTGACAAGTTGATCAATGCAAGTGTTGTATCTGACAAGTTGATCAATGTAAGTGTTGTATCTGACAAGTTGATCAATGCAAGTGTTGTATAGTGACAAGTTGATCAATGCAAGTGTTGTATCTGACAAGTTGATCAATGTAAGTGTTGTATCTGACAAGTTGATCAATGTAAGTGTTGTATCTGACAAGTTGATCAATGCAAGTGTTGTATCTGACAAGTTGATCAATGCAAGTGTTGTATCTGACAAGTTGATCAATGTAAGTGTTGTATCTGATTAGTTGATCAATGCAAGTGTTGTATCTGACAAGTTGATCAATGCAAGTGTTGTATCTGACAAGTTGATCAATGTAAGTGTTGTATCTGACAAGTTGATCAATGCAAGTGTTGTATCTGATTAGTTGATCAATGTAAGTGTTGTATCTGACAAGTTGATCAATGCAAGTGTTGTATCTGACAAGTTGATCAATGCAAGTGTTGTATCTGACAAGTTGATCAATGTAAGTGTTGTATCTGACAAGTTGATCAATGTAAGTGTTGTATCTGACAAGTTGATCAATGCAAGTGTTGTATCTGACAAGTTGATCAATGTAAGTGTTGTATCTGACAAGTTGATCAATGCAAGTGTTGTATCTGACAAGTTGATCAATGTAAGTGTTGTATCTGACAAGTTGATCAATGTAAGTGTTGTATCTGACAAGTTGATCAATGTAAGTGTTGTATCTGACAAGTTGATCAATGCAAGTGTTGTATCTGACAAGTTGATCAATGCAAGTGTTGTATCTGACAAGTTGATCAATGTAAGTGTTGTATCTGATTAGTTGATCAATGTAAGTGTTGTATCTGATTAGTTGATCAATGCAAGTGTTGTATCTGACAAGTTGATCAATGTAAGTGTTGTATCTGATTAGTTGATCAATGCAAGTGTTGTATCTGACAAGTTGATCAATGCAAGTGTTGTATCTGACAAGTTGATCAATGTAAGTGTTGTATCTGACAAGTTGATCAATGCAAGTGTTGTATCTGATTAGTTGATCAATGTAAGTGTTGTATCTGACAAGTTGATCAATGTAAGTGTTGTATCTGACAAGTTGATCAATGTAAGTGTTGTATCTGACAAGTTGATCAATGCAAGTGTTGTATCTGACAAGTTGATCAATGCAAGTGTTGTATCTGACAAGTTGATCAATGTAAGTGTTGTATCTGACAAGTTGATCAATGTAAGTGTTGTATCTGATTAGTTGATCAATGTAAGTGTTGTATCTGACAAGTTGATCAATGTAAGTGTTGTATCTGACAAGTTGATCAATGCAAGTGTTGTATCTGACAAGTTGATCAATGTAAGTGTTGTATCTGACAAGAAATCTGTTATAAGTTATAAAATGGTTTAATTTAATAATTTACACATAGAATTAGCGCGGGTCCTATGAAAGTGTGGGGCCCACTGCGGTCGGATAGGTTGCTAAGGCCAGCCCTGCAAAATAGCGGCGTATTCTACGCCGCCGGTCGACTAGTAAAGTATAAAAAAATATATCCTTTTAATGGCAATATTCTTTCTGTCACTCTGACCGATTAAAAACAAATCGCCAAGGCACAGGACAGACAGCTACTGCTCAAGACACAATGGACAAAGAACTGGCCACGAGACGTTGCTCAGGTTAGTGTTCAGGCATTCCATGACGATTGGTGTCGATTAGACTAAATCTACCGTTGTCTTGGTCAGAGCTTAAATCAGACACTTAAGTAGGTGTTTTTTTTTGTTTGTTTTATAGAATAAGTTTGAGCCCCATCATCCATATCGTGCTTGAAAAGAATAAATATTTAAAATCACTTCCCCAGCCCTTCTCGTGTGACTAGAGATTCGAAGAATAGTTGTCACTGACAGGAGAAAGAGGCCAAGACAAACAAGTGGCGCCTACATCAATAAGTTTCGGGGCAGTTCTGGTTAGTCTTGGTTGGCTACCTCGAAGGAAAACTCTGAATTCAAACTTCTGCTGTCTTGTGGCTTCAGCCAAACTCGGGCTTCGGGAGTCAACCGTGAGGGACAAATCATTCGTCAGTGACTTTTTAGTCAGCTTGAAATGCACAGTGCTAAACGCTGGCAGAGCCTGTAACGTGACTGATTAACAATTGTATCGGCACTTGATAATGGGGGAGCTGCTGTGTGGGCAACATCGTTCCGGCCATAACCAATGTCCAGGCTTTCGTTTCATATCAAGATCGAGAATCCAAAGATAGATAGATGTCTTCAAAATCAAGTTGATTTAAGTTTAAGTAGATCGGAGTTTTTAATGGTATGTAGATCTAAGACATAGACATTATATCTAGACTGGAAATCGGAAACAAATTCTTATCCGCGATTGATCGATTCACAGATCTAACAGCAGCCCATATAAATTTTTATGTAGGGCCTACGTAATTCTTTTTCAAACTGTAAGGGAAGTCGCCCCAAATCTAGGAAAATCAATCTTTTCTGTCTTAGAAAAGTAATGATCTTTAGTTTTCAAGGGTTAGAAATAATGAAAACTCATTTATCGGATTTTTTTTTTTTTTGAATGGGCTATTAATCACAGAATTATATTTTCACGCAAATATATGAAACAAAGCCATTTCCTGTTAGATTCCTTTGAGATAATTTTTCAAAAATCCTAGATCGAAATAATTAATGTCTGTTGATTTTAATCATCTTATGTACATTTAAATAGATTGATTACCTAGATCTTTCTAGATGTATCTATGTATCTAAAAATTGCAAAATAATAATTATGAGACGAGAGTAATCTTATGTTTGATGTTCAATTACTAGATCTAGATCATAGACATAAATAAATATAGACTGGAAGTAGGAAGTTATTTTAATTTGGGGGAAGTCAAATATGTTTTATGTACTATATCTATGTGAAAAAAAAAATAGCGGCAATTGAGCCATAAATTCTAGGACTAACATTTCAGCCAATATATAATTATGATCTTTAGTTTTGAAAAGTACAAAACTGCCATATTCCCAATATTTTGCCTTTGTTTCATAATCATAGACATAGGCAAATATATATAGGTTTGTGATGTGGATCTATGTTTGTTGACATGGCTTCTTTATTAATTTATGGCGGTCGTCTTATCGATTCAAATTGTTAGAATCAGTTTTTAGTCAAAAAAGTCAAAGAAAATGAGCAGAACGTGCTCTAATGTTCGTAGTACGATAGGCCAAGGATAAATTCTAAAGGTTGAAAAAAAAAATTGAATATTATACACATTAACTTTCAGTTTCAGTAAGTCAGAATAATTCAGTATCACTGTGACTGTGACTGTCACTAATTTAATATTGATAGATCTAAATCTAATAAATATGACTAATATTTGTAATAACTATAGATTATAGATCTAGTGACAATCTAGTGACTCTAGTCCTAGACTATTTATATACAAACTATAGTATAAACTAGATCTATAGACTAGACTATACAGATTACAATTATAGTTTATAGTATAGTAGTATAGTACTGGTAGTAGGTAGTATTTTTTTTTACTATAGTATTTATATAGACTAGATCTAAATCTAGTATTTAAAACTATTTATAATTATTTTAATTATGTAAATTTAATAGATTTGGTAGGCACGATTAGAGATATAATAATACAGAAGGAGTTCTATCAATTATATAGCTTATGGCTGAAAAAAACAACAACTATAAATACTTTTAATTTTACACTGCTCATAACTGCTGTATAACTCATACAAACTTATCTTTTCCCAAATGTTTCCCATAATAATTTTTACTTTATCGTCCAGTCTCTATATATATGTCTATGATCTAGATCAGTGGTTCCCAAACTTTTTTGTCTCGTAAACCCCTTGCCATGTTTTCTGGTTATCGGTAGACCCCCTGCTTAACTTTCAAATTTTTGCAAATTCAACATTTTTTTCAAAACTAATTTCTATTTGTACAAAAAGTAAAGTTCCCCTCAGACCTTGTGGTCTATAGAGCAGATGATGTAAAGGTCATCTGTATCTGTGGTCTACGATTATCGAGGGTGTCATGTGGCCAGCAGGGCAGCACAACGACCAACAGCCTTTACTTTCCCCAACTAATGTCAGGTACCCATTAGAGCTGGGTGGCCTCAGAGGCGCCCAAAAGATCCCGAAATTAAAAATCCAAGTCTTCAACAGGATTCAAACTCGGGACCCTCGGTTCAGAAACCAAGCACTTTACCGCTCAGCCAAAACGCCTCCTAATTTCTATCTGTAGAGAGTTGAAAAGTGAAAAAGTAATTTAAAGCTACATATAAGAGATTTTAGAGATCTCTCTTTTTTATTGATAAAATTCAAAACCAATGAAAATAGCAATATGTATTGCTGGAATCTCCAAACACAATGGCCTTAAGTATCATTGTAAGAGTTTTCGCAAAGAGCAGTTTCTCGTGTATTGGTTGACGTTTCACGAGTTGCTCAAATATTGTGTCCGCGCGAAGATGTTATCACTATCGGGAGAAAGAGCGAAGGCGAGTGACTGTCGCCTAAACCAGTAAGCTTCGAGCATGAAGGGCTCATTAGTCTTGGCTGGCTATCCACCTAGCAGAAGTAAAACTGAATTCAAAACTCTCCTGTCTTGCAACTCAAACATGGGAAAGGTTTTGTGGGTTAACCTGAGGAAAAATAAGGAGCCGGCGACCATAATGCAGTTTGCAGCACACACCACTACATCCTGTCAGAACCTGTAACGCTGCTGAGCCCAAACGTATATATGTAGTTTGCAAAGAATTACATATGAAGCTTTTAATTTTATAACTCATGCCACTGAAGCAACCTTGGACTGTATTGTTGCTTAAAGAAATTCTTTTAATAATATCAGATGTAGGTTTGTGTAAAACAGGTTTTAAAACTACAACGGCCGATAAAAATCAATGTTTTACTTATGGTGTTTTCCGCATTTTGCCATAAATAAGTAAATTTCCCCATTCAGACATTGTGATGATGTTATGGTCATCTGTTTCTTTGGCCAACGGTTAACGAGCAGGGTGTCATGTGGGCAGAACAACGACCAACCGCCTTTACTTTTACTAACATAATTCAGGTACCCATTAGAGATGGGTGGACTCAGGGGAGCCCTGAAAATCCTGAAATTCAAAATTCACAGAGATTCGAACCCAGGACCCTAATTACGGAAGCCAAGCGCTTAACCACTACCACCACACCCTTATTTTGCTATAAGTGAACAGATATTGTAAGACTCGTAAACCACCATCTTCTCTACATGTTGTTGAATAGAGATTTTGTGGGTCTATTCTGAACTTTATCTTTGAATGTTCAAAAGTTTTTCAAATCTATATCTTTTTATCTAGGTGATATTGTCGCAGATGATCCTCAAGCGTAATTAGTTTTATATCGTCATAAAAAAGGCAATCGGTAACCGCTTGGTTGACAAGGAAAGAATGAACAATTTTATATAATCAACGCTAGACTGTCTACATTTCTTTTTGTTAAATATTATTTAGATGAAGACAAAATTAAGTTATTTTAATAAGTATTGAAATTAAATACAACAATTTTTCGTTTGAATAGCAGGATAAATATTTAAATGATTAACTAAGTTACAAATTATATACAGTGTGAAGAATTACATTAATGGGATGTAAAAATTAAAGTCACGACCTGCTTATATGAAATCTATTATCATAGAGACCCTTGGACATCTCATGGACCCCCAATTTGTTTTTTTCACTTTCGTAGACCCCTTGAAAGTCTTCGTAGACCCCTGGGGGTCTATATAGACCACTTTGGAAATCACTGATCTAGATCTAAAAATTAAATTAAAAAGACTCTACTTCTTATAACTACTTTACAAATTTTAAATTTCACGACTTTTTTTGTAGAGTGTAAAGATCTCTATGTCCAGTCTAGATTTAATATATTTAGGTTTATGATCTAAGCTTTGAAAAGCAAGTATCATCTTAACCATCTCTTAAGCGCTCTTAAAGACTAGTGTTTTATCGGATTGATTTATATCAACGGTTCTCAACCTTTTTAGCTCGGCGTTACAATTTTTATAATGCTCCAGTATGCGGCCACCTCGTTCGAAAGTATAAGCAACTTTTCTTTTGCTAATGTTAGAAAGTCGTAATCATAATGTAAATCTCTGTTATGCCTTGCATTTTTTTTTTGCTTTTTTAAATAACAAAAATAACAAGATTACAAAGAAAGTTTATGTTGTCACACAAACTCAGAGGAATCGGATCCCTGTCTGATCCGCCTATTCGCAAGGAATATTCAAGACGTGATTTTGTTTTGATTGTCAAAAGTAAACATGTTTCAAAGATTCATTTGGCGTTGTAAAAAAATGTTATACATGTTTTGGATATTCCTTCAAAGTTAAAAATATTTTATTTCCTTATCCAAACCTCCCGCTGGACTACGGGGGATGGCAGCAAGCAGGGTAAGAAACCGGGACCGTCGAGATAATCAGTCCAGCGCGCTAACCGCACGACCAGGTATTGGTGTTAACTTAATAAAAAACTAATTTAGCCTATTATTGATAAAGAGATATATTACACATAACGGCATGACAACTACCGGATATGTACAATATGTCAGACGAGCGATTTTAGATAATCTTTTATTATTGATTTGTAATTGAAAAAAAAAAAGAAAAGAATAATGCATAGAGCATTTGAAGTCCAAACAGGAGTGAGACAAGGCTGTTTACTCTCTCCCTTCTTGTTACTACTAGCCATAGATTGGGTCTTGAAGACAGCAACAGACCAGAAGCGGAACGGTCACTGGCGAATCCAGGGGGGGGGGGGGGCGGTAGTGGCGATCGCCCCCCCCCCACTCGGCCGACCCTCCCCCCCAGGGGGGGCGTACGAATTTTAATATAGAATTCACACAATTTGTATACGAATGTATTACTTATGTTAATAATATATGCTAATTATTTATATTTCAACCTATTTTATCGTAATTTTTTTAAAGAAAGACTTTGCTTTGGAAAATTTAGAATTCATACGAAATCTTTCAGTATAAGAGTAACAATTGAGATGAGTTCTGAACCCAAATATTCTTTTCCTAGTCGCCTTTTTCCAACCTTTACTCAATCTGCTATTTTTCTAGTTAAATAAATTTGGGACTATAGCTCATAATTTATGCTTCAATCCTAAAAATGAAAACGAATTTAGAGTAGAGTCTAATTGGTCCACTTAATTTCTCCTCCCACTTCCGAAATGTTTTGTTAGAGCTTTGAATTGTAGTTGTGTAACAAAACAAAGTTACAAACATGCTTATTGAACAAAATGTATCACTTACAAATGAGCTTTTTTTTAAAAAAAAAATTATTATTCTAATTTTTTTTTTCGTCGGCGATCTTCAAAGCCTAAATCTAAATATGTGGGGTATCTTCAAATCGTTTTATTTGTAATGTAGTATGGGCCTTTCTAATTCATATTAGAATATTTTTTTCAAGTAAAACATTATTGAAAAGGCCATTTTTTAAAATGATGAATAATGAATTGTAGATGTCAGGAGAATGCGTTTCTGCAGTGAAGAATGCTAAAAAACGCTTTTGGCGTCGGAGCTGCGCCTCGATCCCCACTAATAAATAATTAACTGTAGATGACAGGAGAATGCGTTTCAGCAGTGAAAAATGCAAGAAAACGCTTTTGACGTCGGGGCCTTGCCTTGAACCCCACTGATAAATAATGAGCTGTAAATGTCAGGAGGAAGCGTTTCTACAGTGAAGAATGCAAAAAAAAAAAAAAACGATTTTTGGCGTCGGGGCTTCGCCCCGAACCCCACTAAGGAGGCTTACAGCGCTCCCCCAGACCCCAAGTTATTAAGAGAATAGGCTCAACATAAGTGGGTTTTTTCTTCGCAGAAAATTGAGAAACACTGCTTTTTTTTTATTTCTCATATATCTATATCTATATCTCTCTCTATATATATTTATATTTATATTTATGCTGTACTCACGTTTATGCATAGGGTTAGGGTTTACTGGGCGTTAGGGTTAGGGTTTAGAAAAAAATCGCCCCCCCCCCCCAAAGTTCTGGATCCGCTAGTGGGAACGGTATACAGTGGACACTGTGGAAACAGCTAGACGACCTCGACATTCCAGATGACTTGGCTCTTCTTTCTCACACACAACAGCAGATGCAGGACAAGATAAGCGTTGCAGACAATTCATCGAGAATGGGTCTCACCATAAACAGAGCAAGGTGTTCAAGATAAAGGCATCCTACAATACACCCATTACAGTCCAAGGTGAGGCGCTGGAAGAGGTGGAAAGCTTCACCTATCTCGGCAGTATCCTAGACCACCATGGAGGAACAGATGCAGATGTCAGAACCCGCATTGGTAAAGCTCGAGCAGCCTTCCATCAGCTGAAGAAAACCTGAGGATCTAGGGAAATAAGCACCACCACCAAGATTAGGCTCTTTAACATCATTGTTAATCCGATACTACTTTATGGAACAGAGACCTGGAGAACCGCCATCACCACCATGAAAAAAATCCAGGTAATCATCAATACCTGCCTGAGGAAGATTCTTATGATCCACTGGCCAGACAAGATCTCGAATGAGGAACTGTGGCAAAGAACAAAACAGCAGCCCATCCTTCAGAGACGCTGGAGATGAATAGGTCACACTCTTCGTAAGCCTGCATCCAATATAAAAAGGTAAGCCCTAACCTGGAACCCCCAAGGAAAGAGGAAAAGGGGACGGCCCAGGGATACATGATGGCGCCGCGATCTGGAAGCAGATGCTAAGCAGATTGGCAAGACGTGGGGACAGTTGGAGAGACTCGGCCAGAACCGAGATGCCTGGAGGAAGCTGGTAGGTGGCCTATGCCCCAGTAGGGACCACAGGCAGAGATGAGATGATCGAGTTTGTACTTCGGCAACGTCTGCTCGATGTCCCAGCACAATTACCAACAGAGCTATTGGCATTTTCATTTAAATGGAACTTGAATGAGGATGCAGATCTACCTAAATTACACTTCTGATTTATCACTCTTAAAATCTATATCTACTAGATCTAGATCTAAAATATAAATTTGGAATAATGTAGATGTAATTTAGATAAGATTGATGTAAAAAAAAAAGGGCCTAGATAATCTATTAATATTTATTGCAATATTTAATTTAAAAATAGTAGATTAGTCTTAGTATTTTATAACAATGCAATTTTGATCTAGACATTAGGAAATAAAAATCTACACTTTAAGTCTAGAAATTACAATTATAGATCTATACACACACACACAAACTTTCACAAAGTTAAATTGTAGGGAATGTCACGTAGAAATTCCATCACTGCTTGAACGGGGTCCCCACATTTTAAAATCCTATTTTCAACATTTTAAACATTTTGAAAAACGGGAAAGATATAAAATTTAAAGTATTCTCGTTCTCTGCAAATATGACATACTTTCAGATCTATTATTATTGAAAAAGATAGAGATATCAACATTAAATTAATAATAATCCGGTACTTTTATAGACAACATATATAAGTCAGCGCTATTTTGTCTCGCGCTATTTTTGTCATGAAATTTCGCGCTATTTTATCGGAGCTATTGTATCGGAGCTATTTTGTCGGCGCTATTTTGCCGGCGCTATTTTGTCGGAGCTATTTTGTCGGCGCTATTTTGACCGCACTATTTTGTCGGGTCACCGTTTGGATCAGTCATGTAATTAAATTTGTAATAATAATAATAAGGCTAGACTTCGAGTCCGAAGATTAGTGAGGAGTGCAGTATTTCCCGTGGCTGCGCAGTCCCAGCTGTGACCTTTATATTTTGCCACATCCAGGGCAAGCATAACCGTTATCAGCAGGCGGTCGATTTAGATTTTCTTTTCGCCGTCTGCGTTTGTCCTCGGCAGCAGATTTTCTTTTGGTCTCAAATGTGTATCCCGCAGCCTTCGTGAGTGACCTCCAGCTGTCTCGTTTTGAGGCCGCATGCAACCAGGTGCTCTCTTCTAAGTCAGCCAAGGAAAGTTGAAGCCTAAGCTGGTCTTTGAAGCGTTTCCGTGGGGCGCCTCTGTTACCTCGACCACCTTTTAGCTCACTTTGGCATACGTTCGTCTCCCATACAGGATACGTGCCCTGCCCAGCGCAAATTTGTAATAACCCTTAAAAACGATATATAAAGTAGACTAATTCAGCTTATAAGTACTAGTACTATTTCTTTCCCACGGAAAAGGGACTAATTTAGCTTAAGCCACCACTTCAGTCAAGTACTATTTCTTTCCTCTGTTTGAGAAACGAAACAAAGTAATTTATGACCAATTATAAATTAACTGATTGTTTTTTGTTTTTTTTTTTGTGTTTGAATGTCAGGTAAAAGAAATAATTGTGCGAAACTTTCAGCTTGATCCAAGATTGAGTGTCGTAGAAATATCGAGTACAAACTTTTGGCCAGTGCAAAATGTAGTATTGGGGAAGGGGCGTTTCATTTAGAAAATAGTGTGTGTGTGTGTGTTTGAGGTCATTATAATGCAGGTAAGAAGGCTACACCTGATGGACATATCAAGTGTTGGTCCATACTAGGGGTTTGGAGGCTGACTAAAAGAAACAAAAATCAAGGACATAGAATTTGAGGGCTAGAAAACTGTGCTGGCGGTAGGGGAGCGTTGTAATGCGGGCCATAAAGTGTTCCAAAATAAACATATATATACCAACTATTTCAACCGTAGCCGAGCGCGGGTAACAGCCAGTATTATAAATAATGTTAGTTACCCTCCCCTCTGTATAGCACTACTTGGAAGCCAGTTGAACGAAGTACTAGGTTAGGGACCAATCACTAGTGACTTCAACGTGTGAGAAATACGAGCAATGACTAATACCCCCCCCCTTCTCTTTTTTTTCCGGTGAATAAATAATTAGTGTTCAGACAGTAGAGATAGGGAGGGGGTGAGAGAGGGGGGGGGGTAATAGTCACGTGATAATGTCAATTAAAAGGAGGAAAATCAAACGAAAACTATGATTTGTTAATAACTCATTAAAACCGTTGATCCCAATTTGATGTAGAATTCAAGCCTGAAAACTAAAAAGTGCGTATGTCATGACAATGTCAATATCAACTTGATCAACTTGCTACGTCGTTCGACGTCGAAAAACTAGAGTTTAAAGAAAGAGTGCTCGGCTCTTCCTAGTCAGTTTTTCCGTCCTGTTGTCAGTTCTCTCTCTCTTGCAAACTCAATCCCATCTCTGTTCTCATCACTATCATGGTACCAGCATCCGCGACGTTAACAATCTACAATTCAGAGTTTAAGTCCTTTTTTTCTTGTTAAAAGAGATTACTTTTGAAGTAGCTACACGAGTTACTTTTGAGCAAATAATCCGAATCTGATTCCAGGGGATATTGGCTTAGCTCGTCTTGTGTCTTTTATGTCTCGTGCTGTCTTGCCATGTTTGTTTGCCAAATATTTTAAGATGTTTCTTTAGAGATAAAGATAATTTACTTCCTAGTCCAAACCTCCCGCAGGACGACGGGGATGGCAGCGGGCAGGGTATGAACTCGGGACCATCGACAAGTCCGAACAACAGTCCAGTGCCAATACCGCAAGACCAAGCAGCCACCGTGGATGTTGGTTAGTACTGTACTATAGCAGCATTAATATTTGTGTCACTCCATGTCTCAAGACATTTCTGACACAAACCTAAACTAGACGTACGGCAGTATTGTTGTGGTCGGTCACTGGGTTTTAGCACCAGAGTGCAAAGTACAACGAAACCGATGAAGGCGTAACATAGTTTTATCTGTAGAACTTGAAAGAACAAACTACTTTTTAAGACAAAACGTAATAGAACTTTATGAACAGTATACACAGATTGAACTGGAGATGAGATCTACATCTAAAAGTCATGAACTAAACTGAAGATGTTCAAACAAAGTGTAGCTCACTACACAAACACGTCTTTACTGCTTTCAAAGCTCTGAGTTGTCTGTCTATTCACATTTCCATTACGGCAGACCCTATTGTAGTTTCATCATTCTCCCCTGACCAATAACCTATCGCTTTTTCCCGCCGTTACCTTGGAAACACATACGCACACACACACACTCCATAACATATTCAATTACACAGACCCAACAAACTCCATCGGCCTAAGCATTATCTATTACAAGTTGAATGTTTATCGCAATAACTGGATACCGTTTAATTTGTGTTTAACTTTCCTATTTGTTTAATTCAAATAACTCTTGGATTACCTATTTATGTTCAGCTATTCCGTATGTTAACAGACAAGAGATAATCTAGCCATATTCTAGTGAATGTTTGTTACTGTTAATTGATTTTTTTTCTGAGATTATAAATGCTAAAGATCTAGTCTAGGTCCTAGAGCTACTCCAATATTTTGTTTGTGCGATAATAATTTCACTCTACATGAAAATCTACCTGGCAATATTTTGGAAAAGTACTAAATCTAGATCTATGTCACATGTAACGACTTAGGTCAATACCATAACATCTTAGTGTTAGTGTTGAAAGTCACAATGATACTCACTGATCTACTGGCTCTAGTATCTCGGACTTTTGCCTGGTTGCTGATAGCGACACTCGTGTCGACCGCAAGCTTCTCAACGAGGTGCACTTACGATGCTGCCTACATACTCGCCAATTGCAGCAACAGAAATATAGTGAGCATTCCCTGGTGGCTCCATAAAAAGATCATAACTTTAGATCTGAGTGGAAACTATTTTCCAGTGCTCAAGTCCAGAAGCTTTATCGGTTTTAACTACATTAATCAACTGTACCTAAAACACAACTCCATACAATATCTAGAAGATGAAGCGCTCCAGGATTTGGTCTACCTCAGAGTTCTTGACCTATCCATCAACCTTCTCAGTCATCTCCCAACATCCGCTCTAAAATATGTGTCCCTTTCCCTTACTCAGCTTGACTTATCTGGAAACAGAATCCAAGTTATCTACAAAGGAGCGTTTAAAGATCTAAAAAATCTAAAGATATTGGAGCTTAATGGTAACAGTATTTCTCGAATAGACACGGGAGGTCTGTCTGGACTATCATCTCTTAATGTACTGAAGTTGCGTCAGAATGCCTTGTGCACTTTGCCATGTGATGTTTTCTCAGAGTTCAGCTCAACCGTTGAGACAGCTGTACGACAGTGGATGTGCCATTGTAACTTGCGATGGCTTAGGACATGGCTCAATAACACCAACCAAGAGGTATGGAACGCTGACGGCTACTTCATCCGCTGCAATGGGCCATCCATAGTGAAAGACAAGCCTTTAAACTCTCTCCTATTGGACGAACTGGAGTGCGAGGTCAGAATGAAGTTGGGCAGCTCAACAGAATTACTTTGTAAGTAGACCTACATGATGCTGACGCCAAGGGGTTGAAAATTCAGAAGTCATTAAGGTATCAAAATACCCAAATAAATACACCATCTGTACAAACACAACACAAAGGGAAAAACAACAACAAGCAACTGCTGTATTTATATCCATAGGTCATACCCTAACCCATATTAATGTAGATTGACTAGTGATAAACTTTGCACTAGCCTATACAAGTACAAAAACTAAAAAGAAATATATTTGGGAGCTGCAGGTCACACATGCATATCTCTTCTTCATGAGACTGGTCACCACGTCTGAAGTTTCCATCTATTTTCAATAGTTCTGTACCTGTAATTTAACCGTTATCAAAGTTATGTTCAATAACTAGGACTTTCCTTGACCTTAATAGACGACTGAAAGAAAAACACTTGAACTATCTTATCCGGTAAACTCACTCATTATGTCTTCAAGTAGTTTAAATTGAAAAGGAAATGGGCTGTACTGGTTGTGTGAGTCACAGATAACATTCCTGCAAGAAGATATTGATTGTTCACATGTTAAACGTCTATAAGAATTGTGTTCACTTTGTCTTAGTTTCACTTCCTTCTTAAACTCAGCCATCTTGTTTCGTTCAGACCTTTCTGTCTTTACGAGCTGTTGGTCGAGTTCTGAAACTCTTAATTTTTTGTCATTTCTTGTTTATTGAAAAACAATATTAACAGACATTAGGTACAAAATACTAATGAGGCTTACCAAAGTACCCTTTCCTCTTTTGATGGAGCCTAAAATAGAGTTTTTTTGTTTCTGTTGCTATCTTGAGCAAAGCATGCCAGGAGGTCGGAAGATGAAGGGTCATGTTGGGGATAAGCTATTCATACTGCTGCAGTTGCATCGAAATCTTAAGTGCAAGAGAACTAAACCAATGCAATCTTTAAATGCAAGAGAACTAAACCAATGAAATCTCTAAGTACAATTGAACTAAACCAATGAAATCTTTATGTACAAGAGAAGTAAACCAATGAAATCTCTAAGTACAATTGAACTAAACCAATGAAATCTTTAAGTGCAAGAGAACTAAACCAATGAAATCTTTAAATGCAAGAGAACTAAACCAATGAAATCTCTAAGTACAATTGAACTAAACCAATGAAATCTTTAAGTACAAGAGAAGTAAACCAATGAAATCTCTAAGTACAACTGAACTAAACCAATGAAATCTTTAAGTACAAGAGAAGTAAACCAATGAAATTTCTAAGTACAATTGAACTAAACCAATGAAATCTTTAAGTACAAGAGAAGTAAACCAATGTAATCTCTAAGTACAATTGAACTAAACCAATGAAATCTCTAAGTACAATTGAACTAAACCAATGAAATCTCTCTCTAAGTACAATTGAACTAAACCAATGAAATCTCTAAGTACAATTGAACTAAACCAATGAAATCTCTAAGTACATTGAACTAAACTAATGAAATCTCTAAGTACAATTGAACTAAACCAATGAAATCTTTAAGTACAATTGAACTAACCCGATGAAATCTCTAAGTACAATTGAACTAAACCAATGAAATCTCTAAGTACAATTGAACTAAACCAATGAAATCGCTAAGTACAATTGAACTAAACCAATGAAATCTCTAAGTACAATTGAACTAAACCAATGAAATCTCTAAGTACAATTGAACTAAACCAATGAAATCTTTAAGTACAAGAGAAGTAAACCAATGTAATCTCTAAGTACAATTGAACTAAACCAATGAAATCTCTAAGTACAATTGAACTAAACCAATGAAATCTCTCTCTAAGTACAATTGAACTAAACCAATGAAATCTCTAAGTACAATTGAACTAAACCAATGAAATCTCTAAGTACATTGAACTAAACTAATGAAATCTCTAAGTACAATTGAACTAAACCAATGAAATCTTTAAGTACAATTGAACTAACCCGATGAAATCTCTAAGTACAATTGAACTAAACCAATGAAATCTCTAAGTACAATTGAACTAAACCAATGAAATCGCTAAGTACAATTGAACTAAACCAATGAAATCTCTAAGTACAATTGAACTAAACCAATGAAATCTCTAAGTACAATTGAACTAAACCAATGAAATCTCTAAGTACAAGAGAAGTAAACCAATGAAATATTTAAGTACAATTAAACCAATGACTTGCTAGAGAGAAGGGAAAGAGGGACAGGCCGCATACAAAAGTTGTATAACATTGAACTTCCACTAAGTTCCACCCCCCCCCAATCTCTGAAGCAAAGACCTCCACTAATAGTACTATTCAACTAGACATATAATAGAGAGCTTTAACGATGCCCCCCCCCTAACTATGTGACAACACACTTCCTTGTTGAGGCCAACACAGAGACAGGAAGAAAGTCGTTGAAAAGCTCGAGTGCTCTTCTGTCCAGCAATATAAACTGAGGAAGTTACCAGACCCACTCACTCCACAGCAGACGACTTTCTCCTGTTCTTCACTTAAAAACTCCCTTCTAGATTTACGCCGCGTACCGAACCTTCTGGTCTGCAGTGTGGTCATCTTTCACCTACGTCTGAGCGTGAGTATTTCTTTACTACACATGTGTCTTAAATGTTAGGTAGTTAGAAGCAAGTCATTTTGAAATGCCTGCTCATTTTAGTTGAAACCATATTGGAAACACTGGTCGAGCAGTAAGAGCCTCGTACTATTTACATCCTTCTACCAGGACAGGGGATGACCTCCATATTTCGGGAGGGCAGGGGATGACCTCTTAGATTCAGAAGGGCAGGGAGTGACCTCCAAGTTTCTGAAGGGCAGGGTGTGACCTCCAAGTTTCTGGATGGCAGGCGATGACCTCCAAGTTTCATGTCGGTAAGTAAGGTTCAAACTCTGGATCATTGTGAAGACAGAAGGAAGTGCACACCACACCAGCAGGCAGCTCTTGTTGCTGAATAGACTCTCCAGTTCTGGTGGCTTACGAAACAGGAGTAAATTGGAATGATGGGGCAGCCTATGTGGGGCCTCAGGGAGCCTCACCACAACGGATGTCATAATATCATCTAGGGATAACTGGACACATGTGTCGGTGATGTGCCATCTCTTATTCCCGACCTCTGGGTAAAATCCTTCCCATTTGGTCAAAGGATCATTAATTTGATATTTGTTGTTTTGGGAGTTTTGGAACATTTGCACAATTTAGGCCATGTCGTGCCCATAATCCCTCAAGGGTTATTCCCCCTTCATAGCTCAAGAGCTAAATTTGTGTACAGTTGGGTTATTATACACAAGGTCCATTCACAGTTCGGATGGTAAAAATAGTAAAAATTGTATTACTATATGTGAGTCAGCTCGCCCCTTAACGGACACTTACAGAGAAGTCTAACGAAAACATTTCAGCTTATAAACTTGTAACCTATAGAGTTCATCACAAAACTGTTTTTTTTTTTTTTTTTTTATATTGACTGAACTAAGCAATTAGTTCCTATAGACTATAAAATGGGTTGGCTTTCGGAACTATTTGAAGTTTAAATGGAAACACTTTATCATAAACTTCTTTTTAATAACTACATTCCAACTCATCGTGTTAACATTCAAGATGAATATGTTTTCATTGAAGATTATTCCCTATTCAACACAAGGTACATTTTCTTATTTGTACACTCAAATTTTTATTACCTTTTATTTATTATTTTTAATTATTTTCTTTTTTTCAAGTCTTGGAAATGCTGGAGAAACAGAGAAGACAAGGGCGACAACATTTTCATTCACTTGGAGTTGTGCTTCCTGACAAAGAATACAAAAGCGTCCACGTGTAGAGCCTTGACTCTTTAAAATATGATGTCCATAACACGGTAGATGTTAACCTTTCCATACCATTAGGACCAGGGAAATTGAAATTCGTGTGTTAGAGAAAGAAGAGACACGGGCTTAGAATATACACAAACAAAAACAGTTTGATTCTATTGGTATGAAATAAACCTCTTGGCATAGTTGCCTTGATACACTGAGATAGAAAGCAGGAGAGGGGAAATGAGGAGAGAGGGAGACATTGAGAAAGAGAGGAAGATGGGAAAAGACATAGAGAGTGGGGGAACAGAAAGAAAGAGAGGGAGACAGAGAAAAAAAGAAGAATATGAGGAAAGAGAGACAGAAAGAAAAAAAAAAGAAAGGTGATTGAAAAAGAGAGGTTGATTTTAGGGAGAGATTCAGATAGTGTGAGAATAAGAGAAAAAAAAAAGATTAAAGTGGCAGGAGGGAGAGAGAGAGAGAGAGAGAAACTAAATAAAAATATTTAGAAACTTTAAGTTTAAAATATTTATAAATAATTTAAAATTTATTCATTTATATTTGTGTGTTTCGATGCAATAAAAATGTGTACTCAAATAGTGTGTTGTCTTTTTATCTTGGATCGTTGCCGCTCCCAGGATAAAGTGTCCCCTCCCCCCAGTCCTCAAATGTGCAGTAAGTCTTGAGACACACACTGAAGACACTACTGCATCTTTGGGGAGGAAATGAGTTGACCTTTTATTTTCTTTCGTTTTCGTTGCGCCGTTAAGACCGTAGAGTCCGAACATTGAGACCACAAAAGTCCCTTTAGTCTACCTTGACCATATAGATTGTCCACTGTCTAGACTAGTTAGCACACCGTCAGTGACCTCTCTCATTTTGATATCTCAGTACAATCTTAGGGCCATCTTGTTAGGCACACTCGCGAACGCATACAAACACACACATTTGACAAAACACACACACACACACTTATGCATGATGCATTGATTTTTTCATGTATGTTTTTGTTGTTAAAGTCAGAATGTTCTATTGATTCCATTGGTTGCCTCCCCATTATCAAGATAAACCAGACGAGACCACGATCGCCAATGCCTCGATAATCCAAAGCGATACTGCAAGTCAATCAACTGAGTCAGAAAACTTGGAGGCGTTCCTAATTGCAACTGTTGTCATGGCATCTGTCGCTGCTTCTTTCACCATTTCAACAGTAATAGCCTGTTATCGATACCACAGTACAAAGTAAGCATGGATGGTTATTAATGCTTTTTTTTTTTTAAATTCACAAATAGAATGGGAATATCCTTAGTCAGAGAGAATATCCAAATATAGCGGGAGTACCCACTACCCATAGATAGAGGGGATACTTACTTGTGATTGTCGTCATATGAGACATGCCCATACATTTGAAATAAAGTGTAACTCTTTATCTTTTTACAACGCATATATCAACATAATCAACTCTCTCTCTCTCTCTGTCTGGTACAATAGTTTTACACTTTATTTCTCCCACACCCAATCTCGGATCAACTTGAAATAAAAAAAAAAAAAAAAAACAACTTTGGTATCCTCAAAACAGGAAACATCAAAAAAAAAAAAAAATTAGCAAATTAGTTGATTATCTATTGGTAATTATTTTTTTATTTGTATCGATCAAGGGAGAGAAATAGTAGTTGGCAGATGTGGTGGCATACGTTGAAATATGTCCTCTTTATACTTTGTAAATATCGTGACTTTAAGCTAACAAAAGATACGAATAAAACCCACTACTTTCGTTAACTGGCACAGTTGAGGAGGCTTTGAATTCACCTTTTTTTTTTCTAGAATACATTTAAAAAGCTATCCTGGTAACCTTCACATAGATACCACCTTCCTTCTCTGCCCAACCCCCCCCCCCCTTTTCCCAACTGGTCCAGACGAGTGATTGGATCATAGCTTGAAATAGCGCTAAACAAAAACAATTGGTAAAATATTTCTAATCGCACAGATTTATGATTGTTAGTCAAGATGTATTACATTTAGTTACATGACTGATCCAAACTGATTGATACAAGTACGCTAAACATAAGCTTGGTTGTTTTTATTTTTTACTTTCTCATGTTTCTGTCATGTCAATGTGTTTGATGTTTCTGTCACATAGACCCAGCCCGTTCTTGAAGGAAGGTCTAATAGGAGTCGACGTCCTGAGCAGACGAAGATCTTCTAGACACAAGTCTCCACAGCCCGGGCTCTGTAAGCTGTTGGGATGCAGCGCTGTAGTTTATTGCTAGGTTTCAATGTTTTTAATCGACTTTTGTTTTTGTTTGTGTCTGTGCAGAAAGAAAAGGTTGAAAGACAACTATGATGAACTGGACACGAGAATCACTGACCGAGTGTTTTATCATAGACCTCAAGTCAATGGTTGGTACATTTCTACTGAGATTTTTCTAGTCACTTCCTGTTGTACAATAGATTGTAGTGTAGTAACTCTAAGGGAGGCAACTTAACGAAAGGACGTCAGAAACATTAATGGTATTTATGACCACGTGATGTCTAGATGACCAGAACATCGAACATAAACAGCGGCGGTCAGTCCGTGGGTTCGCTTCCCTCACAGTTCTTTCTCTGGGTTCACATGTCCGCCCTGCCAGGTAACTATCAGGCACTCCCTCCAAACTGCTCCAACAAGACAACTTCATGCGTTGCTCCAGGTCCAGAGCGACAGCCTTCCAACAAACGGTTACTGGATGAAAGGGCATCTCGTTCGGTTGTTTTAGAATACAGAACCCACTGTTTGTGTTTCTTCTTCTTACTTGGGCGCAAGGAAACTTCGTCTCTATGTAAACACTCCGTGCTAGTCCCGTGTTGAATAGTGCGCACTTACGTGATGACAGTGCGCATGACAGAGTTACAACAGCCTTATTTTTATCCATGCTTAAACGCGAGTAGATATCACTTTAGTTTAGGAAGCTAAGTAAAGAGGTGCAAGAAGTTAATCTTATCTTATATAATACAGACGTTACTTCAAAAAAGAAGATGATTACGTCCTACGCGTCATGCATTTAGTCATGCATGACTTAAATTCTGTCAATTCACTGGTTTTCCTGGCTAGCTCAGGCAACCCATTCCATACTCTAATAGCACTAGGGAAGAAGGAGCATTTGTACAAATATGTCCTAGCATATGGGACGAGGAATGTGCCTTTATCTTTGTGTCTTTCTGAGTATTTTATTAAATTTTGTGTTTATTAGTGACACTAATAAACTCTGCACTCTATCCAGAAGAATTGAAGAAATTAATTGTAGATAAAATAAATGAGAAATGGACGAGCTCTCATCCAAGTCACAAGAAAGATGACACTTACTATAAGCTATCCCGACAAGACCAACGTCTAATCTTTCGACTCAGGACCGGACACAACAGAATGCGACAACACATGTACCGGAAGCTCAAAATTGGAACCAGTGAAATCTGCCCATGTAGAGTATCACCAGAGAATGCCGACCACGTCCTCCAAAACTGCTCTCTATACCAAGAGGCCCGTATAAGACATTGGCCCCAAATCACCCCAATAGAAAGGAAACTATATGGAGAGCTCCCTGATTTGGAAACCACTGCGCAGTTCATCTCATGTATTGGTCTAGTCATATGAACACTCCAACATGACAATGAGAACGATGAAGAAGAAGAAAGAAGATTTAATTTTGTTTTTGTATTTGAAGATTATGGTTTAGTGTTTTATGTATAATTGCTACTTTACTTTTGAGTCTTCTGTCCTGAAGTTAAGCTTTAGTTTTGTATACAAGAAGTCTTAAGAAGGTCTCATAGTTTTTGATGCTTTAATTTGAATTATTCTCATCTTATACTGTTTGTAAAGAACAAAATTTAGGTCTAAAAGTTTATGTTTAACAATTTATGTCTAAAAGTAAATATTTTGTGATGTGTGATTATTTAAATTAGGACATAATCGTAGAGTATATATTGTTGTAACTCTAAGGTAGGCACTCAACGAGAAGGCAGGAGGTAACAATAGACTAGGTATTTATTTACAGTACAAACAGGCATGGACTTCAGCTATTAGTCCCAGAGTGCCCTATCTCAAGGTGACACCTAACTATCAATACACCAACATACTTCCCAGTGCCGTCCTCAACACAGTTCATAGATTGCACAAAGGACGTTCTCTCGAGTCAAGACAGCCCAGACTTCCATCACTTTAGCCGAATCCACAACAGTCCTACTTTCTGTCATAAATCAACATGTCTTCTCCTGTGTTCAAAGTGCTCTCATGCGCACCATCAGTGTGGGGAGGGAGCGGAGTTACAACAATATTTTTAGACTTTTTCTTGTGCGGAAATCTGCAAAAAATGAATAAAAATTTGAGCCCAACTGGTTCTAATAGACCCTGAGCACCTTACTTTATAATCAGTCAATCTGTACATTAGTACAATTACTTCTTACTATTATTCTCTGACATTTTCAGCTCAAAACTCCAGCAGTTCCTGTGCCAGTGGCTACCTAGACGTTGTCTCAAGTCGCTCTTCTTCACCACGTGACACCCCAGCAGAAGCCGGAACTGACGCAAACCCTTATGCTGAGATAGGCGAAATGTGCATGGCGGGAGAAAGTAAAACTGCAGACGAGTGACCTCATCCTTGTATTACCACCTTTGTTTTTAATCCCGTCCTCAGCTTGACCAGATTGAATGGCTGTGATATAATTTAAACAACTGGTTGTTACAATTTTTTTACAATAATAATTAAACGAGTGTAACACTGTCTTGTGTAACATCGACAAGAGTAACATAGACAAGCGTAACATTGATTAGCGTAAATTGACTTGGATAACATTGCCTAGGGTAACATTGATGAGTGTAACATCGACTAGTGTAACATTGACTTGAATAACATCTACTAGTTTAACATTGACTAAGGTAACATTGATTAGGGTAAGACTAGGGTAATTTACTAGGGTAACTTTGACTAGTGTAACATCGACTAGTGTAACATTGACCAGTGCAACATAAGGCAAACATAATGATTTGACCAGTATAACTATGACCATCGTCACCTACACAGCAAACCAATAATTTTGAAATGACCACAGGACATTGACCAGCTTAGCACTACCACGTACTAGTGTCATGTCCTCTTGACTTCAAAAGTCCTTCAGTTTAAGTGTTGTGCTAACTAATGTCACATGTTGACATAAATGTCAGTGACAACATCGTGAAAAGAAAAAACTCCATGAAATGTTCAGTGTGAAGCGATTATAAGTTTATAGATCTATTTAAAACGTATTATAAATCATTGTATATACAATTGTTTGACATTGATATGAATTGGGTTGTTAAATATATAGGTAACTATTAAATATAATTACACATGAAGTGTCATGACTTTTATTTCTAGCACCTGTGTTGGTGTTTATATTATACTTTCAATTTTTAAGACTCCAGCAATAAACAACATTCACTCGATAGAAGAAAGGATAGTGATGCGAAGAAATGTGGGGGGTGATATAAGGGAACTTGAAGACCAAAGTTATATTGTTGCAACTCTAAGGGAGGCAACTCAACGAACAGATAGGAGGCAATACTAAACGATGTCTTTATTACAATCTATCAATAAAGAGTTGGACTTTCGCTATCAAGTCAAGGAGAGTACTGTTTTAAGCTCTTAGAGTCCTACTTCATACCAGAACACAGAACAGACCACCGACACACTTCCTAGTGTCGCTCCAGGTCTCCCAAACAGTTCCCTAGTATCACACAAGACAGCACTCAGCCCCAGACTGTTCAGACTCCCATGACTTTAGCCGGCTCACAACAGTCCTTCTTCCTGTATCAATATGTCTTCTACTACTTGTGTTGAATGGCGCTCTGATGCGCACCAACAGTGTGGCTCGGGAGAGGAGGTACAACAATATATATAAAGATGGGGTGAGATTTTGAACTAAATAATGTAAATTGACAAACTAAACGTACCCAAATAATTCTTCAAAACGTGACTAAGAGTTTCATAACTATAAATCCTAAATCATAATGCAATCCCACATTTCCCATCTTGTTTTCGGCTATTCAACGAACTTAGTCCGTCTTCAAGACACACGATAAAGATGCTTTAACGTTGTACGTACAACATGACAAGAAGTCAGGATGTTCAAGTGTATGTGTCAGGATGTTTAAGTGTATGTGTCAGGATGTTTAAGTGTATGTGTCAGTGTGCCATTATTTCATGTCTTGAAGCACTACTTAAAAGATAAAGCAATCCCTTACTGAAATATAAATGTTTGACCACCAGTGTCGAAGCTTATGAAAACAAAATGTCTGTGCTCTCCATCGATGACGTCGACTAGTAGATTGCATGAATCTTTTCCATTTTTTACGCAGGAAAACGAAACCGAATCAACGCATTGAATACGCGATTATAAAGCCAGTTCCTTGAAGAACATTCCTCAAATACAACTGTTGAAAGGCTTATATGCTTGACAATATTTGTCCCTTTTTGGTACCGATTCTTGGATGCTAAACATTTCACTTTACAACAAAATGTTCACTACATCGCCTATTTAACAGTCTTGTTTCATACATTTCATGAGGTCAACTTTCAGCTACAAAGTAAAAACCTACATTTGATATTGAACCCATTAACTCGGCGTTTTTTTTTTTTGTGCAAGAAATTAATTATTGAAGCAAAACATTCGATTGGGTTAATTTTTGGAAATGTTCACATTTAAAACAGTCCGTCAGGGAGATGACATTTTGACTTTTGTGTAAGGTTTGAGGATATTCTGAATATAATATTACCTCAATGGATAATCCACCTCTAGGATGGTGATATAGATGAAACGGTTGTAATATTACAAGAATAAATGATGGCATGAAAAAAGCTAAATGTCTTTCACCTCTGATGCAAAAGCGAATATTTTAAATAAGGTGGCGAGATAAAAAAAACACCGAGAAAGTACTACGAAGAGGGTGCCAGGACTTCCGCTGTGTTATCAGCACCAAACGCCTTGGATGGCTTGGCCACGTTCAGAGAATGCCAGTAGGTCGACTTCCACCGATCTAACAGAAGACAGGAGAGCCGCTGGTCGTCTACTTGTGCGGTATACGGATGTATGCAAACGCGACATGAAGCTCTTTTAATTGTCACTATTACCTGGGGAAAAGTGGCACTGGGTAGATCCACACGAAGAGCGAGCATAAAGGAAGCGTCTCGGATTGCAGATGGCATACACAGCTGTAGTAGAAAGAATGGTGAAAATGCAACGGCGCATGGTGATTACATATGCCCAACTTATGACCGCAGGTGTGTATCAAGGATTGGCTTCTTTAGTCTCACAAGATGTGGCAGAAATAAAAGATCGTCTCTCGAGACCTACAATTCCACTGAAAAATACTGTTACGAATCTCCCTTTCCGGCCCTCTGCAAACTGCACCACACGACACCACCAACTGAAAGAACTTGACAACTCAGGGCTCCAAATAACGTAATAGTTTAATGTCAATAAAATAACAGCTAATACTGTACAATTGGCAGCACGTAACACAAGACTGTACAAATATCTCTCCGTTAACACCGTACCGCCGTATCAACTCTTACACTGTCCTCTCCGTCTCGTTCCGGGCTTGCAATGGGTTCAACAGTTCAGGACTGACTTCACACACTAGGCTCGTTGTGTCGGACTCGATCGCAGACCAAAATCAAGACGCCAGTACTCCGCACTGAACCGTCGTAATGCTCCGTACAGAACCACACCGTTGAACTGTGCTGTAGTCGACCGTGTTCTGAACCCCTGCGACACCTCCGCTCTTTATATAGGGTCCCTGCTGGACATCTAGAACCGGACGGAACATCGCTCGACGTTTCTATCTTCGTCACATGACTACATCCCTCGTGACGGTCCTGAGTTCTGTTCACGACGGCGATCCTTCCCGAACCGTCATGTTAACACTCGTCTCGGCTGACCGTCGTAGCTCGTCACGGTTGACCGCTCGTCTAGCGCTGGCCTGATGTGATTTGCGTCGGCTGACTACACACACACCACTACCCTTATCTGTGCCACCACCAGGTTTATAACAATATGATAAACTTGAAATACAAAAAGATTTAAGTTCCTACACTCCATTTTTAGATGTTGCAATCTATTGGGCAGACGATATAAAGCTCACATCTGTTTCTATGGTCGAGGGTTAACGACGGTGTCATGTGGTCAGCACAACGTATAACCGCCTCTACTTTTCCAAAGGATTGTCAGTTGGGATGATGAACCTCAGAGCCCCTATGGATACGCTCATAGAATCAGGTGACCGTAGTTTTGCTTTAATGCGTTATTTGGTGAGGTGGGTTGAACGATCATGGAAATAAGTAACTAGTTGGCTTTAGTTCTTAACTAGTTGGCTTTAGTTCTTAACTAGTTGGCTTTAGTTCTTCTCAGGCTGTTGTTTGATTTCTCTTAGATTTATCTTATGAATAGATCAGAGCCCATCGACTGGTAGCTAAACAGATCAGTGTGTTAAATATTTCCAGGGATGGTACTTTATTTCGGAGGGGGGTGAATTCCGACCCCCCTATTTCCAGCTACGCCTATGATTAGTTTTAATTGTTACATAATTGCCACTGTTGAGAACTCTCAGTCTTTTATGTACCCTAGTAGAAAAAACAATAGTCAACATTTTAGGAAGTGAAAATGGAAATAAGAATACGGCGTCCAGTGACAACATGTAAGGAAACGTGTCAATGAACTAGTGTCAATGAATGAACTAGTGTCAATGAATGAACTAGTGTCAATGTTGTCCAGGTCTACATTCAAAGTGCAAGGGAACGAGCGTGAAATGCAAGAATGTAAGAATTAGTGAAAAAGTGTAAGTGTAAACATGTAACATTTAGTGGAAAGTGTAAGTGTAAACATGTAACATTTAGTGCAAAGTGTAAGTGTAAACATGTAACATTTAGTGGAAAGTGTAAGTGTAAACATGTAACATTTAGTGCAAAGTGTAAGTGTAAACATGTAACATTTAGTGCAAAGTGTAAGTGTAAACATGTAACATTTAGTGCAAAGTGTAAGTGTAAACATGTAACATTTAGTGCAAAGTGTAAGTGTAAACATGTAACATTTAGTGCAAAGTGTAAGTGTAAACATGTAACATTTAGTGGAAAGTGAAACTGTAAACATGTAACATTTAGTGGAAAGTGAAAGTGTAAACATGTAACATTTAGTGGAAAGTGTAAGTGTAAACATGTAACATTTAGTGGAAAGTGTAAGTGTAAACATGTAACATTTAGTGGAAAGTGTAAGTGTAAACATGTAACATTTAGTGGAAAGTGTAAGTGTAAACATGTAACATTTAGTGCAAAGTGTAAGTGTAAACATGTAACATTTAGTGCAAAGTGTAAGTGTAAACATGTAACATTTAGTGGAAAGTGAAACTGTAAACATGTAACATTTAGTGGAAAGTGAAAGTGTAAACATGTAACATTTAGTGGAAAGTGTAAGTGTAAACATGTAACATTTAGTGGAAAGTGTAAGTGAAAGTCTTGGTGCAGTGTAAATGTAAATGAAAAGTGGAAGTGAACAAAACAACTAGATGTATATGAGCTGCTATCCATTGAATAACAGTTTTTTGCTGTTGTTGTTGAGCTTTGTAAGTGCTGTTCTGAGGTTTTTAATATAAGAGGAATCAAGAGTTTTGCAAGCTTTGGGTCTGTTAGAAAGACAATCTGACTGTGAGGGGAACTTGGATGATTTGCTAGCATGGTAGCAGCTAGTGCTAGTGCTTCCCTTTCTGCTCTTTGACAGTCAGAGAGCTCTCCAGTTGCAATGGATTTTTCTAGTTTCCCTCCATCTGGCCATTCGATGAGTATTCCAGCTCCTCCATTTGTGGTGGCTTTATGGGATGAGCCATCCGTGTAAACTCTGATCCACTGATAGCTAGGGTAATTGGTATGTATAGGCCTATATCCGAAAAACGGGAGTATCTCTCCTAAATAGGGCTCCACAGCTACATGAAAAAGTTCGAGATGAACCATAGTCGTTCTACGACTGACGGAGGCCAATGATATCCGAAAATCATATTTAGTAATGAAATATAAAACTAGACATATAAAACTAGACCTAATAAACTAGACATATAAAACTAGACCTATAAAGGGTTCCATAGATCGAAATTGCTTGGTGCAAGTTTCCAGCCTACTTGTCGTTTTAAACTAAGCTCTAAGCACCCATTAGAGCAGGCAGGCTGTGGCGGATCAGCACCTAACTGACTGGGGGCTGCCCAGGTTGAGGCGGGCGGTAGCTGATCAGTGAGGCGCGAAGACCTCTCCCACCGTCAGAGACAACCCGTGGCGTCCATACATTACGCCAATCAAGTTGGACTTATAACCCGTAACTGTTGTCTCCCGTGTTGTTTTAGCCGCTTTTAAGATTGGCCAATCTGAACAGCATGTATGCTCTCCTGACACAAAGAAGATTACGCTGGCTCGGACATGTCACCCGCATGCCAGATGGCAGAATCCCGAAAGATATCTTATATGCTGAGCTTGTGGAAGGAGTCAGACCCAAGGGCCGCCCAAGACTAACATATAGAGATGTCTGCAAGCGAGACATGAGAGCCTCAGGCATCAGCGAAAGTAAGTGGGAAAACATAGCCAAAGACCGGAGTGCATGGAGACAGACTGTGCGTGCTGGGACAACCCTTGCTGAGAACAAAAGAATTGAAGCGGCTTTAATCAAGAGGGATAAAAAGAAAGCTGCCCTGTCTGCTAGCCCTAAATCAGAGGCATACACATGTACGAATTGTGGCAAAGTCTGCCGTTCTAGAATTGGCTTGATTAGCCACACCAGATTCTGCCCCGTCTCAAGATTAAGCCAAAACCAGTGACTCATTTGGGCGCATCCATTGCCTTTCGAGACAAAAGGAGCCATATATATATATATACAGATCGAAATAGCTTAGGGCCGCTAAGTCGAAATCCAGTCCTGCCAATACCGTGAAAATAAAAAGGGTAAAGTATGCATGTAGACTTGCATATTGTTCTGTTGTCACAGATTAATAATAAATTACTGTAGACATTACTAATTAATAATGATAATAACGAGACTGTCTTGATCAAGGTAGACATATATAACTAACTTTTTATTTCCGTCCGATTCTTTGCTTTCGCATAAAACATAAACAACAAACAATGACGTAATATCTTCTAATATTAACACATCCTTCCTTTTGAAGCTATCATCACATCCTTCCTTTTAAAGTTCTTAATACTTATATTTACAAGGAATTTTGACAACTCGACCACTTCTGGTTGTCTTGACCGGCACAGCAAGTTCTCTAGATGTTGGTTTATAATTGTCTGTTTCTTTTGTTCTAACAGTTTGCTGTTCATTGTCTTCGTCGGTGTCATAGTACCCAGAGATGTCTTCTTCGTAGCTCTTGTTTAAAAAACGTTGATTTCGTCTGTATGTTTTCCCATCATTTGTCTTTATGATGTAAGATCTGGGTGATGGGTGTTTCTTAATGACGACTGCTTTCTGCCATGTTTGTCCTGGACGAACTCTCACCTTCTCCCCGACAGAGTAGTCTTTAGGTAACCTTGCTTTTGCATCGTACCTCACTTTGCTTTTCCTCTGTCGTTCGTTGAGTAATGTCTCTGCATTTTCAGCTACCGATGGTTTCAATAGTTTGGGATCAGTTGGAATGATGTCCCTGAGTCTTCTACTCATCAGCAGTTGTGATGGCGAATAAAGCAGTCCGTTTATCGGAGTATTTCTATACTCGAGCATATGGATCTTTCCCACTTTTGTATGCTTTGTTGAATATCTGCTTTACGATACCAACATACACCTCACTTTGTCCATTTGATTGAGGGTATCTGGGACTTGATGTTGTTATCTTGAAACCCCATTCAGAAGCAAACTCTCTATATTGATAGCTATTGAATGGCATATTGTCGCTCACTATTTCTTCTGGTATGCCATGTCTAGCAAAAATACCTTTCATTGCCCTGATAACACATTCTGCTGTTTTGTTCTCCAGTCGTTTTATTTCAGGGTATTTAGAGAAATAGTCCACAACAAGCAAATAGTCATTGTTTCGCCATTCAAACAAATCTGTCGCAATCTTTTTCCGTGGTCTGTCTGGTACAGCATGAGGTAGCAATTTTTCCTTCACATTATTTCTTTTGAACGTTGCACATGTTGCGCATTTCATTATTGTCGAAAAAATATCTTTGGACAATCCTGGCCAAAACACACTCTGTTTTGCCTTGGATCTGGTTTTCTCAAGACCAAAATGACCTATGTGCAACTTGTCGAGAATTTCATTTCTCATACTTGAAGGAATTATAATTCTGTTCTCATAAAACAATATTCCATTCTCTTCATGAATACTGTCTTTAAATGAACTTTGAGTTTTTATCTTTGGCCAACCTTCTCTGACATAATTCATTACAAGTTTTAATTTAGCATCAGATTCAGTTTTCCCTCTAATTTCAATAATCTTCTGATCACTTCCCGGAAACTGTGCTGTTGCGCTATGAATTCTCATAACCATGTCATCATTTAAATTTGATTGTTCTTGACCATTGATGTACGCACGCGATAACGTATCAGCTATTTGCATTTTTGAACCTGGAGTGTAAGTTACTGTTAATTGATATCTCAACAGTCTTAACATCATCAACTGAAGTCTTGGTGAAATCTTATGTAAAGGCTTAGTCACAATAGTTTGCAAAGGTTTGTGATCTGATTGTACAGTCACAGTTCTTCCAAAAATATAATGGTGAAAATGTTCAGCTGCAAACACAATAGCTAACATTTCCTTTTCTATTTGTGCATATCTGCACTCTGTTTCTGTCAATGATCTTGACGTATACGCAACTGGTTTGTCTTCTTGCATTAAACATGCTCCCAACCCTTTAGAAGAAGCGTCACACTGAATAGTAACTGGCTTTTCAGAGTTAAACAATTGCAGAACTGGAGCTTCACTAAGTGTTTTCTTTATTAGTTGGAAAGCATTTTCTTGCTCTGCATTCCACTGCCACAATACATCTTTCTTTAGCAATTCACGCAATGGACTGGTAATTGTTGACATGTTTGGAATGAAACTTGACAGAAAGTTCAACATCCCTAGCAGTCTTTGAATTCCTGTTCGATCTGTTGGTGCTGGCATCTCCATTATTGCTTTGATTTTAGCTGGATCTGGACGAATACCATCTGCTCCAATTTGTCTTCCGAGATAATTAACACCAGAAAGTTTATATTGTATCTTGTTCTTGTTGAACTTTACATTGTTCTTTCTAGCTCTCTCCAGAACATTTTCAAAAATTTGATCATGTTCTTTTTCATCTTTTGCTGCAATCAGCATGCCATCTGACATGATATGTACACCTGGGATGTCTCCGAATACTTGATAAGCACGTTTCTGTAATACTTCACTAGCTGAGGATATACCAAAAGGCATTCTCAAGAATCTGTATCTTCCAAACGGAGTATTGAGTGTACATAAATAAGAGCTTCGTTCATCCAACTCCACTTGCCAATATGCATCCTTTTGATCAAGTATACTAAACAGTTTTGCTGCTCCCAGTGAACTATTGATTTGATCAAATGTTGGTAAAGTGAAATGTTCTCTCATTATATATTTGTTAAGTTCTCGGGGATCTAAACACAACCTCAAAGAATTATCTTTCTTCTTTGCTATAACCAAGTTATGAACCCATTCTGTTGGTTCATCAACTTCTGTGATCACTCCATCTTGTTGCATTTGTGTGAGTTTTCTTTTTAATTCTTCATAGAGTGATGGTGCAACTCTGCGCGCACATTGAATAACTGGTTTTGCATCTGACGTCAGTTTAATGTGATACTTCATTTTGTATGTACCGAGTCCTTCGAATACTTGCTTATATTTTTTCATCAACACTTGTGAAACTTCATTATGTTGCTTGACATCGTGTACTTCGACATTTCTCTTTGCCTCAATTAGTTTTAAAGCAAAAGATGTCTTCTGACCTAGTATAGGATTTATACTTTTCTTGATCACGTACAGATCATCTTTAACTTCTACATCGCCGACTTTAAATGTGACCGATGCAACTCCCTTCATTTCTAATGCTTCATCCCCCAATGCTCGTAGGGTAGTATTTGAATTCTTTAACTGAGTATCAGTTTCTAAATTGTTCCACGTTGACTCTGATATCCCATTAGCTTGTGCTCCTGTGTCAATCTTCATTTTGACTATTTTTCCCATAATATTCACATCAACCATCCAAACTTTGACATTGTTGTCTGTACCAATTGCCTCAAACCACAATTCATTTACTTGGCTTGACTGACTTTCATCTTCCAGTAAATCAACAGCCTTGAAGTGTTTCGACCGACATTTTACAGCGAAGTGATTTCTCTTTTTACATTTTCGGCATGTCTGTCCGAATGCTGGGCAATTGTATTTTCCATGAGATCCACCACAAGATCTGCAATCTCTAATGAAACTTGTTACATGATTCTTTGCCATATTTTCCTGTGAGGTTTTGACTGGCTTTCTATCTTCTGTCTTCTTTAATTTATTAGCAGCATCCACATGTAGTCCTTTCATATCTATCATTTGGTTCTGGGTATGCTCGTCAGCACGAATTATGCTTGCTGCCTTCTCTAAAGTTAAGTCTACATCTCTCAGAAGTCTCTCTCTCACTCGATCCGACTGTATGCCACATACCAATCGATCTCTGATGAGTTCATCTCGAAGGTTGTCAAACTTGCATTCTTTTGCCAAATTCTTTAACTCAGTATAATACTGTTCAAACGTTTCTCCGTCTTTCTGCTTTCTTGAAAAGAATTTAAATCTGTCATACACAGTGTTGGACTTAGGCAAAAAATGATTCTGAAACCTTTCAATGAGTTTGTCTACAGTCTCATCTTCAAATACTTGAAAAGTATTGTAGATGTCGCGAGCGGGTTCACCGATCAGGTGTAACAATAAAGCTTTCTTCACTGGCTCGGGCTTCGTATTCTTTTCAGTGGCGACCATAAACAGTTCAAAACTTTGTCTCCATTTTTTCCATCTTTCAGATAGATTACCGTCTAGTGACAACGGTTTAGGAGGATCGAATAATTCCATTATTCGTACAGATTCTAGATTCTATGTCTAGATCTAGATCTAACAACATGAACTAACGACACCACAAATAAAATGTACTTTTAGCAATTTAGAAACCACTAGATCTAGAGATCTACCTGTTACCAGCACTTTAAAGAAATGTGACACTAGATTTGACACCTAATCTAACACCAGATCTGACACAAGATCTGAAACCAAATCTGACACCATGTTCTGTTGTCACAGATTAATAATAAATTACTGTAGACATTACTAATTAATAATGATAATAACGAGACTGTCTTGATCAAGGTAGACATATATAAATAACTTTTTATTTCCGTCCGATTCTTTGCTTTCGCATAAAACATAAACAACAAACAATGACGTAATATCTTCTAATATTAACACACATATAGTGTCTACATGTATTTATAATTGTGTGTGTGTGTGTGTCGCTGGGTGCACAATGCATACTTGTAGATGTTGTAGATTTATAACTAATCCTACTATCTCAACTTAGAGCAAGAAGACTTAAGATATATTCTTAAAATATTCTAGAATCTATTTCTATTTTGCAGACTTGCAAGTGAAACAACCACAACAATGTACAAGGTATACAAACTCAAAAACTACTTTATTTCGCTCCTTGTGATTTCACTGCCATTTCTAGTATTTGTGTTGCTAATGCCTCCAAATGCGAGAGCAAGCCCAATCCCCATTCATCAGTCAGCTACAGAGAGAATTGGGCAATTACGTAATGATCCAACGAATCAGAATGGGGTGAATTTAAGTATTATGTCTATTTCTGACTGTCAAATAAAACCACAATAAACGCATAACACAAGTATCGTCAAAATTTCAAACAACGTCAAAGAAACAAGCAATATAAAAGAAACGAGCAATTCGTTTTTTACTAACTTCACCAGACTTAAACATGAAAACTTGTTTCAAGTAATTCAGGACGATCACTTGTCTGACGCTGATTGGAGTAATTATGAAGACAACTTTCGAGTCAAAAATGACTTAAATGACGAGTTCCTGTTGACAGGTGAAGATATCTGTTTGAAAGATATTTATTGATTATCATCCCATCAGTAATTGGTGAAGTTGATCGCAGAGACATTTTACGCAAAACCTGGCTCAAAGCCGCAGAAACTAACTCTTGGCCAAGGGCTGAAATTAAAGACAAAATAAAACACATTTTTTTATTTGGCTCTCATTCCAAAGTAGCCAGGGAAGAGTTACAAAATCTGACCAAAGAAGCAATCCTAAATAACGATATCGTTATGGCAAACTTTGAAGATACTTATGGAAATTTGACAGTCAAAATACTTGCTGGGTTGAAATGGACATTGAAATATTGTGCTTAGGTCACTTTTGTTTTGAAATGTGACATGGACACGCTCATAAATGTTCCACTGATGATAAACTTTTTACATTACGTTCAAAACAACAGACCGTCTGACAAATTTGTTATAGGATTAAAACATATTTCTGACAAGCCTCCAGTAGTTCGAAGTGAGAATCGCTGGAAAGTTACTAATACCGAATATCCACTTCCTTTTTATCCCAGATATTTCTATGGTCATACATACGCTCTTAGCAATGGAAGTCTTGATGTTTTGATAGCAATGTCAACCAGAACGCCACTTATCGCCCCTGAAGATGCCTATATAACAGGGATTCTCTCAAAAATTGCCGGAGTTCTTCGTCTGCACGCGCCATGTTTTACTGTGTGTTGCAAGAAGATCTTTGACTGTGAAATCGTCTGGAATACAAATGTAGCCATCACAGAGATTAACAACAATGATCGGCTAGAAAGATTGTGGTCCAATATTGTTTGGAATCGATGCAACAAGTCAAAACCGATTTCAGAATAGAAATAGATTCATATAATGTATATTTGTAAATTACTGTCTACGTGGGTGTGTACTCAAAAATAACTTTGTTGACATGAGCTTTATATTGTTGTAACTCCGCTCCCGAGCCACACGGATGGTGCACATCAGAGCGCCATTGAACACAAGTAGTAGAAGACATGTTTAGACAGGAAGAACGACTGTTGTGGATCCGGCTAAAGTGATGGAAGTCCAGGCTGTCTTGACGCGAGAGAATGTCCTTTGTGCTATCTATGAACTGTGTTGAGGACCTGGAGCGGCACTGGGAAGTGTGTCGGTGGTCTGTATTGGTATTTAGGTAGGAAAGGACTGATGTCACTTGACATAGGACATTCTGGGACTTGATGGCTGAAGTCCATGCTTGTTTGTACTGTAAATAAATACCTAGTTTAGTGTTACCTCCTGCCTTTCGTTGAGTGCCTACCTTAGAGTTACAACAATAGGTTCTATTTTTCAGTTAAGATTTTTAAAAATTAAAAGTTAAAGCAGTTTTAGGGAAAAACGACCTCACTGCAATGAATACAAGTTGGCATGAATAAACTGAACAACTAAATGTAGGCAGCGATGGCCACAAGTTTTGTTGCCTAAACCAAGAGGAAAACAGATCAACTCCCATAGTTATAGAAACTGACAATAAACTACTGAAAGGCCAAGAAGCAGCCTAATGAATTCATAAAATATTTGCAAAGTGTAGGTCATATACAAATCAATGAAGCAGAATTAAAGATGCACACGCAGAAATCCTGATAAAAATCAAGTGAACAAAACAGCGTACTCTCCAGGATTGATAATGTGAGCAGGTCAGGCAGGCGCGAGTGGGAGATACCTATAATATTCTTACTGCTCAACATTAAAGTTTACCAACAGTAGGCAGATGTTTGCGCTACTGGGTGGGCTCAATCTGTGCACCTCGGTATGGTGACCAAGAGGCTAGAGTCACCTAAGTAACCAGACAACTAACTATACTAACTTAACTAAGTTAAATACTAGATAACAAACTTTAGTTTACGATAAATAAAACAAAAAGAAACTTTATTTACATACAAAAATAAATCAATAATAAAATATAATATATACACTAACTTGACTAATCACTACTACTGAACCCATCAACTAACTAAAACCGTCTAAATCTACACCACTACAAACACTAACAAACTAACCAAACCAACTATCTAACTAAATCACTACAACTACTACACTAGACCTAGATCTACACAAACACACTACAATGAACTAGTCTAGATCTACAATATTCTACTATTACACTCATAACACTAAAACAAGAACACCTTAGTCTTAGTAACTTACTAACTAGACTAAACTAATTACTAACTAGCTAAAGCAAGAAACAGACTATAACTAAGCCACTTAGGCAACACTACACTAGTCACTACAGAAACAAAATAACACTAGCTTCCCTAGAATTAGAATAGATCTACAGAAACAATAACGTGAATAACAAAACTTTAAAACTAGATCTATCAATAGCAGAAACAAAATAACACTAGATTCTAGATTCCCTAGAATTAGAATAGATCTACAACAGCAGTTATAAACAGCAGCTATTTCAGCAGAGTAATTGCAGCAGCTAAAAGTAGTAATAATAGCCTGCAAAACATAAATGCAAAACTATATTATATTCTATTAGGACTGATGGACGCCGCCATCTACAATACAGCATGTTGCCAACTATTATGACAAATAGTCCAAATAGAAAATAAAATAACTACCTTACACATAGTGTGACATAGATCTAGTACAAAAAATAAATAGTTACAAACTTACAGGCCGTCCCAGGTACAGGAATAAAAATATAATTGGACGACAGACCACAAAGATCTTCAGCTGTGTTACAGACAAATATGGTACTGACCACTGGTCAAATGTACACTCAACTGTTTTAAGACAGCATGTAGTACATCCATTTTATACTATCCCGCACTAACCTATATAAATATGTGGAAGTACAATTATAAAATCTGACACAAACCTATACAACAAAAATACATTTTAAAAAATAGCTAAAATTGCATATAAAACTAGCTCTGGGAGCGCAAGCTCACACACACACACACACACACACACACACACACACACACACACACACACACACATATATATATATATATATATATATATATATATATATATATATATATATATATATATATATATATATATATATATATATATATATATATATATATATATATATATATATACATATATATCTATATTATAAAGTAGAATGTGAGGGGTATGTATGTATGTATGTTACTTATAGACATCAAAACCGCTTGACCAATCTTGATAAAACTAGGCAGGAATGTTCCTTGGGTACCAACTTAGACCTTAGTGAATGTATTGTAGCCCTAAAACAAATGTAAGACCCTCAAAAAAAAAAAAGTTGTCCGACTCTATTACAGCTATAGTATTTTATGGATCTAGGCCATGTCTACAATGTTGACATGAGAAAAGATAGAAAGGATTTAGACCTAGATCTAATTTTAAGAAATACACTTTGCGAAGATAGTTTTTTACTTTGACACATGAAAATACAAAAGAAGATCCATTGATTTCATTATATAATAAAATTAATCTTCAATTTTGTGTTTCAAAAGCATTTTTTACATTAATTAGTTCCTTATATCTGTGATTACAGATTTCCTGACGAACATTCTTTCATTAGACAATACCATATATATATATGATGGAATAAAAGGGCGAATCTTAAAAGAATGTGCTGAACAACTAGCTGAACCTTTCCGAGAGATTTTTTCCACTTCATTACTAAACCACGAGATACCACCTGTGTGGAAGTTGTCCATAATTATACCTGTGCCAAAGGTTTCCAAACCAAAGGAAATGAATGACTTTAGACCTGTTTCACTTACTTCCATTGTGTCTAAATGTTTAGAAAAAAATGGTTAAAATGTTTCTTCTGAATGATCTTTGTAGTAAGTTGGACCCTTTACAATTTGTTTACCAAAAAAGGTAAAGATGTAGACGATGCCATCCTAAATATTTTAAATTGTGTCTACAAACATCTGGACTTACCGAACACTTATGTAAGATTGTTCTTTATTGATTTCTCATCAGCTTTTAATACCATACTACTTCATTTACTTATTGAAAAAATGAAAGCGTTGAAGATTAGTCCATACATAATACTATGGGCTAATGAATTTTTGACCCAGAGACCTCAGAGGGTTAGGGTAAACAATGTAATATCAAATGCACGCATAGTTAACACAGTGGCGCCCCAAGCGGGCTGTGACATCGCCATTGTGGTTCATTTTGTACACCAATGATTTTCTATCCGATAATTCTATTTGCTCCTTCACAAAATTCGCTGATGATGCTCTCAGAGAGCTCAGACATAACAGAGTATTTCAGAGAAATAGAATACATTGAAAAATACTGTTTGGTGTAATGCACACAATTGTAAGACAATTATTATGGATAATAAAGATTATTATTATTATTATGTTAGAAACGAACGAGTAGTTATTCTCTGGCGCTGCCAGGGTCGAGTTTCGCTAAAGAGAAACAAAATTCATCGTAGTCCCTTTAACAGTTTCCACTGAGGAATTTTCTGGTGATGTGGCAGGTCTGCAGCAGTACCGCCCTCTGACAGGCAACGAAGATGTTCCTAGGAATGTAAAGGGCCTTGAAGGTGTCTGTGAAGTCAGTTGTTATTATCCCCTCGGTTGATATAACAATGGGGTATATTGTTATTTTGGACAATTTTCATAGACGCTTAATCTCCAAGCATAGGTTCCCATATTTTCTTTGTTTTTCTCAGTTTTTTCTTAAATTATGAGACAGTGGTACGGCGATATCGATAATGGTAGCAGTTTTTTTCTTTTTTATCGATGAACAGCAGAACCTGCGCGATTGAAATCTACCGTTGTGTCGGTCAGAATAGGCCTATCCCAGTACAGCAGATGTTCAGTAGACTCGAGAACCTCTTGTGGAGAGTATTTCTAAGAAGGAGGAGTGTCCTTACCGATCAAATTGTGCGGCTTTTATTATTACTATTATATACAAGTCGGCCCGGAATTATTCATGTAGGCAGCGTATGTAAGAACAACGGACAGGGCGTCGCCATAGTTATCCCAATGTTCGCAAGCAAATCTTACAGCCATCTTGCGAAGTTTGAGAGCAACAGATTCGTCGATGACATTTTTTCCAGAAATATGCAACTGATAGAAATAAAAAGTTACCTGACGCAGGAATTTCGATTACATTGAACGACCTGTTGACTCCACGAAATAAATGTGAAGCGGTGGCCATGGTTAGGAAACGAAGGGCAATACGAAGGGGCAAAATCAAAACAAAGCTACAGAAAAAAAAAACTTGCAACTATTTTAATGACACCAGATATTGAAGTGTGTAAAAAAATACACACATAATTGTAGTCAAATAACTAGTCGCATACGACGCTATTTTGCAGGACCGGCCTTAGGCCACTGCAACCTATGCAATCACGTGGACCCTTCACTTTCAAAGGACCCGCGCTACTCCTAGATATAAATTATTAAATTAAACCATTTTATTACTTATAACAGATTTACCGCGGCCTCCTTATTTACCAGGAGCTCCTGGAAATCTCATGAAATTGCAAAATATACGAAAAGGCTTGGAAATCTCCAGAAATTATTAAAATCTTTTAAAAACTCATAAAAATCTCCTGAAATATATAGACAAAAAAATTTTCATTTTGGGGTGTCATTCAATATGGAAAACGCCAATCCTACGAGCTAAAAAAAAAACAACACAAAATGGCATTATACAATACCCGTAATTGTGGAATCTAGTGAAAGAAGCTTCTCGCGCCTCAAACTAATGAATAATTTTTATTATCGAAGATAGATTGAAACATTTGGTAATTCTTGCTATTGAGCGTGATCTATGTCGGAAACAGCCCGAGTACGATATTCTGCCTCAATGTGGCACTCGGGTGGAAACGCTCGAAAGAGGAAGTGATTAGGCTAAATGAATAGTAAAACAAGACACGTGTGGGGGTGTCTAAGGGAATGCGAGAGCTTTCCCATTGCACGGTGCAGAGTCGAAAGAGAGCTTCCACGTCCATGTCGATAATCCATGCGCCGTTCCTCAATGGACGTTACACTAATGGAGAGTCCTGCACGATTAGCTTGGTACAACATAGAAAAATGGCGGGGGTTCAATAGACGTCTTCCGAAAGAATGAAGGGTTAGAATGGAATCAATATTAATTAAGTACTCACACGCACACATAAACATATATACTTTGGGGGAGGGAGAAAAAATTTCCAACCCAACCCCCCTCCCCCCCAAAAAAAATCCTGGTTACGCGCATGATAGATATAGATATGTGTATGTATATATGTGTGTGTCTGTGTGTGCGTGCGCGCAGGGCCGGATTTAAATATGTGGAGGCCCCAGTGCAGAATTTTTGTGGGACACCTACACTTTTTCGAAACCTGTAAGAAAAAGCCACTTACTAATAACGCTAATATCTAAAAACATATTTTAGAAGAAAGTAATGGAGTAGCCTACTTTTAAATTGAAAGTAATTTTCCTGCTTTAAAATAAATATATACTAAGTTTAGTTTCAAAAACATATCATGTTGAGGAGGTTGGAGCTAAATTCTGATTATATCTTACGAGCACGCTTCAATGAGACACTATTTAACCACACGCTAGTGTTGCCAGACGTAGCCCTAAGATTGAAAGTCTGGTCACTAAAATGGGAAGACACACTACAGTTCAAAACAAAAAGTTTCTGACCCGTTGATGTCGGCACGCTACACATCGATGGTTGACACGTTTTTAGAACTCACTAGTTTGTAGGATTGGAGGTAGCCATTATGCAGCTGTCTGTTACCTTAGCAAAGTTCAAACCTCCAGCAGAACGGCGGGGGATGTGCGGTAAGAAATCGACTTAGTGGTTTAGCGAGATGCAGACTTAAACAAACTTTGCGCTCTCACGAGTGACCACTCCGGGATCCAAGTTGTGCCGCACCCAATAGATTTTGATCATTTTGAATGTTCACATTTAGACAAAGGGATCTTTTTATTTTGCAGAATTAAATGTGTTACATTTCACGACGGACCCGACTAGTGTGAGGCGTGGGACAGAGTGGGTCTCTCTCTGAATTCCTAGTGCCTTTAGTATCGCAAGGAAATACTTGTCTTCATCAGCCAGGAAAACCAATTAAAATGTATAATTTGATTAACACATAGACAGGACCGGATTTACATGCAGACAACACAAGCCATAGCTTCGGGTCCCCAATAACTATTTGGCACTGACATATAATATATGGGCTTATAAAGGACCCCATATCTCAAATAGCTTAGGCCTTTCAAGTGTGAATAGGGCACAGCACATGGATACATAAAGGGGTGTAATTCTCTTTTTGTACGTCTGACACTCAACAACAAGATTGATAATGATGCTAGTCACTGACATCCTAAGTAACCAAAGACAACTTTATGTCTAGTAGTCAAATCTCAAGTAATAACTGTTTGTGTTGCTTGTGTCAAGTACTGTCTTCTCTCTATCTTGACTTTTCATATTCCTTGTCTGAACATTGAATCTCATCTCTCTTTATTTATTACGAATTACGAATCTATTTCATTCCGTTGAACAAACATGAACAGTCGGTCTTTATATCGAATCTAGTGTTCACTTGGTGACCAACATCTACCGAAACCAATATCGCACTATGAGTACGTGTCACGTCAAATATTACACAAAGAACACGCAGCTCATAAATTGGTAGGTCGCTATAGGCCTACAAAGGTCTGTTAGCCTGTAAGTATAGTCTTGCTAGGCTAAGTCTCAAGGGGTGATTCATACATGAAGACCAGTTGAAATAAGTGACAATGTTGACTATGCAATAAGAAAGATAAAAACAAATCAACTTGTAGTCAAACAAAACAAAGTCAGTGTGAAGTACTGGGGTTAGTATAGTGTTTTTAAAACTTTTATTTTTAATGTATATATTACATGTTATTTGTAAAACATTTCTAAAATATAACATTTGAAAGTAAATCACTAGAATAAGTAATACTACCCAATAAAACTCTGAACATTAAAATAATTCAGTGTCACATTGAATCATATGTATACATATTATGTACACAAATTTAAAAAAAATCCTAAATATGTTCACAAAAGCAAAAGATTTATATGCCAGAGACTAAGGAGAGACTTTTTAGTTATAAGTCACATGAAATTAAATATAGTTTCCGATAAAGTTCTAGTTGTATAGTTTTTTAGATGGGGTCACCATTAGTGTTGAGTGATAGTCATTTTCCAAGAACACATGCTACTGATAGGGAACGTAGGCCACTGGTAAGGCTCCTAGGATATAGGTTACTGATAGGGAACACTGGTTACCTATAAGCTACATCATGTATGAGAGCTTATTAACTATGTCCTGCCACTGTTTCAAAGTGCAATGAGGAATGTTGATTAAATATGATTGTATTTTAATCCAGTTAAGAGATTCACAAATGAAATTAGACTAACAACTTATACTGAATTTCTTTGATTAGTCATGGATTAATAAATACAACTAGAAGTTTAATCATACAAGAATAAAGCACTCAAATGAGAAGGATGAACCCTGCCAGACAAATAAACTCAATTAGATTGACAAAACTGATCATGAATGCTGCTAGATGAATCGACCATTCTAGATAGATTTATTTTTTATTGGTGGTCTCTTCAAATCAGCAAACACAGTTTTTAGCTTAATTATAGTAGGCTATCTTTTAGTCACTGAACTAATAAGATTCCTATTACTTTCAACAACACAGTCCAGTGTTAATACAAAGATCTCAAGAAGTAATAAAAGGATTTTATGGCTTTGTATTGAATATTATTTGACAAGGAATAGAATTTAGGCATTGTCTATGAGTCTGAAGATTGGGAAATATTACAAAATTATATGGGGCTATGGGAACCCAGCTATGACGTACACATTTTTGTACATCTAGCTCAAAGGAAGCCATTGTTTTATTCCTACATAAAAAAAACATGTAAAACAACAATAAAACGTGTACATTAAGGTTTTCAAGGCCATGAATTAATTGCCCTTGTAAAATTGACAAGCTTCATTGAGTCAACATTTACATTGGTGTAGTTGAGATGAAGTTAGAATGAAGAAATTAAAAATCCTTTACTAAAAACTAATAAATAGTGATATAAAAATGAGATATATAGTCCAGCATGCTGTGATTGTCTACAACCCTAATGACTGATTTCACAATAACTAGTTAAAAACAAACAAAAAATACTGGCAGGAGTAAAATAAAAAGATAACAAAAAGTAAGTCTTATGGCAGTAACAACAAAGAAAAAAAAAATCTGTTAGGTTAAAAATAAAATCTTTTATCACCTCTGAACATTTGTATCATAAATTAGAAAAAAAAACAAGAAATTTAAGGGGAAACAAAAAAAAAAACAATTTTTTTTTCAGTCTATGCAATGAATTTGTAAAATGTTCTTGACAAGACCAACAAAATTCTATTTTTTTTTTTTTTTTTTTTTAATGAAGACGAGTTTCATAATGAATGATGTGAAATTTCTACAGCACAGGCTGAATTCTACAAATGAAAAGCAAGAAAAAAAGTAAAATATTCATGAAACAAACATATAATTAAATCTATATTCTTCATTATAGCAAATGAAACAAAAAATAAAAAAAGATATTCTTATTATAAAAAAAGAACATGGGAACTATAGGACACGCTCAAGAAGAAATTAAAGCAGTAAATAATGAAACTTTACGATGCAATTTATCAAGTGAAAACTTACACATACACACAAAATATTTTTAAATCAATGAATTAACAATTCCTAAGTCTTTAGCCAAGTTCAGTTAGTAAAAAACAACCTAACTTGGGGAGACTTTTATTTAAAATAAAATGTCTGAAAGTAACGAAAGGTAAAACTGATAGAGTCTATTATGTTCACAAGTACATATACGAATAACTGACCAGTATTTTGAATATTTGTGTTAAGAGATATCTACATCTTGGAATATTGTATATTGAATTTAATTATAGCATTGGGAACTTCTCATGTGTTTGGTATACTGAATGGACCATGACTTAGTTTCAGTTATAAAACAATAAAATAATCAACATCTCTTTCATGAGTAGCATAAACACAATAAAGTTTTGAATAGTAAACCTACAATTGTGAGACTTTTCTAAATCCTCATTTAACTATGAACATCGTATTCCCTTAGCCAATTGACGTAATGCTGAAACCGCAGCAAATGCAGCTCCTTGTCCACTGCCATCTTTAGCCAAGATCATCTTCACCTGCAGACATAGAAAACAAGTTCACATTCAAAATTTTAAGAAAGATTTCCCCATAATAACGCTCCATTGCCCGAACAGCAACCATTGCCTCAATAGCAACCATTGCCACTAACAGAGAATTTCAGAAATAGCTCCACAACAAAGCTTTGTTTACATAAACCTTTAAATATTTCAAATTGCTTACAAAATATTGAACAAACAAGAGTTCAGAATTGTCTTTCATAAATTTAATGGTATGAAATTTATATACTTAGTAAGAAATAGCTAAACTTGGGACTAAAAACTTTGGGAAAAAAAAAAACACACACACAAACCCCAAAGAAATTAACTATCTTTCTGCCTGAGATTTGTTTTGCTCTTGTTTAATTGCTTTGACTAACACAGACTTCAAAAAGATGTCTACAAATGGTGAGAGCAGAAATAACTGAAACCCTAGAAAGTGTATTCTAATATTCATTTATTCAAATACAAATTATTCAATAAATATTTTATGAAACTGGAGGTGCAGTGCTTGAGTGGTAAAGCTTTGAACTGGGTGTCCCTGGTTCAAATCCTGGTGAAGACTGGGATTTATAATTTTGGGATCATTAGGGCACCTCTGAGTCCATCCAGTTCTAATGAGTACCTGACATTGGTTGGGGGTAAAGGAAATGTGGTTGGTCATTCATGACCACATGACACCCTCGTTAATAGTGGCCCACAGAAACAGATGACCTTTACATCATCTGCCTTAAAGATTGCAAGGTCTAAAACGGGGGGACTTTACTAATGAATATTTTACGAAACTACTAGGATAGAGTTATGAAACCTATTTGTACATATTTCTAACAGCTATTAGTGTCTAGAGCCTATCATAAATTTTCTAGACTAAGTATGCACCATATCTCCCAACCTACTAAAAGCACCATCTTCCTATGTGAAACTGAAACATAACACCCACAAAAGAAATGATGAGATTGTTTCCCTTTTGGTTCTAAAGTAGAAAAATGAATTCTAAAGAGGATTCCGAGTAACATTTGCTTCTGTCTTTATTCATTGGTTATAGCATTGAGTTGAAGTTCTAATAGGGATAGGCAGAATTTAAGCGTTTCAAGAATATTAACACATACCATAGAGTTATAGAGAGATTTGGATAATAAAATGACTTTCTCCCTTTGACTTGGGCAAAAAAAAAAATCATTGACTGAAACAAGGGAAAAAAAAACAAGGAGAGAAAAATTTTATGCATTTTTGGTCAACAAAAAACCTTATCCTATCCCCAAGACTACACTGACTTCTCTTATTCTACCATTTAAAAAGCCACTGTAGAGCATATGATGATCATAATATGAAAACTTTAAATTCAAAACAAACTGCTGTTCAGTTGGCAGAATTTAAGCACAAACTTAAGCATTAGTATCAAGTCTATCAAACAAAAAGACAAATCGATCAGAAACTATTATAAAAATTGTTTGAATTGAACTCATTGGAACAGGCTGACCTATTAAATTAAACAACATATAAATGTTTGGTTGTAAGTTATCTTCATGAAGCCTTCGTTTAGACTTAGAAGAACTAAATGGAATATCTCATGCGTTTCAAGAATATTAATATATACCATAGAGTTAGAGAGAGAGATTTGGATAATAAAATGACTTTCTCCCTTTGACTTGGGCACAAAAAAAAATCATTGACGGAAACAAGGGAAAAAAAACAAGGAGAGAAACAATGGTTGAAATATATGCACACTACTGGAGGTCAGTCAAGCCCTAAACAAGGAGAGAAACAATGGTTGAAATATATGCACACTACTGGAGGTCAGTCAAGCCCTAAACATTAGTCAGGTCTGACTGTCAGGTCTGACAGTAGTTAGTAAGGAAGCGCAAATAAAGAGATATTTTTGTTCATTTTTTTTTTAAACCCAGATGTCATTTTAACTTGTGAGTAATTTTTCGCAACTCCTCCCTCCTCTCCCAAAATGTATGATCATTAAAACTCTATGCAACTTGAATGGCAAACCTTCATGATACACAGAAATAAAACCAAACATTTGATAATAAAAGAAAGTCAGAAAAACATTGGGATGAATACTACAATTGCTTAATGTGTATGTTTATGAGGGGGAGAGAGAGAGAGCAACAAAAAGAGAGACTGGTTTTGGTCAATACCTTTGTATTAGGGCTGAATCTTTCAAAAATTTCCATCATACTGTCGTGGAACTTGGGATGTTTCTCATACAGTGAGCCGTCAATACCGATAGTCACCTCGGGCAATCTGATGTAGTTGATGAGGACAGACATCCCTTAAACAAATATTTATAATCAACAAATGAATGAATACAGCCTAGTAGAGAGTGCAATGAAGAACATATTTAGACCTACCTATAATTAATTAAAAAATTATTTTTTTCACCATGTTGATGGCTGTGCACAAAATTGATGGATTACTTTCTAAATACTAATTGATTTCTTGGTCTACTCAAATGGATAATGCAATAATCAGCTATAATTTACATGGTGCATACAAATTGCAGCACATAATGAAATGACTTTTTGTAGCCTAGATATACAGACTTTTTCAAATGTAAACATTTTAATTTTGATTTAATTTAAAGTTGTTTCTTTAAAAAACAATTCTGCTTTATCAAATTTAATGTGCTCATCTAGTCATTCATGTAAAGAAAAATATTTAAATAAGTCCGATTTCTTTGAAATCTTGCAAATCATTCTCATTTTAAATTGATTATGTTGTTTCCTTTTGGCTGTAAAAATTGCAAATTTCAAGTTTGGTGTATGTTTGGCATGCTGTTTTGTTTTTTTGTCAATTTAATTTTCTAAGCTTATTTACACATTTATTTTTTATAAACCAAGTCAGCAAAAGTTTCAGTGTATCTGAAACTATTAACAAGTAATATAATTATCAAGGGGAAGATTGACAGTGGTCAGTTACCTGCCGCAATAATGTGAGCACCTCTGCGTGATATGAACTCACACACTTCTCTGACAATAGCAATGTCTTCATCAGTGACACCAGAGTCCAGGCCAAACTTCTTGAGGACATTCTTGGTATTCTCTTGGGATTCTCCTGCATCACTGAAATAAGGGGATAAAAAAAGGATGAATCTATAGAAATTATTAAGACATGAGATTTACAAAGTTCCACTCCAATAAAAACACATGATAATGTAAGCAGCTCCATCCATCTGCTAGGAATGACCAGTGTTTTGGACTTACCAATGAACAGTTAGGGTAGTCAGTAAAAGAGGAAAAGTGAGGAGAAGATATGGGGTTACAAGGTTAAGGTTCTGGGAGTTAAATAAATAGAAAAGAAACAGAAAAAAAACTGAGGTAACTTATAGTACAAAGCAGAAAAAAAAAATGATGTTATGCCAAGCAATTCTAGTGAAATGTATCTAATGTTATCTTATGCATTTTGAATAACAGATGAATTTTCAGAGATGTATATCCTTACAATAAAATCTTTTACTGTAAAAAGTTATTGAATATTTATAGAAAACCAAAAATGTTTAATTAGCATACCTTTCTATATCAGTCACATGGGAGGTTGTAAATTTCCATCTACCTTCTATAAGCTTTTCTGCTTTACCATTAAAGAGAGTTCCATCTTTAATCAGACGAACCAGTACAAGACGAACCAATTCTCCAAGATACATTCCAGAAAAAGATTTTTCAAAACTGAAATCAATTCAATTGAAAATAAAATTGAATCATCTTTCCTTTTTTTTTCTTTTTCTTTACCTGATTCTAATTTTAATTCCATTTTTCTTTTATTAGCATTACTTTAGTGCTAGTTCATCTATTATACTAATTTGAAGTAGACTTCTTACATCTTTGGATTTATTTCCTATTTCTTTGTATAAGTTGTTTATCAGGCTGGCCATCATCCACATTATCATTACATTTATGAATTGACCAAAATGTAAATGATTTCAAACAAAAACTTACGTGAATGATCCAGGATGATTGGAGAACTGGTCGACCTCTTTTTCATACTCACTCCTGCAAAAATCCATGCATCCATTGTCTCCAGTTGAACCTAGCTCAACATTGACAATGACCTACAGAACAAGGAAAAATATTAAGTCAATAATAGATATGAAAGTTTGTTACAAAATAATATAATTTCAATACTATAAACCATAAAAATGAAATATGACTTTCAAATATATTTAGACTAGTTCTGTCTAATTGAGATTTATTGATCACCGATAATTGATTTTTACATAACCAGATTACAAATTCTAAAGAAAAACACAATTTTACAGTAGTTAATACCATTCTCATAAGGCTACACAGAAATTAATATTAATTTTTTTTTTTTTAGAAACAAAAGATCAATTCTATATTACTCTTTATCACCAGTAAACAAACAAATATAAAGCATGCATATGAAAGAAAATCCATGTTGAGATCTAACTTTAAATTGTTAGGTTTTTACCCAATGAAATCTTTGTTGAGCTGGGTTTTTCTTTTTGCATTAAGAATTATCTAGCTACTCCCTCTTCTGATTTGAATCCAAACCAGAAAGTTGAGAGCAGAAGAGAAAATTTAACGTTACACTTACATGTTTTGGGTCATTATAGTCTCCAGTCCATTTGTCTATGTCTGAAATATTTTCTACAAAAGCAGCATTGCATCCAGTACCTGTAACACATCAAGGCAAACTGACAATGATTACCTTTAGAACTCCTTAGACTTGAACTAGATTGCTCTTAACACAACTAGATACAAAACAGCAATGAGGTCATGCCAAAGTGAAGGTAGCCATATAACATTATGCTGATAAATCCAGCATATGGTTTTCATCACTTTAAACCTACTTTGATAGATAAAAATCTGCATTCTAGAGGTAATGCAGCAACATTACATTATTACAAAAGTGATTGAAAAGAAGATTATTATGAGTGTGAGTTAACAATGAGATCTGTTTGTTGGCTAAGATATATATTATGTTTAGGACTACAGTGATGACTGCCATGTAAAAAAAAAAAAACAGAACAAAAATACAATAGGACTTCTCCTAAACAGGGGTCTAAATGTAAGCCCTAAATTTCCACCCAATAATATTTCCCCTCTTCTTCACAATAAAGAAAGAAAGAGGGCTTCAATTAATTTATATCATAAAACGCTCATCAATCCCTTCTATCCCTAACATGTAATAGACTTACTAGTAAAAAATAAATAAATTTCTCAAACCAATATTACATCAACTCTTAACTCATACTTTTACTTCTAGACCTCACTCATTTTGGTGTTTTCAAAAAAAAGCTGATAAACTCTTCTACAGATGTTACTTCAACATAATACATTATTAGGTCTCATGTATCTATCTGTGCTAATCTAAATGTTCATGTTAATAAGTCATTGATTTTCCTGTATGATAATAAGTCTAAATATTCTATTGTGATAAATCTAACAGCTGTTTTAGTATTCCCTCTTGATTCTTAAAATTTTAAAAAACCTTTAAATCAATTTTTCAAATGATGTATTGTTGCCAAAGGTCTAACATATTTAATAACAACAAAGTAATAACAACATGACCAAACTACCAACTTGAGCCTTTGAGGTTGTTGTTTTTTAAAGTGATAACAATAGCTATGTTTGCAAGAGTACAGGGAGATGGCATGCATAGATTTTTTAGCTTAATAAGAAGGTGGAAAGTGGATGTGAAAGACTGCATGAATATGTTGCACAGAAGGGAGGCCATAACTTAAATGAAGGCTGAAAGAATGACAGGAAGATAGGGCAAATCAGCCTCCCCACTGACAATGGTGTGACTAACATGAGTGGCTTGTGGAAACAGTGTACTGAATACATGTGAGAGACAAAATAAGGAGATGTAAACAAATTCAAACCAAGTTTAGTAGACTTATCAAAGTCAAGTGGGATCATGATTTGAAAATGACTGCACTTTCGATTGAACAAATACAAAAAAATAGACAAGTGTTCACTTAAAAATATACAGTAGTAGTAGTAGTAGTAGTAGTAGTTTCAGGTCTACATTTCTGTTTCTATTTATGATTTAAAGAATGAAAAACCCTAATGGTGTGATTTCATTGTCATTTGGGATTTGAGACAAGAAAAAAATCATGAATGTTCAGGATGGCTGAACTATATGCACATGTCCTTTTATTACCACATAATTGTAATGATGAAAATGATTGAAATTAACAATTAAAGATAGTTTCATTATTTAAACCCCCCAAAAAAAAAGATTGGACCAGTGTATCATATTCACCAGAGGCATAGCTGGGGGGAGGGGTGGAACAGAGGGGAGAATTTGAAAAAAATCCCTTGGGCCCCAACTTGAGGGGGGGCCCTCAAATGAATGCTTTTAAAATTAAATATTATGCTAAATGCAGGGGCCCATAAATAGGTCAAGCCCCCGGGCCTCCAAATAATGGCCAATTCCTAGCTATGCCACAGAAACAGTCTAGGTATAAGCTGTGAAAGAGTCCACAGTGGTGGTGTCCTTACAGCCCTCATCCCAAGGAAACTTATCAGATAAGACAAAAACATACAAATTAGAAAGTTATTTTTTACACAAAACAATAAACAAATAAACAAGCATGAGTCTTACCTAAAATGAGTCCTACTCTACATTTTTTGTCTAAATAGTTTCCAGCCATTAAAGTGCTGACAGTATCGCTCATCACAACCACAATGTCAACTGGTAAATTCTGGAAATCAACCAAATACACATGTGTGAATGATCCTCAAGGTTTAACTTGTATCTCAGCATTAAATATTATTTTAAGTTGATACTTGAATGCAACTTGAACTTACTTTTGTTTTCCTTTCTATAGCAGCTTCCAACATGGCCACCGGATCTTCTCCAACCCCATCAGGACATTTAAAAGTCTTCGTCCATGTCAGTAAAATACTTTTATTTAAGGCAAGTTGTGTTGAAGGAAATGAAAAAGTAAAACCTGCAGGTCAACAAACACAATTAATTATTAACAGTGCAAAAAAAAAGATTGTTTGTGACAATAGTGAGACCTTAAGCCTAAATGACACATGGGCTGAATGAACACATGTTTCCATAAATCTGTTGCTAGTAGTACTCAAGACTATCACAGCTAAAAGATCTATGGGTTGAATGTGTACATTTCCATGTATCTCTGGATAGCAGTATGAGACGTTTTGGTGATGTTGTTTTGGCGTGGGGACAAAGTCATGTTTAGAAAGCACCAAATATTTGGTAATAAACATTTTCAATGTAAAAAAAAAAAACACAAAAAAAAACATGAATATTTAAAAAGAACAAAAAAAAAGTTTTCACTTAAATAAAAAAAAAACAAAAAAACTTAAAATATTTAATGAATAGAGTTAACAATTGAGATTCTAACCCAAAACAAGATGAATGGACAACAAATGAAAATTCACCACTTCCCAATCATGGGTATTTTTAGGTAGAGAACAATAGTAATCTCCCCGGCACTTCCAAGCAAAAACATTGGTATCACATTTCAGCTTAGATCAGGTCCCAACCTGACTTGACCTACATCCCCATATCTATTATACTGACAGGTTAAAAGGGAAGACCAACAAAACAAAAAAAAGTTTGCTTTAAATAATTAAATGTAGTTGTGGAAACTTTCATTGCATTATTATCTAATTACTTCTACATGTTAACGATTCTCTTTCTGTTTTGTCTGATTATTTGTGGTACTTTTGTTACTTTTTGTTGTGAAAAAAAATAATTTTATAGATTAGTGACCATATAATAAATAATATAAATAAAAAATAAACTATGATTCAAAATCTTATTGGAAAAAAGTTAACACATCAAAATGCACATAAATGTAACAGAAATACAGACTTAGGTACTGCTTTGGTGGCTAGTGTTACTCAAGAATATCAGATGAACAGCACAATGACCTAATATATTTAAAATAGGCCCAAGCTAAAATCATTATCATGAAAAAATAAATGACATATCGATTACTATGTGGTCAATAGGTTTAATGAAGTGGTCATGTTTCTTTCATCTTTCACGAAACCAGCACAACCATAGGAAAACTTCATGAGAGATTGGTGGACTCAGGAACTTATTCTCAAAGTCAGACTAGGTATTTACAATTGCTAGTTCAACGTGATTCTTAGTAGAGGGTTAGAGTTAAAAGAATTGTATACTACTATTTCATTTTTACATCTTATGGATTCTGACTCAAAGAAATGGACACATATATTACAAACCTTGAATTTGTGTGATCTTTATCAGTGCAAGTCTTGTATGAGGAGATGTGAATTTTAGTTAAAAGATAAAGGTAGCTCTGCAATTTTAAGCCACCATTAAAAAGAAACTCTGATAAGCCAGGTTATTATATTAAGTTTATGGCTAATAGCATGAGAGCTTTTTTTAAGTCATGACAATGAAGTGTTATTTTAAACTAAGTAGCATTTATAAAAGAGGATCTCAAATGAGGAATACTCTATATAAAAATCAGTAGGGCCTTATGGAGAAACACTTAAACTTATGTTTTGGAAAAAAATATTCTGCAATATACAGAAATAAGGAAAGGAGGAAGAGAGAAATGGGCAAACAATGTAAAAGAATGGATAAGTCTCACTATTCATGAGACTTTAAGAAGGAATGAAATGACAAGCTCGTCAGTTGTGGTGCCTCCAATGTCCCACAGACTGCAGAACAAGTGAAAGTAAAGCCTGAGGCAGCTTTTGAGTCTAATAATAATAATTTACAAAGGTGTTAGTAAATGATTATGTCATTGTTATTAATTAAATGTGAATTCTGCTAAAATAAAAGATTATTTTTTTAAATTCTAAAAGTAAAAGATCAACAAAAAACTTCACCAAGTGGAATTTTCTGTTCAGATTTGTCCAGGCCTTGTTTCACAAGAAAATCTTGGATGCTTTCAGCAATGAAGTCAAAGACCTAATATGAAAACAAATTTTAAGAAAATAATTAGAAATAACTGTTTTCCCTGGTTAAACCTATTCACATATCATCAATTACTGATTACATTGCAAATAAGTTAACAATGTAAGCTTTCAGTTATAGATGTCAGGAAAATGTCAGTTAACACTGTAAGCTTTACACTATAGAGATTGAAAATTAATTTTACAGTCTATTATTGATTAGCAGAATGTTTCAATTACATACCATAAATAAAAAATAAATAAATGTGGGAATGATGAAAATTTATTAAAGTGAGGGAGATTTGTGCTGCATCAGCATCACTCTCTCGCCCCTTGCCAGCTAAATCCAGTGGCAGAACAGAGTCCAGACAACTGGAGCTGGTTTGGGGTGCAGTGGATGACCAGTGTGCTATACCACAGTGCTCCAAAACGTTCCATGTGCTAGGTACAATTGACTTGAGCATCTTGCAGCCGAAACCATCAATAAAAAATAAATAAAGTACCATAATACTATCAAGAATAAATATGCTTGCACAGTGACTGGCTGGTGACAATGCAAGGTGCAAATTGAGTCATTACAGTTGTTGCTGATATTATCAGTTTTTTTATTATCCTGGGTTCGAATCTTGGTGAATACTAAGATTTTGAATTTCAGGATTTTTATGGTGCCCCTGAATCCATCCAACTCTAATGGATACCTGACTTTAGTTGGGGAAAGTAAAGGCGGTTGGTCGTTGTGCTGGCCACAAGACACCCTGCTTGTTAACCATTGGCCAAAGAAACAGATGACCTTAACAACATCTGCCCTAAAGATCACAAGGTCTGAAAGGGGAACCTTCATTTTTAAATTTCCTTTTATGACAGAGTCACATGTTTCAAATAGTATTACCCATTTCTGTACATATAGCCTAACATTAAAATTATTCATCTATTTAAAGCAAACTTACCCCTGCAGCTGGCCCACTTAAAGTTTCATCAGTCAAGTTGTAATACTGTGTGACTGTGTCTGCTACACCATCTTTAAACCTCACAAGCACGACACGAAAATTAGTTCCACCCAGGTCAAGGCCAAGGAAATCACCTTGCTCTAGTAATAATAAAGATTTCAAGATGAATTCAGTTTATAGATACAAACAGCAGAGACTTGACTAACAATCAAGATCCCAATTTTAAAAGTTTAAACAGCAGAAATAGATTGCACACTATAGAAGATGCTGGAGATCTGTATTTTTAAAAATGCACCCCAGCTATGATTAGAAAATAAGAACTCAAAGAGACAGACCTGTTCCATCCAGAAGTTCTCGTATAAATGTATTCATCATTAAGTGATCAGAAGTCTTCCTGACATTTTCATCAGTGCTGTTAGCCAGATGCATCTGGTCACTAAATGCTGCCCGAATTTTGTCTATAATTTCATCAGTTAGTAACAGTGGTTGCAGCACTGCGTTCAGCTGTAAGAATACAGTCACTAAGTTAAAAGGTTTTATTTGACAAAATGATGACTGGTACAAGATAGAGCACTCGTCTCTGGCATTTTTTTAAAGACTCCCCCCAAAAAGACTTAGATTTAGATAGTAACAAATTATTTTTAAATTCAATAAAAGTCATCTAACCAGGAAAAAAAAAAGATTTGCTTTCTCTGGTTAGCAGAAAAGACTTTTAAACTAAATATCTAGAATCTACATCAGAAATACTTTAAACAAAAAAGTTACTTTTTGATGTATATTAGTTATTTATGTAGATCTACTTTAAAAAAAAACAACTACATTGTATAAGAAAATAAATATAAAAACTAAAAAAGTGCTAGATTCTAGATGTAAATCTAGGTCTAGACTATAATCTATATTACTATATTTAACTATATACACTCTATATAATAGTATATAGATACCTTTGTCCAATTGTCTTCAGACAATACTTTACGAGTGTTCAGCTTGGAACTTTGGCTGCTTGAACTCATTGTTAATAATAATATTGTTATGATTGTTAAATAAGATCTCTAGATCTAGATCTAGTCTAGATAGAGATCTAAAATCTAGTCTAGTCTAGAACTCTAGATCTAAATAGTAAATTATTCTAAATGATGAATCTGACTGCAAAGTCAGTTTGGCAAAAAAAGCAAAATCTTGAACAGTATTAATTATAGAGCTCTATTAATTTTAATAGTATTAACTCTAGTCTATTAGATCTAAGTCTATATTACTTTATAATTTATTGTCTTTATTAGTCTATAACTGGTCCACTCTAGAATCTAGATAATCTAGATCTAGATCTAGATCTAATATTTACACGATTACACGTTAACAAGTAAATCTAGGTTTTAAACTCTAACCCAAAATATAAACTTTAGGTCAAAGGTAAAACGGTGATAAGTCTACTTTATCGCAACACTGCAACAGTAATAACAATCAAGAATATATATAGTTCAGTGTTGCACATTTTATTTTATAAGATGGGGTGAGAGGGGGGGGGGGCTACCTACACCGTGACATCCGTATGTCGAAGGGGGACACGACAATTCGTTCACTGACATTTCGTTCACGACTTTTCGTTCACGCGACTATTCGTTCACCAGACATTTCGTTCACCCTACAATTCGTTCACGCGACTATTCGTTCACTCGACATATCGCTCACGGACTATTCGCTCACAGACTACTTGTTCACCGACAACTTGTTCACCGACAGTTGGTTCACGACAAATCGTTCAAGCGACAAATCGTTCACGCGACTATTCGTTCACGGCACAGACAAATCGTTCACAGACAAATCGTTCACTGGATAGTAACATATTGTTAATATTATATATTCTCGTCGCGTGTTTAATTTATTTACATTAAAACTTTTGTAGCTATTATTTCCAAAAACAAAAAATTGATATCTTATTAACAAAAACAAATATACGCACAGACACACTAGTATTTTTTCCACAATCCTGTCAGTGTTTTTACGAGAGATAATTTAGATTTTTAACAATGGTACTAGATTTGGTACAATATATAGTTTCAATGTTCAACTCTGAACGTCACATACTAGATACAGATCTAAGGTTAATACTTATCAATTAAGACATCTAAGAAAAAAAAAACAGCTAATTACATATACAACACTAGGAAATATTTTGGTTCCCTTTCAAATAATTATAAATTTATCGCAAAACAACATAACAAAATTGTTTCAATAAATTTGTTATTGAAGTCCAAGCAATCAAGCTAGTCTACCAATGGGTGGTCACATATAGAAACACGTTAACTAAAATAAAAATAAAATAGAACTTCTTTTAAACTTGATGGAAAGTACTATACTAGTGTCTAGTAGATATTTTCAATGTTAACAGATTGAACATGTGTATAGGCAATGTCCAATAAAGTTTTATTACTTCCAGAGGAGCCAGTCTGTCTAGCACTCCACTAGGTGTTAACTAGAGTATCCAGATGAATTGGTAGATTCCCGGTAGATGAAAAAAAAAAAAGAGGGGGAGGGATGTAAAGGTATATTAAAGGTGAAAGTAAAAATGTTACCTATAGTAAAGTGAGGGCCCGTTTAAATTTTTTCAGCTAGCTTGTAAGATCTCTTTTTTTTCTTTTAAGTATAATTTTTATCACATACTGTCCTCATTAACAAAATATCAACAACAACAAAAACAACGAAATTAAATAAACTCGAATTAGACCTGATCTCTAGATTTTTTTTTGTTTTTGGAAATAATAGCTACAAAAGTTTTAATGTAAATAAATTAAACACGCGACGAGAATATATAATAGTGTTACAAATGAACAGTGACAAGTAGAGGTCAACGTGTGACCCCAGCGAGATGACACAGCAGCCAGTGTTCTCTGGAATCTACGCGTATAAACAAAGACAGGATGTGACGTGCCCTCACGTGTTGTTCCAGAGGACGAACTGATCTACGAAAGGGGGCAGTGTTACAAATGAACAGTGACAGTTAGAGGTCACTACGTGTGACCTCAGCGAGATGACACTGCAGCAGGTGTTCTCTGGAATCGACATGTATAAACAACGACAGGATGTGATGTTTCCTCCCGTATTGTTCCAGAGGATACTAGCAGTGCTTTTGCAACAATGGACAGGCGATTAGGGACTCTATATAAGCCAGAGAGTTAATGTGAAAGTCAGTCGTGAATGAGTCGTCGGTACTGTTGTCTACTGTGCGAGACAGTAGAAGAGAGATGTGTACGACTCGATGCAAGTTAACTAGGGTAGAGTTAACTGGAGTGGACTACTGTCGTTAAAGTCTATACAGCGAACTACAGTGGACTTGAGCCTTTACAGTCGATACAGTCGATGTAAGACGTGTGCGGCTCTGATTCGATAGACTTGAGTACGACTTGGTTCAGCTTTGGGAGACCTGGAGCGACACTGGGAAGTGTGTCGTTGGTCTGTTCTGTGGAACACGGCTCGATGCAAGTTGAGAAGAGAGGAATTGCAACGAAGTGAAAGATGAATTGCAACAAAGTATAGCTAACTGTAAACTGACAGATATTGTACAGTCTTCTACGCTACATGTTACAGTGACGAATTATTAGAGTTAATAGACAATAAAGTTATATGAAGCTGAGAGTTTAGTCGTCAAGTTCTTTGCAGTGTTTTTATTTGTCTGCCTATTAATACATTTAGCCAGAAGATTCAGAAATACGTAACAATATTAACAATATGTTACTATCCAGTGAACGATTTGTCTGTGAACGATTTGTCTGTGCCGTGTACGAATAGTCGCGTGAACGATTTGTCGCGTGAACGATTTGTCGTGAACCAACTGTCGGTGAACAAGTTGTCGGTGAACAAGTAGTCTGTGAGCGAATAGTCCGTGAGCGATATGTCGCGTGAACGAATAGTCGCGTGAACGAATTGTCGCGTAAACGAAATGTCTGGTGAACGAATAGTCGCGTGAACGAAAAGTCGTGAACGATTTGTCGGTGAACGAAATGTCAGTGAACGAATTGTCGTGGAACCATGTCGAAGGCGCCGCCTAAACGCACATAGACCTGTATATGTTTATATGCACGCACATCGCAGAACAATGTAGTACCCCTTAGCCCTAGACACAACGAGTTTAAGTTTCATGTTTATTGTTCATTTTGTTGGTTGACTATACTGACTAGAGTTCATGGGCGTAGCCGGAGGGGAAGGGAGGGGGGAGGTTCGGGTTCAACCCCCACCCCCGACATGAAATCCCTTCATCTGCTGGTGGTTTTGAGGTTAAAAAGACCCCGCTTCAATAAAAAAAAATATTTTAAAAAAGCAAATTAGTCCCCAAATGTAGGCCTATGTGTATGTGAATGAGAAATATGTATGTGCATGTGTGTCATGGGCTTAACCAGGATTTGTTTCGAGGGGTGGGTTGGGGGATTTTTCTCCCCCCCCCCCTCCCGCCATGTGTTCATGATCTAGCCCGAAATAAGATCAAGATCAATAGCGACTCGATGAAGAAACGATATGACAAACGGGCCAATTCCTCCGGGTTTCAAGAGAGCGATCTGGTATGGTTGTACAACCCTCGGAGGCGGAAAGGCAGATCCCCAAAGCTACAAAGAGACTGGGAAGGTCCATACCGCGTCGCAAAGAGGATCAAGGACGTGGTTTATAGGATTCAGAAAAGTCCACTGTCTAAGCTGAAGGTCGTCCATGTGAATCGACTCCATCAGTACTGTGGCAGTACAGGTTCTGTTCGGGACGAACAGGTTTGAAAAGGGGAGAGCAGTGTTGTAACTCTGTCCCGCGCTGATATACATGGTGCGCACTAGCACACTGTTCCACACGAGTGTTGAAAATACCAGAGAGGAAATAGAGACATGATGGTGAATGCCGGCTTATAACATTTATTATTACTTTATTAGTAGTTAAAAGTTAGGCAATACATCACTGAGTACCGGCACCTATTATTTTTGTATGTGTGATGTCCTCGTGTAAATAAACATCTTATATATATATATATATATATATATATATATATATATATATATATATATATATATATATATATATATATATATATATATGCGCGTGCGCGCGCACTGCCAAAAAAAAAACAAAAAAACAGACGAATAAGGATGTTCACATTAGAAAGAAGATAACCGATTTCCGCCCAAGTCTAAAGCCGATATGAAGAGACTGTGGTAATAGCAGATGTTGTTTTGTGAAATTGTGATGTCCCTGTAAATAAACATCCTTGCCTCCTTGAGTTGCCTCCCTTAAGTTATTACAATATTAAAATCTCAAAGAAAGTCCGCTGCCGAGGACAGACGCAGACGCGAAAAGAAAATCTTAATCGACCACCGGCGAACAATGTTTATGATTGTCCTGAATGTGGCAAAATATGTAGGTCACAGCTGGGGCTGTGTAACCACGGGAAATAGTGCATTCCTAATTAATATTCGGACTCGAAGACAAGCCTTATTATTATTTTGCTGGTGAATTATTATCATGTGTTCATGCTTCGGTGTCTACTGTCCCGTACCAAAACAAAGGAAATGGTGTTAACACAGCTTCTCTACGCCTTACTTGCTCACACTGAACATGATATCTAGCTAGCGGTCAACGAGTTTGCGTACGCTGCAGCCTCTTTTGATTTAACTATAAACCTCGGTAAAAAGCTTGGGGTTAGAGCGTGGTGACGGAAGGCCCACTAGAGATCTGAATGGAGGGATGTGTTGGAACAGGCCATATCCCTGCATGTGCTGTAGCACCACTGGGATGGATGGCAAAAGCCAGTATGAACTTCTTATAGTCCGACAGCCAGGCTGGGCAGGGCAAGTATCCCGTATGGGGGACGAACATATTTCAAAGGCAATGTGTTCGGCGTAACAGAGTTGCCCCACGGAAACGTTTCTTTAGACAACTATAGCAATGATTTAAGTCTATTAAGAAAAAATGCGCCATTTTACTTTGCCTGTTTTACCCTATAACGTAGAGATTTGCGTCACTTGATGTTTCGTACTAAAGCCATAATGAATTTACTTATTGCATAATTAAATGTCTGAACGTAACATTCTGAGAAGTTACACTGCAAAGAATTTCTTCCAAGCCAATAATAGTAGGCCTACACTACAATAGTTTTACGCAAAAGATGCATTGTAAAACTATGAGACGGACGTGACCTGTGGTTTGTCTAGACTACTACTACTACTACTAGACTGTAGGAGGACTTTTTATTTAACCGCCAAGTACAATTACATTTAGAACTAACAGAACGCTAAAGCAACTCTTCAGATTAGTAGTCTTGATCCGAAGGTTCATTTTCGTAATTACAAAAATATTCCCAAAACGATTTCGGGTATATAACCTTCCTTAAGAAATGATTTAACCGAGCGAGGCCACCAGGTACTAGAAAACTTTATCGTTATTTAGTTCTTTTTGTTGCACCATAGTTCAGTGAGCTCATTCTCGACATTTGTAGATAGTTGTTACTGAACGTTAAAATGAGTGTCGATTTTATTTTAAAATTTCTATGTTTCCGACATTTGATCATTTTCATATTGTTTAAACATATTTTTCATTGCTATTACACCGGTGTTTGATTTGACAAGTTTTCTTAAAATCATTTTTAGATAATGTGCCATACTTTTTGTTCTTAAAAGACTGAATGGCTCTAGTCACCGAAACGTCAATATTTAATCCTTTAATTTGAACTAGTGTTGACTATTTTACCAAGTACATCTGGCCAAAAAGCAAAGCAATGATAGGAATACATGTATTCACAGAAATCTGGCAATAGTCTTTGAGCTGCACCTCTAGTGTTTGTATTTTATTTACAGAGCGGTGCCAAAAAACTTCAATCACCGTTACACATTCATCAAACCGTTCTTTCACGGGTCTAACAGTAGCATGATAAGCGCTTCAGCGAGTTGTTTATTAGTATTGTTATAGCCCTGCCATGCGCACCGCCATCCAAGCTAGTGCAGAAGGTTCGCACTGTTATAGACTAGACTAAAAAGGATGTCAACATTAGGAAGACGAAAACAAGTCTAGAGCTGATATGAAGAGACTGTGTTCAAGACAGTTGTTGTTTTATGTATCCCTGTAACAAAAAACACCGTTGCCTCGTTGAGTTGCCTCCCTTAAGTTATTACTTTGGTGTCAGAAGTGGGATTGGGCGACTCAACGGAGGTATTAGGAGCTTATTTAAAATGACATCTATGAAACGGCTAGACGATCTGGAATTAAAGGAACTGAAAGTAGAGCTCGAGTGGCGGCGTCTGAAACGCTTTGAAAAGAATAAAGACATTCTAAGAGCACGTCTTCGGCAGGCTCTGGCTGATGAACGGGGACGATTAGGATACATACTTGTTTGAGGTGGATCCAGATCTCGGCGAGCTTTTGAAAACTATGAAAGACTCACTACAAGACATATACGACTCGATGCGCGAAGAAATGGAAATGGTGGTGAACATGATCGGGAACAAGGTGGATGAGATTGTATTGAAAAAGGAAGGCCAAATAGACCAAAGTAATCAATTGGTGTCGCAAGCGAAAGGATATACTCCTGAGGATGAAAAAAAAAAAGCTCCTCACTAGAAGCGCAGTAGATGGTATTCCAGCTAGATTACTCAAAGAACTAAGCAATGAGCTAGCACCAATGTTCAAAATACTTTTTCAGGCTTCTCTTAACCAGGGCAGAGTACCATGGGACTGGAAAGAAGCTAATGTCACCCCCTATTTAAAAAAAGGAGAAAAATCAGACCCAGGAAACTACAGACAAGTATTACTTACCAGCATCACATGTAAAATACTAGAACACATAATATGTAGCAACATAATAAACCACTTAGACAAACATAATGTCCTTACTCCATACCAACATGGCTTTAGGAAATATACACCATGTGAAACACATGACTAATTGATGATTTTTCTAAAGGTTTAGATAATAGTGAACAAATAGATGCTATCTTACTAGATTTTTCCAAGGCTTTTGACAAAGTTCACCACCATAGTTTGATTAAAAAACTAAAATATTTCGGCATTAATGGTCCATTGCATCAGTGGATTAAAGATTTTCTGATAGGGAGAGAGCAAACTGTAATAATAAATGGCTCTAAATCAACACCAATAACAGTAAACTCAGGTGTACCACAAGGAACAGTCTTAGGTCCACTACTATTTTTAATTTACATAAATGATTTACCAAATTGCATTAGTTCAGGAACAAAAGTCAGATTATTTGCAGATGATTGCATAATATATAGAACAATAAAAACAACACAAGACACAGATATTTTACAAAGAGAATTAGATGAATTACAGAAATGGGAATCAAATTGGAGCATGTCTTTCCACCCAGAAAAATGTTAGTTAATAAGAGTAACAAAAAAACTAAAACAAATTCATTCCACTTATCTTATTCATGGTAAACCAGTAACACAGACTAAAAACGCAAAATACCTAGGTGTTATAATAAATGAAAAACTGTCATGGAATCCCCATATTGATGAAACTATAAAAAAAAATCAAACAAAGCATTAGGGTTTATTAGAAGAAATTTCTATAACTCAAAAAAAAAAGAACATAAAACTAAAATGTTATTTAACCTTGGTTAGGCCAATAATAGACTTTGCCTCCTCTGTTTGGGACCCTCAATTCAAGAAAACATTAAGAAACTGAAACAGACACAAAATAGAGCAGTGAGATTCATAACAAACATCAGCAGGTCTTCTTAGTCCAATTATCAAAGAAAAAAACATTTTGCAGAAACTGGCTTCTAAAAAAAATACAATTAAACAACATTTACAGAATATTTAAGTAGACACACACTCACGACCTAACTAAAAGCTAGCTGAAGAAAGGCATAGATGACAATAAGTAGGGCCTAAACATAACTTGACCCCCCCCCCCCCCCCCAATGCAGACAACAGCTTTGCCTGTGGTACATATAAAAATATGTAGGTCACAACTATGTGTTAACTTTATCTTTAGACTGAAATACATCTATTCATAATCGTATCACTACAATTTATTTTTAACATTTAAATCAGAATTATCTTGAATATCAAAACTTTATTGGCAATAGTTCTTAATCTATTTTGGTGTGGTTTGTATTTTTCTGGTTTTAAAAAAAAACAACTGTTGAATGTAAACATCAACTAATAAATATATAATTGCTATATTTTCGTATCCAACAATTGTGCTTTTCTTTATGGATTTTAAAATGTCATGCATGCAGTGCAGTGTCATTTAAGCAACTGATTTTAAGATAACTTTGTCAACTTCTGCAGCTATGATATATTCCCAAAATGTTTCTAATTTATTGATTGTAAAATGCTGGTTTGCTTAAAACATTTCAGTCGTCTCAAAGTATAAGAATAATTTTATATTATGGGTATTTATATATGAAATAAAGTAATAACAATTTCTTAATTGTTTGCTTGGAGAAACTAAATTAATAATTAACCCATTTATAGTTTCACACAATCTAATTAAATGTTTTCATTAAAATAAATTACAATCATTACAGGTACTTCCACAGAAACAGATTTATAGATGTTGATGTAAATCTTACATTAAAACTCAACAATGTTTTTCTGATTATAATTGATTGCTGCACATTATTGAAAGACTTGGCAGAAACTTAAAAAACAACAAAAATGTTTAGAATCAAATTTATTTTACATACAAATAGATATCATTCTTTCTTAATAAAAAAACAACTTTCTTTTCCAAATGTTCATGCAGAGGCTGTGTTTTGTTTCTTGAGTTGACTGTAGTAATTTTTTAAAACTTCTGCTGCACTCATGTTGACCTTCTTGTAGTCCAACTTCAAATTGTCTGCCATTCTGCCCAGGATTAATGGAGATCTGCTGTCTTCTGTCTTCATCAGTTTCTTTAGGGCTTCCCGAGCTGCCATTTCTTCAGCAATTGTAACTGTTTCTCCAGGTGCTGAGAGTAAACAAAATATACCAATCAGACATTTTGTACATCATCTAGTTGTCAAGATATACCAACCACAGACATTTTTGTACATCAACTAGTTGTCAAGATATACCAACCACAGACATTTTTGTACATCATCTAGTTGTCAAGATATACCAACCACAGACATTTTTGTACATCAACTAGTTGTCCAGGTATACCAACCACAGACATTTATGTACATCATCTAGTTGTCAAGATATACCAACCACAGACATTTATGTACATCAACTAGTTGTCAAGATATACCAACCACAGACATTTTTGTACATCATCTAGTTGTCAAGATATACCAACCACAGACATTTATGTACATCAACTAGTTGTCAAGATATACCAACCACAGACATTTATGTACATCAACTAGTTGTCAAGATATACCAACCACAGACATTTATGTACATCAACTAGTTGTCAAGATATACCAACCACAGACATTTATGTACATCAACTAGTTGTCAAGATATACCAACCACAGACATTTTTGTACATCAACTAGTTGTCCAGGTATACCAACAACAGACATTTTTGTACATCAACTAGTTGTCAAAATATACCAACCACAGACATTTTTGTACATCAACTAGTTGTCCAGGTATACCAACCACAGACATTTTTGTACATCAACTAGTTGTCCAGGTATACCAACACCAGACATTTTTGTACATCAACTAGTTGTCCAGGTATACCAACCACAGACATTTTTGTACATCAACTAGTTGTCAAGATATAATAATAATAAGGCTTGTTTTTGAGTCAAAAGATTAATAAGAAATGCAGTATTTCTCATGATATACATATTTTGCCACACCCAAGGCAAGCATAACCATTGTCCGCTGATGGTCGTTTAAGATTTTCTATTTGCTGTCCCCATCTGTCCATGGCAGCAGATTTTCTTTTGGTCTCAAATGTATATCCCGCTGCCTTTGTGAGTGACCTCCAGCTGTCTCGTTCTGAGGCCACATGCAGCCAGGTGCTCTATGTCAGCTAAGGCAAGTTGGCGCCTAAGCTGGTCTTTAAAGCGTTTCCATGGGGGCGCCTCTGTTACGTCGACTAATCAGACATATATGTTGATCAACTAGTCATCAAGATATACCAACCACAGACATTTGTGTACATTAACTGTCTACTGGTGATTGCACAAACAGCTCACACCGAACCTCCTTTAATTGAATTTAAAATAAACTTAGAACAAGAATGAAATTATAATGAGGAATAGGCCAAAGGATGTAAAAACTTTAAAAATCTACTATGACTATCTGTAACTCATCAAACAATGGCTAATAGAGTGATTTTAAGTTTGGTAGACTATATTATCGAACCATTATACTTAACAACATTATCAGATACAACTTAAGATAGAAAATTTAACAGTGCACTATGTCTAGTTGCCCCATATAATTCTGGATTCTAATATTATCTAAAGATTTAAGGAACCAATTAATTTCCAATATTTAATGCACTTTTAGATACAAATGTTGGTTGAACTTAAATTTACACCATGCAAAATATAAACAACAAATGGACCACAAGATAGTTTTCTGCCACCAACTAGTTTAATAAACACTAGCTATGAACATAAACATAACTATGAATATAAACATATGGTCTTACTATAAAAAGTGTGCAAGTTAAGCCCTACTGTGCAAGCTAGAATAACTCCAATTAGAAGAGGAGACAACAAAGAGTTTTTTTGTACAATTGTGATGTTTTATTTTGTTTGGCTGATAGTTGACAAATCTGAATGAATAAATATGATTTTAAGTTTATGTTTTTTCCTTCCAGAACATTATACTTCATTACATGCTGCCAACCATTTTAAAGTGAAATTAAAGACCTTCTTCAAATTAAATACACCAGTTCATATCTTACATTTGGCTACGAGCTGTTTATCACTGTAGATCCCCACCCAGTACAATGCCATGATAGTGTTAGCGCCAGACTTCCAAAGTAACCTGAAAAACAGAAGGCAAAAATTAAAAAACAGACCACTGTAACTAAGACTATTGCTCTTTCAACTCTTTAAAAATATTTACAGATATTTCTGATGAGGGGTGGGGTGATAAATGAAAAAGTAAACAAGATTACAAAGAGAGTTTGTGTTGTCACACAAATTCAGATGCGCCCCCCCCCCCTCCCCGTCGGAGTTGGTTCCCTGTCGGATCCGCCTATATATTCAAGACGTGATTTTGTTTTGATTGTCAAAAGTAATAATGTTTCAAAGATTCATTTGGTGTTGTAAAAATTTTTTTTTTTCTGTAAAATGTTTTACATGTTTTGGATGTTCCTTCAAAGATAAAGATAATTTATTTCCTTATCCAAATCTACCGCTGGATGACGGGGGATGGCAGCAAGCAGGGTATGAAACCGGCACCGTAGAGATAATCAGTCCAGCGCGCTAACTGCACGACCAGGCATTGGTGTTAACTCAATAACAAACTAATAGCCTATTATTGATAAAGAGATATGTTACACATTACGGCACGACAACTACCAGATATGTACAATATGTCAGACCAGTGATTTTATATAATCTTTTGGTATTGATTTGTAATTGAAAAAATGAGTCATCAAGCTTGTACTTTGGCAACGTCTGCTCGATGTCCCAGCACAGTTACCAACAGAGCTATTGGCATTTTCATTTAAATGGAACTTCTGATTTAGCACTCTTAAGATCTATATCTACTAGATCTAGAATATAAATTTGGAATAACCTAGATAATCTATTAATAGACTGAATGCAAAATTAAATTTCAAAATAGTAAATTAATTTTAGTATTTTATAACATTGCAATATTGATCTAGACATTTGGAAATAAAAATCTACACTTTAAGTCTAGAAATTGAAATTATAGATCTTGATCTAGTCTAGGCTGCCTGGGTATGCGGTTTGCGCGCTGGACTGTCGTATGGATTTATCGATGGTCCCCTAGGTTTAAACCCAGCCCTTATTGATGGTCCCCTAGGTTCAAACCCAGCCCACTCCCACCCCCCGTCATTTTTTGTGCATTTTGTCTGTCAATCTAGTCTGTCTGTACGTCATGATAACATGGAAAAAAAAAAAGACTAAAAGCTATTGAAAATCTGATTAAAATTTAATTTCCCTTCCGAAACATAAAACATTCTATAATAGATTGTTCCAGATGTTTATATATATATATATATATATAGTGAGAGAAAATAAAAATTCCAGATAAATCAAATACCGTTAATTAAATTTTTGGGATGGTCTCGTATGAAAATAAGATGTACCATAGCCTTGCGGAGAGATTTTCAAACTTTGTTTTAGGAAGTTGTTTTCTTTTAAAAATCGGAACATAATATTAACGATAATTAAATTTTCTAACGCTTTAGCTAGAAAATTAAATGTAGTGTAAGAGAGTAGTGCGATTTGACATAAATAAAGTAAAATAATTTTTCATAAAAAATTCGGAAGAACTAATTTTCGTAAATGACAAGATTATCTGTTTTATTTATTAGAAGAGTGATTTCAAACAGTTATTTGGCATTAGTAGATTTTTCATACAAAATTTGGAACATTTTTGGCGACGATTTGTAAGAAAATTAAAGTAATGTAGGCCAATTTCTTTTTCAAAACAAAATCAGGAACATTCTTTACCGATTAAATAACTTTTGTTAGGTTTCAGCAAGAAAATTAACTGTAAAATAAGTCTAAAAAATGATTTTCAATAATCGTTTCTAGTAAATTACTTTCTTATTTTAAAATCCTGAACAACGTATTGTCGATATTTTTGAAAAATAAAAGTCAGTTGAAAGAAATTTGTTTAAAGTAGAAAATACGGAACAATTTGATATCGATAAATAAACTATAGTGACAAAGAACATAAGTGTAATATTAGTCAATTATGCAATTTCAAACAATCATTTAACATAATTTATTTTTTATAAAACAATATTTGGAAATTTTCATTTAGCATTTATATGCTATTTACATTAAAAAACCGGAACAACATATTAATGATCATGTGTTTTTGCAACGTTTAATCATGGAAATTAAATGTAATATAAGTTAGAAGAGCAAACATTGGTTGGCATTGATTTTTTTTCCATAAAAACATCCGGAACAATATATATATATAATAGATAAAAGTATTGAGGTGTTTCGGAAGGAACATTAAAGGTTATATCTCATTTTCAATAGCTTTTAGAGTTGTTGTTTTTTTTATCTAAATGTGACAGATAGACCTAACAAAATGCACACAAATAAGGGTCTTTATTCCTGGTGAGGGCATTAAACAAAAAAATTATGCTACTGCACAAAAAACGCTGCATAAAAAGTCAATTAAAAAAAATGTGTGTGATATTTACATACAAAGTGCATTCTTAGCCTTTATAAAGAAACATAAATATTTTCTTTTAATTTCAACAGCTTGTTGACCAGAAAAAACACATTTAACTAATATTTATATTTGTTGTTATTTTTGTTGTTTTCTCAAAGAGTAAGGTGCAATTCATAATGAAACACAATTACAACTTAGAGCAATATACATGTATAATTATATAACAATTGGAAGTGATCCAATAGAGGCATGGTTATTAATACCTAGCTTTAGTGATCTTTATTATTATTTTTACATTTTTAAGTCAACCCAATTTGAGATTTTAAGTATCATGTACTGTACTTTTGACATTAAAACCCAGATACATCAAAGTAGTTGTTTTGTTTTTTTTAAATTAAGAAATGATGTGAATCAGCACAAATTTGTTTCCAAGACCAGAAAAGCTCTCTACAAAATGATTCAATATGTGACTCACCTTGGTTCTGGTGGACCTTTCCCAATCAAAGCTAACACAGCAGTCAAGAGTCCCATAGGATTCACTACTTCCCACAGCTCATTGATATCTTTGCTGATTAGTTGAGGGAGAACAAAATCTCTAACAAAAGTCTCAGCTTTTTCTTGACCCTGACCAGTTCAAGTGCAAATGAAAAAAACAAATCTACAAGAATGATGGCATAGGAAAAGTTGATGTGGATACAAGTTAACCTATTCAACATTTGAATAAAAAATTAAATTATCACTAACACAAACACACTCTCACACATTCACATAGATAAAAAAGGACAATAATTACCCTATCTTTTAACACAGCACCAACAACAGCTTTGAATGTCTGACTCAGTGTTGAGGGCAAGACTGGGAAATCCTATGTGACATAGATATCCAAATAAATCATAAACAATGTTGTCTCATATGATATCAAACAAGTAAAATAAAAAAAAAATACTTAAAAAACAAAAAAAAAACAACAAAAAAACAAAAAAAAAAACTGATATACTGATATTGAGTGATTATTTTGAATCAATCGTGTTATTGTTTTTTTTTAATTTATCTAGACTAACAATAATAAATTTGTGCTATTGGAAATTTTTTTATTATTTGTGTTTAGTCCACTTTCATGCTTAAAGCACGCTCAGTGCGCTATGGTCCAATCCCTTTTGTGGACTGGTTTGAGGGAAAAGGGGGGGGGGGGCAGGTAAAGGGTTTTGTCTGATAAGTTTTTCTGATTCTGAATTTGAAACTAACCTATTTAAGTACTTATAAAAATAGAATTGATTAAATATTATTCCATTGATTTGTGTGTTGTCATTGAGAATGAATAACTGTGCAAAGTTTCAACTTGACATGAGAAAGGGAAATGGGAGAAAGAAAATGAACAAGATTTCACCCACACATGGCTGACAGAGTGATTTGATAAAAGCTTTATACAAAATAGAGGGAAAAGTGAACAAAATCAAGTACTTACTTCTGACAGAATCAAGTCCCCACATCCAATATGTTTAGCAATGTGTGATAACATACTTTCAGATACTAGGTAGTTATGGATTGCACTATTAGGAAAATACAAAATTAAAGGAAACTATACATATGTAATATATTTCAGCAAAGCTAAACATACATTTTGAACAAGCAACAAAATTTAATTTGGTGACCAAAAATTATATATATTTAAGGGGTTACTGGAGTGCAAAATTTTTTTTTTTATTTTTGCTTTAACTTAATAGCTATTGTTATATTATATCATATGACAACTCAATAATAAAAAATATATATTGAATGTTGTCTAATGTTTCCGGGTTGCCATGGTAACGACGGCCATCTTGAAAATAAACAAAAATTAGTTCATATAGGAAAATTCTAAAATTTTTCAAAATAGATAAATTTCAAAGCTAAAAATACTTACACCTTAAAGTATAAAGGTGGCTGGAAGGAACTAGCTAGATTTTATACATTTTCCCTTAGTATTGTGCATTTTATGATTTTTTTAAAAAAGGGTGATTTTTTTCCTGTAAAATGCATCCACATTTTTTTTTCCCAAAAGATCATATATTAAAAACTTCTTCAGCTAAAGTCATTAAAACTAGCTGATTCTCTGTATTATTTATCTCTGAATATGTGTACCAAATTTGACACATTTATCTCTATTAATTCTAGAGATTTTAGAAATATGTTACAGGGGGGGGGTCACAAAAAATGCATTCACTCAAAAACAGTGAATTTGTATTAAGAAAAATATGGAAAATAGTGTTCACCATGCATCATTAAAATGCTTTTTTTCAATAAAAAATGCTATTTTTTAGAAAATTTTTGGTGCCAGTTTATAAAATACATGTCCACCTATTTAATTACACCAAAATTGAAAAATCGATTTTTTTACCCAAAATGAATCCAGTAACCCCTTAAAAAAAAATTCCCACTAGAATTTAATAATGAACTTTACACTATACTAGATCTTTTAACATGAAGGTGTTCATGAAAATTAGATATATTGTTATAAACCTGGTGGTGGCACAGATGGGGGTAGTGGTGTGAGTGTAGTCAGCCGACGCAAATCGCTAGACGAGCAGTCAACCGTGACGAGTTACGATGGTCAGCTGAGTCGAGTGTCAACAGGACAGTTCGGGAAGGATCACCGTCGTGAACAGAGCTCAGGGGCGTCACGAGGGATGTAGTCATGTGATGAAGCTAGAAACGTCGAGCGGTGTTCTGTCCGGTTCTAGAAGGCCAGTAGGGACCCTATATAAAGAGCGGAGGTGTCATGTCAAGACGGTTCACGGCAGGGATTCAGAACACGGTCGACTACAGCACAGTTCAACGGTGTGGTTCTGTACGGAGCATTACGACGGTTCAGTGCGGAGTACTGTAAAGTACAGTTGAGACGACTGGCGTCTTGATCTTGGTCTGTGATCGAGTCCGACACAACGAGCCCAGTGTGTGAAGTCAGTCCTGAACTGTTGAACCCAGTACAAGCCCGGAACGAGAAGGAGAGGCCAGTGCAAGAGTTGATACTGCGGTACGGCTATTAACAGGAGAGATATTTGTACAGTGTATGTGTTGCCAATTGTACAGTATTGGCTGTTATTTATTCAACTATTAAAGTGTTAGGTTACTCTGGAGCCCTGAGTTGTCAAGTTCTTTACGTTGGTGGTGTATGGTGCAGTTTGCAGAGAGCCTGGATAGTGAGATTCGTAACAATATTATATCATAATCCTAGAAATACATTGTGATGCTGGCATGAACATTGCCAAGGGCTATTAAGCTGAGGCAGTCTTGGAGCTGCCCCAAAGATAATCTATATTACATATTTACCATATGCCTTCCTCAAAAAAATATGGATACATGTTCCTCAAGTAGACTTTCACATAGTTACTGATTAGATCTGCCCCTGAATAATAAAATAAGACATTTGTATAGATCAAACTAGATTCTATATTTAAGCTAATGCAGACACACAAAAAAGTGGGATTATTTAGTGTCAGATAAAAAATATTTGAAACTAAAATATCAGCAAAATTATATATATATATGCTAGATATATATATATAATTTTGCTGATATTTTAGTTTCAAATATTTTTTATCTGACACTAAATATATTATATATAATATAATATATATATTATGCCATCAGTAAGAATAACCCAATGATTACCTTTAATCTTAATGCTAAACCCAACTCATTTAATTTTAAGCACTAAACATCAAATTAGACATCGATATCTAAAAAGAAATCACTGTTAAAGAGTAACCCAACAATAACACAATAAAAAAC